>NW_011494717.1:10841485-10851242 GCF_000754665.1 Bison bison bison
GGAGCAGCGAGGCACCCGGGTGGCGGGCGGCGGGCGCGGGGCCGGGACAGCACGGGCGCCCTCGCCCCCCGGGGCCCCGGCTCGCGCTGCTCCTTCTTGGCCGGTGGAGTGTCTTTTTGGTGTGTTTCTCTGTAAACCAGGAGCCGTAGGTGGGGTTCCAGAGGCTGGTGGGCTTGTTCCTGGAGCCCTGGACTTGGGGCAGCTCCGAGGGCGGGTTGGACTGCGAGAAGGCCATGTTTGACGTGTCCCCCCTCCACGGCCGGCGGCCGGGCGCCGCCTCGGACACAGGCCTCCGCGACCGCGGGCTTCTTGCCGGCCTTGCCGGGCGGAGGCGAGGGCAGAGCGGCGGGGGCGGCCGGCTCGCGGCCCTCCTCTCGCTTGGCCTGGGCTGCCGAGACCAGGAGAGGAGGGATTCCCTCGGGGTCCTGGGGCCTCATGGGCACCTTCTCCTCCTCTTCCACGAGGGGCCCGTATTCTACCGGCAAAGCGGTGTTGATCACATCTGGGTCCTACAGGCGGGAGAGATGGACGGATGGAGACTTTGAACCACAGGCCAAACGTGTGGATGGGAAGATAACCTTAGCGATGATGTCATCCAAACTTACTTAACAGATGAGGAAACCATTCAGAGTTTACTGGGAATATATTAATTTGTAAGCACGGGAGAATAAGAAACACGTGCGAAAACGTCCTCATCTTTGTAGAGCTTGGAGGAGAGGCGCTATTATAGAAGAGCGTGCTGGGACAGGGTGCCCAGAAGCGGCCCCACTACCTGGGGAAGGGGAGTGGGCTCAGGAAAGAAAGGCTTTGCAGAGACCAGCTTTAGGCAAAACTTACAGACGAATGGATTTAAAAAATTATAAATTAGTTTTTTAAAATGGTTACAGTCTGTTTCCAGTGAAGTGTGCTCAGTCGTGTGCTGCTCTTTGCAATCCCATGGACTGTAGCTTACCAGGCCCCGTCCATGGAATTTTCCAGGCAAGAGTACTGGAGTGGGTTGCCATTTCCTTCTCCAGGCGAACTTCCCGACCAGGGGATCGAACCCACGTCTCCCACATGGCAGGCAGACGCTTTATCCTCTGAGCCACCAGGGAAGCCCAGTTCCCAGTGAAATACGTAAAAAAAAAAAAAAAAAAAAATCTATATGTTTGACTTCAAAATGTGTCTGTTGAGAATGAGAGGAGGGGAGGGGAAGGGAGGAGGGACACACCATGCTGGCTGACAAGGTTAACCTCTGGTTCTCCTAGCATTTCCATCACCTTTGGATGGAGGCTGCACTGGATCATAACGTTTCTGGGTTATATCATCACTTCATTACACATGCTGATATCACAATGCAGTGGTTTTTCAACAAGTTTGGATCTGATGAAACCCAGGAAATACTGACGTGCTATGAGGAAAACCACTTACAAAATCAACTCTGTGCTAGATCATTTTTACAGCGACAGACTGATATAGAAAAGCAGAAGGCAGCTGCTAGAGATTTGAGGAAGATTTGTGGAAGAAAGCTTAAAGTTGGGGAAACTTAATCCTGTACTATTTTGTGCAAATTGGGAAAACCATCACTTCAGGTTAATAGAAAAGCACATAGGTCCAGTATTCATCAGTAAAAAGTTTAAGCATAAAAAATAACTACCTTCTAATTCTCTCTGCTTTAGTCTTTAGTTCCTTCTCTATTAATTATTAATTTCTAGAATGAGTCATTCAAAATATGCTTGTACAGAGCTCCCAGCTTTTAAGAGGGATCTTATGTGCTTTGGAGAAGAAAATTACTCCAAAGTATATGTACTTAAGTGGATGCATCCCATTAATATTACAACATAATAACCTAAAAGCCACTGAACATCAAGTTCTCTAAAACAAACAAAAAAAACCCCAAATAACTTGAAGTCTATATAGATAAATGCTTTCTGAGCTCAAAGGACCCAAAAGAATGGAATCATGAGGACAGGAGGTGACTCCAGTGTGAAAATGTATATGTCTATTGTTACAACTAAGAGGAGAGAGAATTTAGAGAGGTAGCGGTTTGTTGTCTGACTTCTAAAAGGTTCTCCAGAATCTGATATTCTGGCAGAATGAGAGGCAAAAAAGAGGGAAAGAAATTCACGCAGCCTGGAGGTGAGAAGTGTCGGTGTGAAGGTCCCTGAGACGTTGAAGTAGAGGAGCACACCCCTCCACCGAGGATGGTGCAGACACAGACGGTGGAGATTGGGGGCCAGGGCTCTCACTTGATGGCCTCCACTCTTGAGGAGGTAGAAGGCATAGTTATCTGCTGAAAATCTCCCCATTTCTATTAACATCAAAACAGGAAAAAGGCAGTCCTTACTGACGGAATTGGGAGTGGAATCTGGACAGGGACCAGCAGGACTTCGGGAAGCTGCGTGGCTTGGACAGACCCTCTCCCAGCTCAACTCCTCTTAAGCGACAGCAACTAGTATTTGTTTACAAAACAGGCAGACTGAGATACCACTCATTGTACTTATAGATAATTAACATTCATCTTCAAGAGCATAGCTTATTTCTCCTGGCTGGTGTAACTGTTATTTCACATTTTGGCATTTGCCATCTTCAAGACTTTTCCATATAAATACTAGCTGAAGGAGGTGGGGGGGATGTGTATACCTGAGTGCAGTATTCAATCCTCTCCAAAATTATGGCAAAGTTGGGCCTGTCTTCAGGCTGATGTTGCCAGCACTGGGTCATTATCCGGTATCTAAAAGAACAAGGACATAAATTAAAATCAAGAAAAATGGGATGAAAAATAAGTCCCGCCCTCCCCCCAGCACTTTTCTAATAGGACTGGAACAGCACTGTCTTCTAGGGTGGGGACTCATCTTGTCCCCGTGTTTGCACGTGCCGCCCTCTGCTGATGGGCAGGGTGTGAAGGTATCACACAGGGCTCATTTGTTGCATTCCTGAATTACCGTCACCTCTGGGGCAGAATATTCTAACTGTATTTCCCATCTGTCTTGTCTGTGGGAAGGAGGTGAGACAGATCGGTTCAGTTCAGTTCAGTTGCTCAGTCGTGTCTGACTCTTTGCGACCCCGTGGATTGCATGAGGTCCGTGGTGAGACACACAGGACAGCAGAAAACCCAGGGGATAGAGATGCTCTAGGGAGACTCAAGACCTGTGGAGTAAGGCAGCAGGGACGGAGCCCACAACACAGACCCAGGAGATGCCTGAGGCCAGTGAGCCTGGTGAGTCCACAGCCTCCATCCAGACAATGTGTACCTTTTGGGGTGTGGCATTATTGCTGTCAAGGGGCAGGTAAGAATAAACCATCTCATTGAAACTACAGACACACTCCTATCTTGGGGCATATTAAATGAGGTCAGCCATCTGTTCCTTCATCTTAAAAATTAAAATGCATATGTGGCTGCAGATATTTTTTGAAAAGGAAAATTGTGCTTAGTAAATTGTAGAAAATCCTCAGAGTCATACACAGGCCCTGGGCAGTTCTTAGGTGGGTCCATCCGTCCTCCACTGGTGACGAACTCCAGGACTTCCTGGTTGCTTTTGCTAGGGTATGGCATGTATCCAAGAGAGAAGATTTCCCATAGCAGCACTCCGAAGGACCTGCACACAGGACGGGAGGTGTGGGTGTGGGCGTGCACACACACATACACAGAGACTCAGACATACACACAAATACATTCACAGATGCTCATACACAGACACACACACACACACATGTAAATACCCCGACACACTTACAGAGACATATGTATATGTACACACAGAGACATAAACATATACACAGTCTCAGACACACACAGACATGCACACATGGAAAATTTTAATTGCTTAATTTCATTTTTCCACAATAAAAGTTTTTAATATGGAGAAATAGAAAAGAATGAGAACGTAGCCCTACGTGAAGATCCATAAAAGGATAACTAGCATGTTATGTTTCTTCGTTCAAGATTCTGGGCTTAGAATTTTTTTACATAATTGCTGTGATTTTCTTTTTTGGGGGCAAATTCCATTATAACATAAACATTTTGCATGCTAATACAAACCCTTTTATAAATAGAATTTGACATAGCTATAAAAAATTCCACTGAGTAGTTGTGCCATAATTTGCTCTATCATTTCCATATTGTTTTCAATTTTTGAAGTATTTTAAAAACATTGTGATGAACATTTTTATACATTTTTAAAAGGACAGTTTCCTTAGGATAAATTTCCCGAATTTAGGATTAGGATAATCTAGTAAAATCTAGGATAATTCTAATGGAATGACTAGATCAAAATAATATGAACGCAGAAAAATTATTTCTGTATATTGCCCATGTGACTTTCTAGTGCATTGCTGATCATCAACCAGCACTGTGCATCAGACACTCTTACCAACACTGAGAGTTCTTACTAAAAATGAGAACTTTTGCTGATTTTTAAGGTAAAAAAATGGTAGATTATTTTAAATTATGATTATTGATTGGATAATTAACATGGTTGAATGTGTGTGTTAATTCACTCTGTTTTTTTCCTGTGAATGTTTCATGTTTAACCACATATAACCACCCTAAACCACATATTATATTTTGATTTATAAACATACTTTATCAAAGATGTTAATCTTTTATTCAAAGTTCAAAACTTCTATTAGTTGCTTTCTTATTTTCCTTGTTAGCATACCAAAGATTTTCATTTTTAGGTAGTTGAATCTATTTTAAAAAATTCTGTGATTTCTTCCATCTGTTTCAGAGATGGTACAATCCTCTCTTTACCAATGATTAGATGAATGTTTGCTATTTTCTTCCAGTTGTATTAATATTTCTTTTTTCTTTCTTCTCACATCCAGTTGGAGTTGAGTTTGGTGTAAAGTGTGAGGTAAGGATCTCATTTTATTCGCTCTTCTAAAACCACTCTTTAACACTACATATTCCTATAATAATTTTCTCGTCAACTATTGACTTGTGAGTAAGATAGGTCTGTTCCAGGATATCTATTCACTTCATCTATTTGTCTGCTTCTTGCATTGATACCATTTTCTTTTACTTTATTTTTTGGCTGTGCCGAGTCTTCACTGCTGCACGCAAGCTCTTCTCTAGTTGCGGTGCACGAGCTTCTCACTGCACTGGCTTCTCTTGTAGAGCCGGGCCCTAGAGTGTGGGCTTCAGTAGCTGTGGCACACAGGCTTAGTTGCCCCTGGGCATGTATAAACTTCTTGGACCAGGGATCAAACCTGTGTTCTCTCATTGGCAGGCAGATTCTTAACCATTGTGCCACTAGGGAAGTCTCTCTTACTTTTTGTGTATTTATGTTTTAATATCCGGTAGGACATTTTTCCTTCTCTCTTTCTAAAGAAATGTATCTGATTTCTCACAATCAAATCAAATGTATTTTGATTTCTCAAAATAAAAAATACAAAAAATGTATTTGATTTGTTTTAAATGAACTTTAAAATGATTTCTATTGTGTTTCAAAATCATCTCCTTTGATATTTTGCCTAAAACTTTAAAACATTTAATTTCATAATTAGTTTTTTTAGCCAAAAAAGGCTATCTTTGTTTTAGTATTTGGTTGCAGTTTTATAATGTTAATATTACCTCAAAAATTTACGGAACTATAGCTCCTCTGGAACTATAACTCTTGAGTCACTTGGACTGCAAAGAGATCAAACCAGTCAATCCTAAAGGAAATCAACCCTGAATATTCATTGGAAGGACTGATGCTGAAGCTGAAGCTCCAGTACTTTGGCCACCTGATGTGAAGACCTGACTCATTAGAAAAGACTCTGATACTGGGAAAGATTGAAGTCAAGAGGCGAAGGGGATAACAGAGGATGAGATGGTTGGATGGCATCACCGACTCAATGGACATGAGTTTGAGTAAGCTCCGGGAGATGGTGAAAGACAGGGAAGCTTGGCGTGCTGCAGTCCATGGGGTCGCAAAGAGTCAGACAGAACTGAGCGACCAAACACCAAAGCTTCTCTGGGCTTCCCAGGTGGCACCTGTGGTAAAGAACCTGCCTGCCAATGCAGGATACTTAAGAGATGTGGGTTTGATTCCTGGGTTGGGAAGATCCCCTGGAGGAGGGGTGGCAACCCACTCTAGTATTCTTGCCTGGAGAATCCCATGGACAGAAGAGCCTGGCAGGCTACGGTCCATAGGGTCCCAAAGAGTCAGACATGTAGCAAGTGATTTACACAAAGTACTTTTATTGACATCATTTAAGTGAACTTTCAAAGATTCTTTTGGGGAGAATTGGGCAAAGGTAGCTTCTATATTTTTCAGGTGAGAAGGCTGAAGCAGAGATTATTATACAGTTAATTCAAGACAGACTGGAATATGTTATTAGATTTCTTGATTCTACTGACTACAAATTGCCTGGTGCATATATTATTCTTTTCTGTTTGGTGGTCTTTCTGCCTCCCCCCAGGGCAGAACAAAATAAGCAAAATCATGGATGAAACTAAATAGCAGGGCTTAAAGAATCCCAGCAATATGTTTTCTGCCTATCTGGATAAATAGCTAAGGAGACAAATTGCAGTATTCTTTGACAGAATCACTGTATGGATTGCAAATAGATGTTTATTTTCTTAGAGTTCAAGGGAGTGAGAAGTCATGTTGGTTACAGAACACTGGTAATTTCAGGTAAGTAATGTTGTGAGATTTAACAGATAACCATACAGGATACTCATTAACATTTGAATTCCAGATAAACAAGAAATACATTTTTAGTATCAGTATATCCCAGTTGGATTTCCCAGGTGGCGCTAGTGGTAAAGAACCCTCTGGCCAGTGCAGGAGACATGAGAGATGAGGGTTCGATCCCTGGGTTGAGACGATCCCCTGGAAGAGGGCATGGCAACCCATTCCAGTATCCTTGCCTGGAGAATCCCATGGACAGAGAAGCCTGTGGAGCTTCAGTTCATAGGGTCGCAGAGAGCTGGATGGGACTGAAGCGATTTAGCACACATTCATATCCCAAATACTGCATGAGACATACTTATACCATACAATTTTCATGTGAAATTTCATTTTAACTGGCCATTTTGTATTTTATCTAGTAATCCTACAGATCAGGTAAATCTATATTTTGTATGCCAATTTTTTTTTAAATCACCTATAAGTTAAGCCTGTCTTAAACAGGAGCCACAAGGCCCAAAGCTTTGCACCAAAGCATTCAAAAATCAAATAAGACAAATATTTTTTTAAAAATCCCACATTGTTTCTTCTGATATAAAACTTGCTCCTCTGCTTCATGAGGCCTGGGGTGGGATTGAGAATTTGAGTTTATGACAAGGTCCCAGGTGATGCTGATGCTGTTGCTGTTGATCGGAGGAGCACACTTTGAGACCCACTGGGTTTGGGTAAGTCAAATCTCAGTGGCTTCAAACAACAAAATCTCTTATGCACATTATCAAAAAATGGATCAGAGGAGGGACTCTGGTCACCATGGCTCCTCTGTCTTCTGACCTTATCTCAATGCAAGGCTTTCAGAATCTGGAGGATTCTTGTCCATTTTCTTGGTTTCCCACATTGCTGTTGAGAAATTCAATTGTTTGGATTCCCTGTCTTTCCTCTCTGATAATTGTTTACTATGACTTTATTTGTATCTTTGGAAACTTTTACCACCTTGATCACCATTTGTCTGAAATTTCACAATGATATATTCATGGGGTTGCTCTTTTTATTCACAGCGCTTAGCACTTTCTGGATGCTTTCATTCTGAAAATGTACGTCCTTCTGGGAAATCTTGAATTATTTCTTTGATGTTTTTATTCCCTTCATTTCTGCTCTTCATTCTTTCTGGGACACCTATTTGTCAGCTAATTGGGTCTAATGGTCTAATTCTTTTAATTGTCTTTCTTTTCCTATCTATCCGATCTATTTATAGTCATTTTATTTTCTAGAGGATTGATTCAACTCTGTCTTCCAACTTTTCTTTTACTTTCACACATCTATTATCATCTTTTTTTAAAAAAACACTTTATTTTCTTAAGAACAGTTTTAGGTTGTAAAGAAATCATGAAGATAACACAGAAAGTTCCCACAGGCCTCACACGCAGTTCCATTTTTAGCTTCTTACATTAATGTGATACATTTGTTACAATTAATGAGCCAATACTGAGGAATTATTATTAACTAAAGCCCATAGTTTATTCAGGTTTCCTTAGCTTTTGCTGAATTTCCTTTTTCTGTTCTAGGACTCTGTTAGAATATCACTTTATATTTAGCTGTCATGTTTCCTTAAGCTATTCTTGACTTTGGCAACTTCTCAGACTTTCCTTGTTTTTAATGACCTTGACAGTTTCAAAGAGTTCTGGTCAGGAATTCTGTAGAATGTCATATTAGGATTTGACTGTTTTTCTTATGATTAGACTGGAGTTAATGGGTTTGGGGAGAAAGACCTCAGAGGTTAACTACCATTTCTTCATATGTCAAGGTACGTGCTATCAACATGATCTACCGCTGTTGATGTTGACCTTGACTGCCTAGCAGAGGTAGTGTTTGCCAAGTTTCTTTCTTCCCCCTGCTTTTCTCTCTCTGTGCCTTTTGAAAAAAATGCTGCTGTGTGCTGCCCACATGGGCTCCAGGGAACTAGGCTCCATCTCCTTGAAGGCTCTCTTATCACATTTTTCTATCCAGGAGTTTTTTCCCTAAGAACATTTAAAATAATTAGTTAATTGATTTTTGGCTGCATTGGGTTTTAGTTTTAGCATGCAGGATCTCTCCTTGCGGTGTGCGGACTCAGTCTTTGCGGCAAGCGGGCTCAGTTGCCTCTTGGCATGTGGGAGTTTGGTTCCCCAACCAGGGATCAAACCCGTATCCTCTGCATTGAAGGCAGATTCTTAACCACTGGACTGCCAGGGAAATCCGAAAAAACATTGTTTTAAATAATCTTTTGTCCTTAAGATTATGGTTACAATAACTTAACTTTCCGAGGATATTGTTTTTAAAAGTTTTCCTAAACTTTCTACATTCTTATTCCTCCAAGTTCCTTTGTATATGTTTGCTTCCTTCAGATCAGAATCTTTCCTCAAATGTTTGTAGATTCTTGGCTCTCTGTTCATATATTAAGATTGGAACCCGACAAGATGGGAAGCTCTGTGTAGATGAGGCTTGCTAACTGGAGAGCAACTGACTTGCTTGTTTCACGAGGGGCCTTCGTTTCCTGGTTGCTGTAACAGTGTACCACAGACTTGATGACTTAAGACAACAGAAGTTTATTCTTTCACAGTTACGAAGGCTGGATGTCTGAAGTCAGTATTGAGAGCTGAAAGTGAAGTATATGCGAGACCACACTGTTCCTTGCCTCTTCCAGCTTCTGGAGGCTGCTGGAACATCTTGACCTGTGGCCACATCTCTTCAACCTCTGCCTCTGTCCTCTGGGTGTGAGGCAAATCTCCCTCTGCCTCCTGTGAGGACACTGGTGATGCAGACTCCTTCTCCTGATGAGGGTTTCTGGGATGAGATCCTGATACCACTGGAGGGCCATTTTTCAGCCCACTAACACTCACTACCGCACAATTGCACTCATCTCACATGCTAGTAAAGTAATGCTCAAAATTCTCCAAGCCATGCTGCAGCAATACGTGAACCGTGAACTTCCAGATGTTCAAGCTGGTTTTAGAAAAGGCAGAGGAACCAGAGATCAAACTGCCAACATCCACTGGATCATGGAAAAAGCAAGAGAGTTCCAGAAAAACATCTATTTCTCTTTATTGACTATGCCAAAGCCTTGACTGTGTGGATCACAACAAACTGGAAAATTCTGAAAGAGATAGGAATACCAGACCACCTGA
>NW_011494717.1:10851780-10875037 GCF_000754665.1 Bison bison bison
TGATGCTTTTGAACTGTGGTGTTGGAGAAGACTCTTGAGAGTCCCTTGGACTGCAAGGAGATCCAACCAGTCCATCCTAAAGGAGATCAGCCCTGGGTGTTCTTTGGAAGGAATGATGCTGAAGCTGAAACTCCAGTACTTTGGCCACCTCATGCAAAGAGTTGACTCATTGGAAAAGACTCTGATGCTGGGAGGGATTGAGGACAGGAGGAGAAGGGGACGACAGAGGATGAGATGGCTGGATGGCATCACCGACTCGATGGACATGAGTTTGAGTGAACTTCGGGAGTTGGTGACGGACAGGTGTGCCTGGCATGCTGCAATTCATGGGGTTGCAAAGAGTCATACACGACTGAGTGACTGAACTGAACTGAGCACTTGCTATGTCTAAAGTTTTTCTCTTCATGGGTCGGTTCCTTCACTGAGAATCTTCTGATCTCCTCCTGCCTAGCTGCCATGTGCTTGGCACTGAGGGGAGAGAGGATGCATGCACCTTTAAGTAGGCAGACTTCTTAAACTCTACTATTTCTGCTTATAGTACAGAATCCATGTTTGCTGATGTCTGATATCCCCAAGGTCAAAAAGAATTCAATTCTTCAGAGAGGGAACCCCTAGCCTTGTGTGGTGGTAGAGGAGGGGCAGAGGTGAGGGAATGATCTAGTTACTTTTTAAACAGATATGTAACTCATTTTCCTCTCTGCAGCACCTCTACTTAGAGGTGCTGGCACCTTCCACTCCTGGGCCTTTCTAGGGCTCCTGACCAGGCCGAGTGAAGCAGGCTACTTCAAGATGGATGTAGGTGTCAACTTTCTAGTCTCCTAAGTAAGGGACCAGGCTTCCCTGGTGGTTCAGATGGTAAAGAATCCATCTGCAATGCAGAAGACCTGGGTTCGATCCCTGGGTTGGGAAGATCTCCTGGAGAAGAGAAGGGTTACCCACTCCAGCATTCTGGCCTGGAAAATTCTATGGACAGAGGAGCCTGGCAGTCTACAGTCCATGGGGTCACAAAGAGTCAGACACGACTGAGCCACTAAGCACACACACACAAGTAAGGGACCATTTGTCTGTAAACTTTCCAGTTTCCAAAGTTATGTCATTGTTGTCTTTGTCCTTGTGGATTTTTATGCAAAGAAGATTCCTCTGTGTATGAGTGTATTTTGGGAGGGAACACAGGTTGACTGCCATTTAAAATTATGTGTTGCTCTTGTAGGAATTATGTAAAACAGTATGGAGAGTGCTCAAAAAATTAAAAATAGAACTACCTTAAGATCTAGCAATTCCACTTCTGGGTATACTACATCCAAAGGAAATAAAATCAGTATTTTGAAAAGGCATCTGCACTCCCAAGATCATTGCAGCATTATTCACAATAGCCAAGATATGGAAACAACCTAAATACTGATGGATGGATGAACGGATAAAGAACATGTGGCATGTATTTTACACACACACACACACACACACATACACACACACACACAGAGGAATATTATTCAGCCTTAAACAAGAAGGAAATTTGCCATTTGCAACAACAGGGATAAACCTGGAGGACAGTATGCTGAGTGAAATAAATCAGGCACAGAAAGACAAATGTCACATGACCTCACTTATAAGTGGAATCGCAGAAACAGAGAATGGAATGATGATTGCCAGGGAAGAAGAGTCTAGTCAAGGAGCACAAGGTCTCAGTTTTGCAGGATGAATGATTTCTGGAGATCTAATGTGCAGATATTGTTTTCCAAACTGATTTTTAGCTGTAGATCACCATCACTGATATTTTTGTGCTGATAATAATTTCTTTTTCTCTGTTATTCTGTCAACTGGAGAATTTCATTGATCATTTTTCTAATCTTAACTCAATGTTTTCCTGGGATAAATTCAACTTTGTTATTATGCTAAAAAAATTATGTGTGGCCCTGTGTGTGTTTCACCAGCCTGCAGTATCAGAACAGCCTGGGAATTTGTGAGAAATGGAACTTCTCAGTGACCTCAGACTTCTTGAATCCTGAGCTCTCAGGGTGGGGTCCAGCATTCAGTTGTGTCTTACCAAGACTTCCTGGTGATTCTGATGCTCTGTTGATGTGGGCTCTGCTATAGAGGTATGCTGTCTTCTCTCTTATCCTTCCACAAGAGAGTGTGGGCTCGTTTGACTCATGAGCTCTACTTGAAGGCTCATGGTGAGACCTGGATGAGGGCAGCAGAAAGACTCACCACGTGTCTGTTTTAGAAGTAAATATTCCTTCCATGAAGGCCTCTGGGGGCATCCACTTGACTGGCAGCATTGCACAGCCTCCCTTTCGGTAGTAGCTCGCTCTGCAGGGAGAAGAGAAAAGCAGACTTGGTTCTGGAGATGGCTCCGAGCCAGGTACCTTGAGAGAGTGGCAAAAAACAAGGTCTGTGAACTGAAATTAAGGAGGGGCTCTTGTGGTTCGGGGGAACAGCAGGGGGCACAGATCATCTAGTTAACAACCTTAGTGTCACTTAATAGGAGACGAAACAGCCTGCTGGAGGTGTGAAAGAAAAGATCTATGCAATGACTCAAATACCCACTAGGAGATGGTTAGATTTCCTTGATGGATTTTGTTCACTGTAACTCACAATGAATAACATTACTCCAACCTTATGAGTATAGTTCCTGATGATCCACGGTAATGCGAGATGCACAATGGGAGGACTAAGAGCGGGGCTGGTGTCCTACTAGTCTGGGTCCTCCTCGGCACTTACACAGCATCTAATTCAACACAGGCACGTGACTCCAAGTCCTCTAGGTGGCTGGCAGGAAGCTGCTTCCTTTAGCACAGCCCCCAGGGAAAACACAGGCCTGGGGTGGAGCTGGCGTCCAAGGGATGAGGTAACTAGTTTTTGTCAGTGACATCATCAATGCAACTCACTCATAAAAAAACTAATGAATCAATTCCTCCCTCTGAAGCCAGCTCCACCCCAGCCCTGTGTCCTTGTGCCTGGTATGTTATGGGAGGTGGCTTCCTACCAGCTGCCTAGATTAATTACTTCAAAAAATAACTGACTGAAATATGAATTGAGTGGTTAGCTGATTCATTGGAAAGGACCCTGATACTAGGAAAATTTGAGGGCAGGAGGAGGAGGGATCGACAGAGAATGAGATGGTTGGATGGCATCATTGACTCAATGGACATGAGTCTGAGCAAACTCCGGGAGATAGTGAAGGACAGGGAGGCCTGGCGTGCTGCAGTCCGTGGGGTTGCAAAGAGTCAGACACATCTGAGTGACTGAACAACAACGTGTGAGGTATTCTGCCACATGCGGAGGACAGAAAGAAGTCATAGTCTCTCTCTTTCAAGGATGTGGTTTAGTGGAAGAAACAGACATAATTAACTGCAAAGAACACACATATGATGACAAAAGTATGTATTCAAGAGGAAACTCAGTGACCAAAGAAGAATGGGTTTGTTCTACCTGGGGTGGGGGTGGTGGGTGGAAAAGTACAGGAAGAGTTTCTTGGGGGTGCTGATGAAGCTGAATGGCAAAGAAACTCTCACAGGAGACATTCGTGACACATGCTGTCGCACGGGGCCTGTGGGAGGCAGGGGGCTGTAGGGAAGCTAGGGTACTGAAGTCTAGAGTTGGGACCTGTCAGTGCTGAGGACGGAGGGGAAGGGCCAGACCACGTGACTCGTTTAGTCTCACTGCAGAATTCGAGTCTTAGAGGACAGGCAGTCCTGGGTGCTCCGAGACAGGAGGTGAAGGAACGCTGAGGCTCCGGGTGGTGGAAGAGGGTGAAGCGGAGCTTTCCCAGGTATGCGGTGGATATCAGTGGTAGTAACAGTAGGTGAAAACATTGCTAACTCCTGAGTTTCTGTGTGCTGCTGCCCTGCGGTAACAGGATGCCATCAGGAGATTGCTACCAGTTCCTTGGGAGGCTGACAGGGGTCTCCCTTATTGTCCGAAGACTGAAAGGTCTGCCTGACCACCTCTCCTCACTCTACTGCTGGATTAGGGGAGGTGTGATTAGTGACTGTGTCAGACAGTGGCTCACTCAGCTCACGGAGTGAGTCACTGTTGTTAATAATTAGACAAAGATGAAACCAGGGGTTGGGAAGAGAAGTGTGGGATAGTATACAGTAGAGGTTTGCTTTTTCCAGTTAAATTTTTTATTTTATTGGTTTCTTTTTAATTAATTACTTAATTGGCTGCACGGGGCCTTAGTGGTGGCACACAGGATTGTTGAATTTCGTTGTGGCATGTGGGATCTAGTTCCCTGACCAGGGACGAAACGCAGGCCCCTTGCATTGGGAGCGCAAGTCTTCACCAGTGGATCACCAAGAAAGTTCCCTGTTTTTTTTTTTTTTTTTGATGTAGCCTCGAGAATGTGACAGGGAAAAAGAAATGAAGCTGAGCTAAGTACTGACGGACTTTGAACTATCCTTCCATGTCTCCTGGCGTGGGAAATGCAGAGCAATGCGCTGGGCCCAGTCTCTTGTCAGTTCTAAGGTGCTCTTGCCTAGAGTAATGGAAGCTAAGTCTGTTTGGAATTCCTGAGTATTGAGGAAAGGGATTAATTAAGCTAAAGTTTACCTAGAAGCTTTTTCCAAGTGAAGTATCCAGGTTATTCTGTCTCAGAACATGTTAGGACTAAAGAGTTGGAACCAGAAAGACAATCTAATTAACAGGTTAGTGTCAATTATTGCAGGCAGAGAGATCCTAGAATTAGTCCTTCAGGCATGAACAATAATTCAGGCTGCCCCTGTGCTGAAAAGGAACTTAATGCCATTTTCGGCGGCAGGTTGACAAGGCACCAGAGTGCTCTGGGGAATGCAGTTGAGAAGTGGGCTCTGATGGGTGAGGGCACTCTTCACTCACCTGTAGATGTCACGGGCCATTCCGAAGTCTCCGATCTTGGCCACTCTTCCAGGGCCTGGGCGGGTCAAGAGGCAGTTCCTGGCAGCAATGTCCCTGGGATGAAAAAAAAAGATAAATGCATTTTGTAATTTTATTCCTAAAAAGATAAAGGTATAAGAATCACAAGAATTTTCACCTCCAATCTAAAGTTCAAATAGTTCCCTTTTCTTCTCTGCATTTCCTTTACATTAGACCTCAGTATGAAAGAAATAGCTAAGCAATTCTAGGTCTCAGAACCAACAGGGAAATGGAAAAGGATTAGGGGAGATGATTGAAAATGTTTAATGGGATAATAATAATGAAAATAACTATAATAGGAACTAGAAAATTGATTGTCCTTTTACTAGGTACTTGAGCACTGTTCTAACTGCTTCATATCTAATTCTCACCATAGCCCTGTAAGACACAAGGTGCTAGTATTATCCTTATTTTATCAAAAAACTTGGAAGATAATAGAGGGACAGAGAAATGTATTTGGCCTTTGGCTATTGTTCTGTACAGATTGCTGGTTGGTTTCTGCCAGTTGTTTGACGGAATGTTCTGGAACAGCATGGTTCCCATGAGATTCAAGTAGGTCAAGGCTTTCCCCAAATAGTTCTAGTTTTATATTTTAATATGCCATCATGGTTTTTACATCCGTGATTTTATCTAAAGCCTTTGTTAAGCTGTATGCATCATGGCTATGAGGCCAAAGAATCACTTCTTTCCTGTTATAAAGTTATCTTGTCTTAGTCATTATGTTCCAGTTGTTAGGGCCTATTCTTCCATAGCATGAGTGTAAGGCTGGATCAGAAGCTTTCCAAGACTCATCAGCTTCTACTCACTGACTGCTAACCCATTCTTGAGCTGCACGTGGGGGTTAAGGATGCAGCCAGACGAAGTCTGGAATGTTGTTGTTGTTTAGTCACTAAGTCATGTCTGACTCTCTGCGGCCCCATGGACTGCAGCATACCAGGCTTCCCTGTCCCTTCACTATCTCCTGGAGTTTGCTCAAACTCATGGAATGGGTTTCTAATAATATTAAAGTCCTGGACAGAAAAAAATGGTGCTTCTTGGGGGGAATGGGTGGTGTTTTTATACTTTCAACTGGTTTCATGATCATTGGCTGAGAAAGAAGGATCATGGAAAATAAACAGCTGGATAGTATTTTTTAAAAAAAGATCTGGATGCAGGATGATGGCTTAGGATAGCAGAACAATTGGTCAGGGTGGGAGATGGGTGTTATTAATGCCATTGCCCTAATCCAGAAGGTTTAAGTTGAATTTTGAGGCACAATGGTGCATAAAATGCCCTAAGAAAACCATAAAAGCATAACATATATGACATCAAAAAGAAGAAAATATAGTAGGATATATAGCCATTGCTTCTCAGAGAAATATAGTGAAGTCGACCAACAACAATATTTATGGCTCTGGAAAGGTCTTTCTGTTGATGTGCATGGAATGGTTGCTTAAAAAATTGATCTTGAATTTGATGGCAAGAAAGTAAATGTAATATCATAGAACACACCAAGAATTGGTAGAATGACACATATTTCTTGAAATGGCAATAAACCATGTCCAAAGGAAACAGATCTAATAGAAAAATGGGAGTGTGTGGATCTGCGAGGGAGTCCGCTCTGAATTCACGAGGTGTGTGTGCATGGGAGTCTGTGAATCTTAAGGCAGATGGTGAAGGAGAGAGAATTAAAGTAAACCTATTGGGGGAGGGTGCCATCAACCTCGAGCCAGTTAGAAGATATAAAAAGATGCGTTCCTAAAACCAATTACCCCAGAGACAGCTTTGGCTGAGATGGACAATTTCTGCTAATCGTCACCTTTTGCTTATAAAGCAGATCATCGAACACACTGTTGATTCAATCTTTGACAATTTCATTTCTTGAAAAAGATAAAAGAAGCAACAAAATATTACTCTGGGATCTTATTGTGACCTTCAGCAACTATTTACAGATATGGAAGCAATAGGAATCTCGAGTGAATTTTTGCTCCTTGTTATCTTATTTTCAGTAATAACAGGGCACTGGATATAGTCAAAATGTATCATCCCTTAGGAAAGCTTTTTCAAAACGTCAGAGGAAAAGTAGACACAATCCCTCAGTCAGAGAATCTGGACACTTGGTGATTAACGTGAGGGTGGAGATGAAAAGGCAGAGACGACCTCGGGGAGAAGTGAAGGGAGAGATCTGACGTCACTAAGGTGATAGGTCACATTGCTCTCAGATGGGCTCAGACTTGGCGCAGGTAGACATGAGCTGGAGAGACTTTATTCTTTCCAGGTACACCAATCTGAGAAACCACAGTGGAAAAGAATGTGAAAAAGAATGCATACTTTGCCGTACAGCAGTAACACAACACTGTAATTCTGCTATACTTCAAAGAAACAAAAAAAAAAGATGGAAAGATGGCTCTAGCCAAGGACTTATTCTAAAAAGGGCACAACCCTGTCACGTCTGAGCAACAATAAAGCCCCGAGCTGAGATTTATGGAAAGTTCTGGACACAATAAAAAGGGCAAGAACAACAGTGGCAGTGCTGTGAAGCAGAGAGTGTGGCTTTGGGTGAGAACAGAAGAACTGGGGCTCGGCTTCTCTCTTGCTTCTGTTATTTCTATCAAGCACGAGGATCTGCAAGCTGGAAAGACTGAGACTCAGGAAGATCTGCGGGCCAAAATGATGAAGTGACAAAGGATGAGCCAGTGTGAGAGTCCGGCCTTGTTTTCAGAGTGATTTCAGTAAACTAGGCCAGTGTATTTCTTGATCTTTAACATCCCCTTTATTAGGGAAGAAAACATAGCTTGTTATCTACCTCCGTGCTCTTCTGTTTCTAAACTCTTACAGCGCTTCTTTTTCATTCTCTACGTTATTTTTACATACTCTAATGATTAGCAACATGTCTTATACTCTTTGATGGGTTCATGAATGTTTATTAGTTCACCGGGTTATTATTTACTAAATGAGAAACAAATCATTAAGAAAAGCTTTGCAAAGAGTCTAACAATCTATTTGACTTTTCAAGTTTCAGAATCAAGCTGTCTGTTGAGAAAGCCATGGATAGCCACGTAGAAAGAAATATGTGTCATCTCTCATGTCTATAGCGTTACACATGGACTTGATGTACCAGTGCAAACACCATTTAAACCCAAGGGTCATATAGAGTAGAGGAAATGAAGTACAGAGGTAAAGAAAATAATTCTCATTCTTCATTTCTGAGTATTTTAGAAAAAAATCATTTATCCAATAAACATTTATTGTGTGCCACTATATGCTGGGGATATGAAGATGAATAAAATAGGGTTGTTGCCTTTGATTTATCCATAGCCAGAGATCCAAAAATACAAACTCCTTAAACTTCCCTTAAGGAGCCCAATTTTTTAGATGATATGGCATGCTTGGTCACTCAGATGTGCCTGACTATTTGCGATCCATGGACTGTAGCCCGCCAGGCTCCTCTGTCCGTGGGGATTCTCCAGGCAAGAATTCTGGAGTGCGTTGCCATTTTCTTCTCCAGGAGATCTTCCCTACCCAGGAATTGAACCCTGGATGCTTTGACAGGCAGATTCTTTACCATTGAGCCACCTAGGAAGCTCAGTGTTCTAGATATGGAAACATTAACATGACCTAGGGCTTGACACAGGCGGGGGTCCCTGCAGGAGGTCAGACAGAGCTCATCCAGGTCTCCAGCGCTGATATAGACGTTTTATGATCCCACTTTGCTTCCCTGGTGGCTCAGTTGGTAAAGAATCCACCTGTAACATGGGAGACCTGGGTTTGATTCCTCGGTCGGGAAGATCCCCTGAAGGAGGATATGACAACCCACACTAGTATTGTTGCCTGGAGAATCCCCATGGACAGAAGAGCCTGGCGGGCTATAGTCCATGGGGTTGCAGAGTCAGACACGACTGAGTGACTAAGCACAGCACTACACATGATCCCACTTTACATATGGGCCAAACAAAGCCCTAGGGACACGTAGGGGAGCATCTGGAAGGTGAGGGCAGAGCAAGGTCACTTAGACTCACCGGTGGATGAAGTGATTCTCCTCTAGATACTGACAGCCGCAAGCAATGTCCCGAGCCACGTGCAGGAGATCCAGCATGACCAGGGAGGAGGGCTGGTTCTGTAGGAGACAGTAGTGACCGGCTGGTGAGGAGCTCTCAGGGGAGAGAAGGTCTGAAACGCTAGGCTCCCGTGTTCACCAGGAGGTCAAAGGCAGGCTGGTCACCCTGGGGTCTTGGCCCTGGCTGCACATTCGCGATCACCGGTAGATTTATGCAAATGCACATGCCTGGGCCTTAGCCCAGAACAATGACTCCACCTCTGTGCGGGCGCAGCGTTTACAAAGTCACAGCTGCCAGGTGAGCGGGGCTGGAACCCACATCACAGACGTCCTGCCCCTTCGTGTTTTTTTCTGCCCACTCTTCCACCACTATCTTCATAAACATTTGAATACCCTAAACGTACAAACAGGCCTGTGAGGAAATCAAGGCAGGGTAGTGTTGCTTTAAAATGCTCTATTTCAGGTTCGATGCACGATACTGGATGCTTGGGGCTAGTGCACTGGGACGACCCAGAGGGATGGTATGGGGAGGGAGGAGGGAGGAGGGTTCAGGATGGGGAACACATGTATACCTGTGGTGGATTCATTTTGATATTTGGCAAAACTAATACAATTATGTAAAGTTTAAAAATTAAATTAAAAAAAATAAAGTAAAATGCTCTATTTAAATGCTTAAAAATATTTTAAAAAATTAACTTTCTTCAAGAAGACCTAGATCTGAAGTGGACTGAAAAAGCAAACCTTCCAGAAAATACTGGGCAGCTGAAGAGCCATCTCTGGCTTTCCTGCATGAACTCCCTTTTGTGCAAAAGTGGCTGCCCGCCCCTCCTTGACCCCTCCCGGGATGCAGCTTGGCTCTCCTTCCCCCCGTCTGGTGGGGTGGCCAGAAGTCTTTCCTGAGGGCGGCGCCCTTCTTGGTGTCTTCTCAATTCCTAACCCTCCAAGTCTGCAGGCAGCTTCATGTGCACTGTGCTGCTCTGGGCTTGTTCCACCACGTCCTCAAGGAAACTTTGAGGCTCCCGAGGCAGGGCCTTTGGCGTCCACTTCCATGGTCTCCAGCGTGATGCTTAGCTTGCTGCCGAGGTTCAGTGAACAAGGGGGTTTGTTGGTTGATCACAGCTGAACTAGGGTTTTCCAGATGCCGCCACAGATCAGGGCCTCCCTGGGACTCTTTGGAGCAATAGCGTGGGTCTGGGGGAGGTGGCGAGGAGTTCGTCTGGGGCCTGCTTCAGTTCCAGGGGAGACGACTCAGGGAGGGGAACGTTTGCTGCCCGTGGACCATCAGGCAGTCCCTTACCTGCAAGAGGGCAAGTCCCAGGACCTTTGATGCAACATCCTGTGTGGTCAGTAGGCAAGCAAGGTTACCTCCATATTGACAATGAGAGGGCTGAGGGCTCAGAGAGGCTCAGTGACTCACTCCAGGTCACACAGCTAGTAGGGTGGAGCTGAAACTGCCCTGAGCTGGGCTTTAAGGGTTTGGATTGGGGGAGGCGGGATTCTAGGAGTTAAAATTGAGTTTCTTAGGATAGCATGTCTGAGAAGGGCTGGAGGTCCCGTGGACTCAGTGCATGGTACCCACGTGAGCACAAATACAGTGCACAGGGTACATTTCAGTGCTCGGTTGAGCTGAGCTGGGCTTCATCCTACTGGGTCCCTTACCGGCTGTGTGCCCTAGAGCTGACGGCGCTCCCTCTGTCCAAGCCACCGTGTCCTTGTGTGTGAAAGTGATGTGACACTCTCAGCCTCCCTGGTTGTTCTGAGGACTCATAGCAAGAGGAACAGAGTGAGCACTTCACAGAGGGCTCTGCATTCATGGAGGGGGTTACTCCATGGAGGGCGCTGTGGGGACTTGAGAAGTGGCTCGTGTGTTTGGCTTCTCCCAGGACCTTGTTAGGGTCAGAAGTACTGGGCACTGGGAGAGAGAGAGTCCCCATTTCCTGGGGACAAGAAAAGTAATATATTTTTGAGAGAAATATTCATCCATCTTGCTATAGCATTAGGACTATCTTTTCTTTTTCCAGGAAAACTCTTTCTGTTCCTGCCAAAGAGGACCATTCCTAGCGCTCATGGAGTCTCTTTGTGTCTTAGCCCCCATCACTCAGGACGCAAGGACCATTGATGTCTCAAATGCTCCATAAGTCTGCTGCACTGCACGGGCTAAATCTTCTCAGGCATTAACCCAGGGGCTGCATTTATTGGGGCTCCCTGTCTATGGCTGTTCAGAGCAAATTAACTGCGCCGATAATCAGTCTTCACAGAAGCAGATTGTCTGTAACCCAAGGGGTGTGTCTGCATGTCTCTCTGTGTGTGTGTGTGTGTGTGTGTGTGTGTGTGTGTGTGTGGTGTTGGGGGTCTGCAGATGCTGTGACCAAACCGATACTGAAAACGAGCAGTGCAGAGCATAGCCAGTGTGCCATCTGTATCCAGCCTGGGCAGAGAAGGAGTTGGAACCAGGGCTCTTTTTCCTTGATTTGCTACTGAATATGGCCCTTCCTTTGGCAACTTCAGGCAATTTTTATTCTGTCCAATACTCAGAGAGGATTTTGTCCAGTACCTCCCAAAGCAGGCTATAGGATGGAATTCAATCAAATAGGTATGGGAATTCCTGGCTTCTTCATCAGAGGAATTATCAGAGTCTTTGCTACATACTAGTGTGTATTGAGAATCAATCAGAGGGGAGTCTGTGTGGCTCTGAAACTGGCTTGACCATGGAGTTCTTTTGAGCATGCCTGTGAGTGTGTACCACTCAGGGTTCTGACATTCCCATCAGGACACTGTTTTGACCAATATCTTACTTTTACAGGGGCAAAAACAGGCCCACTGAAGTGAAATGATCTCTTTGCTCACAGTTCTTGAGGTGCTATTTCCAAAGGATAATGTATATACCGATAAAAGACAGAATAATATTAATAATAATAATAATAATAATACTTCCTTAAGTAGCTCCTGCATTTAGAGATGAAGGATCACAGGACATGGGCAGGGGTGGGGTGGGCAGGGGAGAACTGTTTCACCAAGTGAAAAACAGAATAAGGATACATTTTTAAATTGATGGCTATGAGAGTAAGAGGGAAAGATGAAAGGAAGCAGCAAAGAATGAAGACAGGGGACACAAGATATTAAAAGTGGCAAAAACCCATTTTGAAAAGTGATGAGAATGGTGCCGGCCTCAGATTCCTGGCTGCAGACATGGTCAACAAAATGCGCTCAACGAATTGTGGAGGCAACATTAGTATTTAGCAAAATGGAAACCAAAGATGAAAACCTAAGCATTAGTTGCAATCAGAAGTTCTCATCTCCGTGCTGTGCTCTCTGGCATCCAAGGAGCCGCCATGCATATGGAGCATCTTTTCCTGAGCCACTACCTACCAGACTACCATTCCCCAAGCAGGTGTAGAGGCTATAGTGGGCAATGACCGCCCCCTTTAATACAGAGATTACTGACTCCTTGATGGCCTTTGTCATTATGGATTGAATCAACTGATACTAAAAGATAGCTACTAGCCTATATCTGGCATATATTAAATCCTCAATAAAATTTTGTTCAATAAAGAGGGGGGTCTGCAAAATTATATTGACATTAAAAGGGTCCTTCCTTCTTGAGGTGGTGGGGTCCTGGGACCGAACAATGTTTCCTTCTGTACCCATGAATTTCATTTCCATGACAGACATAGTTGGCCCTGGCACCCATTCTGTCCTATGAGTCTGTGTATCTATCATTACTTCATATCCATGCATTATCTGAAGCCAGAGCCTCTTAGACCATCTCTGAGATTCTTCCATCCTGATGTCTATGGAGCTGCTGAACCCCAGGGATGGCAGGAAGTGAGCACAGAATGTGAGTCTGATTCTGAGCACCCAGCTGGGAGCCTGCACACAGCAGGTTAAGCCTGGAGAGATGCAGGGGCTTCAAACAAATGAACCAGGTGGACCTCAGGCCTTTGAATTCAGTGAGTTCCAGCTTGGAGGCACAGCTTTGCCCACCCCCTCCTCAGGGTGTATATGTCTCCAGCCCCTATGTCCATCAGCCAGTCCCTCCCTCCTTCATCAGGATTTACTGATATTAGCTACCTCGGTCCACTATAAATCCTGCTCCTTTCTCACAGTCAACCTGGTCCTCACTCGCTAAGTTGGAGTTTGTGGTTCTGAGAATCCATGCAGGACGCCCAGCAACCTCCCACCCACCCTGCTCCCACCCCGGCTGGAAATTGCTGCCACAAACACATTTGCATGGGGTCACTCTGGAGGGCTGTCATCTGACATTTCAAATCACCCATCATGGGCAGTAAGTACCTCAGGAAGGACCAGCTCATCTGAGGTAAGTGGGTGTGTAAAGGAGTAAGGAGGATACCTGGGCTGCCACCAAGACCTGGGAGCATGGTTGGCCAGGAGAGTCACACAAAGATCAGGGTCAAGGGTTAAAAGGAAGATTTGGTGGGGGGATCCTGACCCTTAGAAGCACCTCTCTCCCAAGTAGAGTTGACCTTCCCCTGGCTGTGGGCATCCCTGGGGTGGTACCTGCAGCCAGAGGTTGGAAGCTGGCAGCAGGCTCCCACTGCAGGCCTCCTTGAGGTGGCACTTGGGCTGGGAGGTGGTGGGAGATGTCAGTGATCTGTCTTCCTCGCTAGTGCTTTGTTCTTTGAGACAACATCCAAATCATCATCAAGAGAGATAACTTTGCCTGTGAGAGAGGTTCTTGGTCTTGCCAAGTGATGGGTTCTCAGATTCCCTTTACAAGGAAGTCACAATACTCTCCTGTCCTCAAGCCTCAGGAGTGTCCAATGGGAAACCCAGAGCTGGACCTCCTCCCAGAGAGTGACGTCACATGTCATCTGCCGGAAGCACTGCTGAGATGCTCAGGGCATGAGGCTGAAGGCTCTGCTCTGGTGGGTAGGGGTGGGGAAGCTGAGACTGGTGCCCAGACCCTGGCAGAGATGCCTGCGTAGCTGGCGACCTTTGCTCTCAACCACCTGCCCTCACCTTGGCCCTCAGGGCTTCCCCACGGGGACCACAGGGATCAATAACATAGCAGGCTGGAGTGAGCAAGGAATGAGGAGCCATAAGGCCTGAGTTCTAGTCCCAGCTCTTCCACTTCCTGTGTGACCTCGGCAAGTCACATAACCTCTCTGAGCCCCTGTTTTCCCATCTCCAAAATGAAGTGGGATCTGTACTGTCTACTTCATAGGGTGGTTTTGAGAAACATGAAAACTCTGGGGAGGAGGAGGACGGTGCTGCAGATGAGGGTTATCATGAGGTAGGGTTAGTCGTTCTCCCCTTCCTCCTGCCAGGGGTGCTGAGTTGCACACGCTCATCCTCTCAAGAAGTTAGATTGGATTCCTCTTAGATGGTCAGCCAGAGGCTTGCAGGAATGGTGTGGAGGCTCTTAAGAGCCCGAGTGAAGGTGGGAATTGGAGCAGGTGCGACCTTCTGAGGTTTCCACCACCATATTGGGTCCATGTGAGGAGGGTGTTCAGTCCTGGTCTTGCTGTGGCTGCGTGGCTGTCGGCCTTTCTCTGCTTTCCTGGGGGTGGGGAGGGTACAAGTCTTCCCTGTGGTCCTCACAGTTCAGCAGCAACTTCAAGATGGCAGGTCCTAACTCATTGGGGAGGGTACAAGTCTTCCCTGTGGTCCTCACAGTTCAGCAGCAACTTCAAGATGGCAGTTCCTAACTTAGAGGGTCTGCTCTGCTCCAGTTCCCTGGGCCCAGGACCTCTTGAAGACCCTGGCAGTGATGGGAATGGACAGCCGGCCCCTGGGCTCGCCCAGTGTGCTGTGTTTTATAACTAGCTCTGACCAAGATGTTCTAGCCTGACCCTCAGAGTTCACATCGCAGATCCTCAGGTTAGAGAGGGTTGGCTGCCCTAAACCAGGTTGTCTAATAATCAATTGGGGGGAAGTGTGCATGGGCCCACCTAGGTTTCTTCACCCCCACGAACTCTAGCCCTTTGACCATAACATGTATGCAGCACCTTCCTAAATACCTCAGCCCTTCATTTTGATTGTAAAACTACAAGGTCAGGAAGTCCCCATCTGAGATGAGGACACTGGGGTTCACAAGGGGTGGAGCAGAGTGACCTGCCCCAAGTCAGATGGTTGAGTGAGTGACACAGCTGGCGTGAAAGTCCCCCTCTGTGCTTGTCCCTAGTTTGGTTTTCCACAATCAGCGGGTCATAAAAATAGATACTGGCTAGAGGAGACATTGCTCAAGGCTTGGGCAAGCTCCCTCGGACCAGGCTCAGCCGTTGGATACCTTCTGTCCCTTCTCTCCTGCCCATCCCCCAGATCAGAGCCCAGGGGCTGGCCCTGGTTGCCCACCCTGGCTCCTTCCACCCCCTGCTCTGTATCCTCGAAACCCCCAATGGGAAAGGTGTTTCTCACTCACCGGACGAGGACGCGTCTCCCGGAGGAAGGACTTGAGGTCTCCTCCCGCCATGAGCTCAAGCAGGATAAATCGGGGCAGGGCTTGCAGACTCACACCAATACAGCGCACGATGTTCTGGTGGTTGAATTTGCTGCAGAGCGGAGGGGAGTAACCGAATTTAACTGAGCTGAGTCTGCAAAAATCTTAACTGGGTGAAGCTGGGTACAGAGTTATGTTTTCAGAGCCACATTATGTAAAAGCTTTCTGTAAATACGGGGAGCAGGGGTCCCAGGCTGGGCCTAAGCAGAGGAGAATCCGGTTGCTGAGCAGCTGGAAGAACCAGAGGGCAGGCCTGGTGGGGGTTCAACACGCATGGAGTGTTCTTGCTTGGAGTGGGGGGCTGGGGAGCGGGAGAGAGGGCTGTGCATAGGCACTGAGCAAGAAGGCTGGGATGGAGGTGGGCAGGGAGACAAGGGTGTCCAGGAGGCTGGCACCAGGACTGCTGGCCAGGATTCACAGGATTCTCGGAGGAAGGTCTCAAGTGGAAGCTGGAGGGCCTGCTTTCCCGAGGGCCTGCCTGAGACCTGCCTGCTGACTGCGTGCAGATGAGAACAAGGAAGAGAGCCGCTGGATCCCACCATGGACTCTTTGCAGGGGCTCTGAGATTTGGGTTTTCTTGTTAACATGATCCTATGAGGACACATGAGGCAGTGAGGCCAGGGAGCTCCACGTGGGCATGTTTGGGCAGAGCTGATGGACTGGGTGACCATGCACCCAAATACAGTGCTGGTTACTTACTGCAGAGGAGGGAGACTGAGTGACTCGGGTCTCTACTCTTCTACTTTCCAGGCTTTATTCAATGATCACTATTACCTGGGCAACCAGGAAATATGTCATTTAAGCAGGAGCTGAAGCTGCCACGTGTCCTCCTACGGACACAGCACATCACACATGCTGCTCTGGCCTCATTCCCTCGGCCGCTTCCGCCAAGGCCTCCCTAGCCTGTCAGGATGTTTGAGGCTCCCCGGTGCACCAGGAGGCCATGAACCTGGCCAGCTCTCAAGGTCGAACCTCTGCTGTCTGAGCCTTGGACACTGTCACTCCCAGTGGTGGGCCTCAGATCCACCAGCTGAAGGGTCGGGCCAGCTGCGTGGACCAGGGTGGGCACCTTCCATCACGTGGGGGCCCATTTCCTTTCCTTGAGAGTTGGGAGCTGGGATGGGTGAAGGACCTGGTGGAAGAGTTACCTGGAGGAAGATTGTATTTTCCACTGTTAACAACCAGCATGCTCTGTTTCTTAAGAAAAGGGGAAAAGAACCAGTGGGTGACACAGGGGTGCTGGTAGAAGGCCAAGTGACATTGACTGGGGCTACAAGATTCTTTTCCCGAGAAAACCAGATGGGGGCTGGTCCACTCTGGTAAGATGTGCTAAGGACTTCGGGGGGCGGGGAGGTCTCCAGTTAGAGAGGAGGGATGCCCTGCAGGACAACCCTGTTTCCCTTGGAGATGTGCCTGTTAGAAGTGTCTTGTGTCCCTCACAGGCTTGGGCCATTACCTGATGATCAGGGCTTCCATGAGGAAATCCAGTTCATCCTGTTCGGAGCACACCTCCGGCAGCGTCTGGGCACAGAAGGGAGGGTGGGAAGGAGGAGAAGGCTGTGAGCCACAGAGGTCAGAGGCTGTCGGCAAAGGGCCATGCTTACAGAGACCCCACCAAGGTCAGGCCCATGAGGAAGCCCCCTCTTACCTTTACAGCCACTTGCAGGGGGCTGGGGTCGTTGGGCATTCCAGACACCTGACCTTCATACACCTCCCCAAATGCGCCGTGGCCCAGACCCCTGTGCAGAGGAGAAGGTGTGATGAGGCAGGGGCACACTTAGAGGCCACTCACAGGAGGCAGGGAGTCAAGCACACCCTCAGGAGTAAAGCTGTCAGTGTGGCTTTGCTCCGCAATCCCCAGCCTCTATTGCTCTATGGGCAAGAAAGGATCCAAGCCAGGCTTCATGACGTTGGCTGATATTCCTTCCGTGAACACTTACTGAGTCTCTAATATTTGCCCGGGTCTTAGAGGTGACCAAGACATGGATCTGGTGGGAGAGGACAGATGGCTGGCAGACACCTCCTGGGGAGTGCTCAGTGAATGACAGACATGTGCAAAGGGTTCTCTGGGAGCTGGGAAGGGGAGGGGAGCAATGCTTGGGGAGGGGCATTTGGGTGGTTTTGAGGAGCACCCCATTTCTCCCATCTAGTCCTCCTGTCATTGTTCCAACCCCATAAGTTAGATAATTAAATAATTAGACCCCCAAATGGCCCTGGACATTAAACCTTCTCCCCCCGGGAGGGCTGGGGGTGCTCCGAGGGGTGGCTCTGCTGGCCTCTTGTTGTCGGAGGAATCTGTGGTCCAGGGATGACATCCGGCCACCTAGAGCTCTCCCTTCTCTGCCTCCCCCACCTTCCACTGCCCTAGCAGACAGCACTCACCGGATGAGGGTGATGTTTTTCCGTGGCACCTCCTTCAGGTCACTGATGGAGGAGGTCTTGCCAGCAAAACAGTAGTTGGGATTGTAGTCGGTCATGATGGTGGAGGTGCGGAGCTTGCTCAGCTTGTACTCCGGGCTCTGCAGCTCCATCTGCATGGCTTGCAGCTCCTGGTGCTTCCGGCGGTACACTGCAGACACATGGCGGTCCATACAAGGTGGCCTGGGCCAGGCCACCTCCTCCAGGTAGCCTTCCTGAATCTCTAGCTCCTCCGCTGGGGTCTAAATCTTTTCCCATCACTCTTAGTCATACTAACAAAATGATTATAGATGTGAAATTATACTTTTCATTGAAAGATTAAAGCAAATTAAAGCTTAAAATCATATGAATGAAAAGATTGATTGTATCATGCAGGGGCAGAGGCACATTAGCTTGGGTCCTCTGAGAAGCAGACCCAGGACAGAATTAGAAGTGCAAGGATTTCATTTGGGGAAATGTCTATGAGAGATGATCCAGGGGGAATCCAGGAAGGCTGGGAAGCTACTAGACTGTTTTGACTCCATGTGGAGGACAGGGTGAGGGAAGGTTGAGCAAAGACCCTAGATGGCCATTCAGTCTAAAAAGGTTCCAGCAAGGCTGTTGGGAAGTTCTGGAGTCAAAGTGGGCCATCAGAGGAGTCCCACCCCTCCAGGAGAGGGCTTGCCTTGGTAGCTCTGCTCTGCCCAGGTGCTGCATGAGGCAAATGTGGCAATAGACTTGAGAGTACAGCTGGGGCTCTTGGTCACCTGTGTTTCCTACAGATGAAGAACCACCAAGCCACATAGCTGGATACAACTGCAGAGTGGAAGGTCTCTAAAGTGGCTCTAAGCCCGAGGACCTGAGTTCTAATTCTGCCTTTGATACTTACAAGCTGTGACACTGACAAGTGACATGTGACCTCTTTGGATCTCAGTCTCTTTCTCTGTAAGCAGGGACAGTAACGCCTGCCCTGTCTCCTAAACCTCCACTCCCCATCCCCTGGGATTGTGATAATGAAATGAATTCACCAAAACAGAATAGTTTCAGAGGGAATTCCCTGGCTGTCCAGTGGTTGGGACTCAGCGGTCTCACTGCTGGGCCTGAGTTCAATCTCCGGTGAGGGAACTTAGATCCCACATGCCGAGTAATGCAGTCAAAAGAAATGGTTTTGGAAAGTTCTAAAGAGCTCCCCAATACAAGTGACCACTATCACTGTTATTACTATATGTGAGAACATTCTGTATATAAGGCAAACTGCATGGGAGGTGATTCACAGGGTGGATTCTGCTTTTAAAGCTCATCCCCACCTCTTACGGGTCAGGGCAAGTCAGTCAACTTCTGTGCACTCAGTTCCTCCTCTATGAAACATGCCAACTGTGATCACAGGGTTCTTTGAGGGTTTATGAACTAAAATGTGTTACTCACTCAGCGTGTGGTGAGTGTGCAGCAAGGTAGCTCTTGTCATCCTGCTCTTTGGAGGATGGTGTCATGGGAATCACAAAGGTCCACTGAGAACAGGGAATCCCTGTCCACCCCCAGACTCCCCCGGCCCCATGGGGCTGGCCTCAAAGTGCTGCCTGGAGCCTTTCCTTTCCTTTCCTTCTGCCTCCCCTGCAGAAAGAGCCTGGCTGGGTGCTCTGTGATGTGCAGATCAGTGCCCCTTGGCTCACAGGCCTAATGGGAAACACTGAGAAACCAGCTCTGCATTCTCTGTGGAGAGGGGAAGTGTGGACTGGAGGTGTGAACCAGACTAGAAGAGTCCACTGAAGCCCATGTCTGATGAGAGCTAAACTGAGGTCTGGAGGAGGCTGGGGAGTGGGGGCGGTGGTAAGCTTTAGCCATGGTGTTCTCCTCTGAAGACCCCTCCTTGAGCAGCCAGCAGGCTCTACACAGGGCTGAGGTTCAGAATCAGGGCTCCTAGGAGCCAGGAATGTGCTGGAGGCAGGAGAGGGGCTTCTGCTTTGGCTTGGGCTGTCTTCATTACCACCGCCCAGAATGACCCTTCAGCCTGAGATGGCACAGCCTGAGATGCCACTCTATTCTGCCAGATCTTCCTTCCCTGCCCTGCTCAGGAAGTGCTGGGGCTCTGGGACACTCACCGATCATGATGCCAGAGAAAGCCAGGACGAGGGCGGCTACAAGGGCAGAGGTCACGACGGACAGAATCAGTGAGAGTGGCAGGTGGGGCTCCGGGGTGGGCGACACTGGAAGACAGTCCCCACAGGGCACGGATGACCACATTGATTCTCCTCTGAGCTGCCCCCACATCAGAAAGACCCTTCCCAGCCCTGGACCCATGGACTGCCAGCCTTCTCGGAGGATGAGGGCGTGAAGCAGTTTCATCCTGGTTTTACAACTTTTAACAGCTTTTGTGGAGAGGCACTATGTAACAGGGATAAATACCACAATCTTGACACTGATCTGAAACATCAACTGCGCATGACAGAATGAGGATGGAAAGTGAGCCAATAGGGGCTGTAGAAGTGATTCAGGTGCCTTGTGTGTGCGTGTGAAGTCGCTTTAGTCGTGTCTGACTCTGTGACCCTATGGACTGTAGCCCACCAGGCTCCTCCGTCCACAGAATTCTCCAGGCAAGAATTCTGGAGAGGGTTGCCATGCACTCCTCCAGGGAATCTTCCTGACCCAGGGATAAAACCCACATCTCTTATGTCTCCTGCAATGGCAGGTGGGTTCTTTACAACTAGCACCACCTGGGAAGCCCTTCAGGTGCCTTAGTGAGTGAGTGAAGTCGCTCAGTCGTGCTGACTCTTTGCAATCCCATGGACTATAGCCTACTAGGCTCCTCCATCCATGGGATTCTCCAGGCAAGAATATTGGATTGGGTTGCCATTTCCTTCTCCAGGGGATCTTCCCGATCCAGGAATCGAACCTGGGTCTCCCACATTGCAGGCAGACGCTTTACCCTCTGAGCCACCAGGGCAGCCCTCAGGTGCCTTAGGTGACTACAAACTCAGTATGACCCAAAGATAGAGTGTGCCTGTCAGACTCTGGAGGCCGAATTGATGCTTTATCCACGAGAGCACTGGGCCGCGCGTGGGAGGGAGAGCTGGGTGCATGATGGTACTGACCACACCAGGCACTGAGCCTGGTCCCGGACACGGCATTTCAAAAGGGATGTGGACAACTGCAACAACAGGATGGGAAAGAGACAGAGACTCGTGTTCCATAGACTGGATGGAAATAAACGGGCTATTTAATCTGGAGGAGACTTGAGGAAGAAGGCAGCATGCTCTTCAGACGCCGTGTTCAAAGGGCCACTACAAGCAGGGAGCCGAGGGGTGGAAGTCGGGAGGAGAATGGGTCTGGCTCCGTAACTCCCCAATGGGAGACCCTGTGTCTTAGGAGTACTGAGGTCCTTGGTGCTGGGGTGTCTGGTGGAGATGAGCTGGCCCCTTGGTGGGGATGTGGGGGTCGCATCCTGGGCTAGTGGTGGGACCAGGTGACTTATGACTCCTTCCCAAGCCATGACCCACCTTTCGCACACAGGTCCCTTTGCCTGTCATCTGAGCACCCATGCTGGGGGCAGACACAGTGTCAGGAAGTTTACAAAGCTGCATCTGAGGTGTCCCAGAACCATGGAAACTAGCTGTGGCTCAAGCTCTGTGCCCGCCCACCGCCCAGCCCCTTACCAATGCAGGAGACGCCATCCTCAGCCAGCACGGTCCCGTGGTCGCAGAAGCAGATGATCTTGTGGCTCTCGGGGTCCATGTGGCACTCGTCTACCTCGCAGTGGCTGCAGTTTAGGTAATGCTTAATGTTCACTTCCCCGTGGCCCTCCATCACTGGTGACAAGGAGGAAGGGTCAGCCTCAGGCGGAGGCCACCCTGCACCCCACCCCGGGCTCTGCGCTTCATCTCCAGCTGCCGGTCCCTGTTCCTACATCCCACTGCCACTGGAAGCACCGCCTGTGCAGGCAAGCCCCTGATGCATCTGGTGAGCAAAACTCAGAGGACCTGTAGGCAGGCGGGAGGGTCCACATGAAGGACCCTTAGATTGGCTGCCACAGGCACAGGGCCCATTACTGTTGCATTTACCTAGGGCTGACCTGCCTGGAGTCAGTCTTCTTTTGTGAACGTATCAGATCACGCATCCTGATTTCCAGAAAACTTGGCGAGGCGACCACTAGGAAGACTTGCCTGCAAGGGACCCACGATCACACCTGTGTGTCCTGGACTCATTGAGTAGCCCTGGGGTTTCAGCTGAGAGGGAGGGAGCACTGGCCCAGGGAAGCGGGCTCTGCTACTTGGCAGAGGGTGTACCTTTTAAAGCCGGGGTGTACAGGATGCCCAGTGGGTTGATGAAGGAAACCCCGTCCTCCCCGTCCATCTCGGGGTCATTGTTTGAGGCTGCATTGCCACCTGTGGCAAACCAGAGAAGAGTTTAACGCAGAGAGGTGGGTGCCTAAGTCTGGATACACGTGCGCATCAGCAGGGTGAGCAGCAGGGTCCGGGAGGGGCCTTGAGGGCGGGATGGTGGGAGGGAAGGGAGCTCATGGCACACAGGATGCAGTTGGGGCTCGGTTCTGTAGCTTCTGGGTGCGTGGGCCACTGTCTCCTCCAGGGCCACAGTCTCCTCTGCTGCTCTGCTGGGCTCTCCCAGGAAGCAGTCCATGTGATCAAGAGTCAGAAAAGTTCTAGTCTCCCCAGGCTGGGTTGGCCCCTTTGCCCCTCTTCCAGGACTGCCTGGGGGGTGGTGCTCCTGTCCCATCCAGTGAGGGTTGGGGCAGGGGGATGGGCCCCTGTGCCTTTAGGCTCCTGTCCCTCCTTTCAGCGGGGCTTGGGTTATCTTTGGGCTCCCCGCCTTGGGCTCCTCCCACCCACCCAGGGCTTGGAAAAGAAGAGCATCTGGTTAACACAAACATCTTACACACAGCCTTAAAGCGAAACACAGACAGTACATCACAGCGCGTGCATGCATCGTTTCCTAATCTGGGGGGCGCTGGAGCCATCATCTCCCAGCCTCTCAGCTTCAGAAGGCTCTTCTGCTCTGCTCCAAAGCCCAGAGGAGAGCCAGGGCCAGGGGCCAGCTGCGTGCTGAAGGGCTGGGCTGGGATCGCCCATGGCTGCTCTCAGGAGTAGCCCCCATCAGTATGGGGAATGGTGCCCCTTCTGGAAGCTGGTGGGCTGGGGTAGGGAAGGGAAAGTAGGGAGTCCCTGAGGCCCGAAGCTGCAAAACAGGCCCTCGGGGAGCTGGCTTGGCAAGGACTGTGGCCAGGCCATCCAAAGGGAGGAGTCTGGCCTCCAGAGTTCTCATGCGTCCTTGGGGGTGGCTCAGAGAGGAGCCTGGGAAGCCAAGGCCCCTTTATCATCAGCTTTGGGGAGATCAAGAGTCAATGGGATCTTGATGCTGTCCTGCCAAAACCTTGAGGCAGGATGCTGGCTCGGGAGCCAACACCCTACCTCTGGCTCGTTTGGCAGGCTGGGAGGAAGGCGTGCATGGTCACATCA
>NW_011494717.1:10875137-10879691 GCF_000754665.1 Bison bison bison
GGGCTGGGGAGAGGACAGGGGAGGGAGGTGCCTAGGACTAAGAGGGGAGGGAGTGACACCTTGAACACGAATCATCTTTACCTATATATCCTCCGCCTCCTCCACCGGAGGAGCACCCCCCTCCACCCCCTCCGAAACCCCCTCTTGTCTCCCACCCCCACTTCTTCATGGCCTGGGGGCAGGAATGTCCTCCGGTGGCACCTTCCAGTAAAGATTTTCCAGACCAGAGCAAGGAAGTGTTATCACTCCAGCCACCTCCACCACCTGTAGGCAGAGACAGAGAAACACCTAAGTAAGGATTCCGGCTGGTTCGGGCGGCTGCTGGGTCTGGAAAAGAATGCAGGACTTCTGTCTTCCAGGGGTGCTTGTCCCTATGCAGCGCCCAGGGGGTTTGTCTTCAGTGGGGCCTGGGGCTTCAGAGTCCACGGCTAGAAAACCAGGCATCTGCCCTTTGCTGGAGGGAGACCTGCTCTGGCCACAGCTGTGCATGTCCAGATGGAAGCGGGCCGTGTACCCCTGCTTCCTGTCAGGCCTCTGGCTCAAAACCCCAAACTGTGCTCATTGAGGGACGGCGGTGGTGGGGGGGACAGGCGGCAAGATGACTAAATCTGTTCCTCTACCTTCCCTCTGGGCCTGCCAACTCCTGAAGCTCCTGGCCTTCATGTGGTTAACTACTTCTCATCCCAACAAGAACAAGGACCAACTGTCAACACCCCACCAAGGTCACAGCAGTGAAATTCCTAGCAGCAATCCTGGATTAGGCACCAGATAACCCAAAGGGCTATAATTGTTTACTAGGCAAGAGCTTCCCTAGGCTGAGCCTTGGTTTCCTCACCTGTAACTTGGAGATAACGAGACTCGCCTTATGGGGTGGATGTTAGGATCAAAGGAGAAGGGGAGTGTGTGAGATGTTTTATAAGCCACCAAGTGGAGGGATCGTTGGACATCTGTGAGACACACACTCATGCAGAAGGCCTCACACCCCAAAGCCCAGGCAGGGTCTTGCCAGCGGCGTCTAAGTTGCTCTAAGGTCAAGAGCAAAGAGGGCTGGAGTCAGAGGCGGTGATGCTCTGGCTACAGGGGCAGCAGCTGGAGCTGTGCTTCCCTACGCCTGGGCCTGCTCTGAACTCTTGCAAAGGGTCTGTACAGAGCTAGCTTGATTGCAACTTTATCTTAAGGCCACAGGCAGACCGTAATACATCTCTCCAGAGACCCTTGAAACTCCAGGATCCCCACTTTGTCTCCCCCTATTGTTTCATATGACATTTCATGAGGCAGTTTACTCCCAGAGACTCCAAAACCCTTTCTGCTCCAGCAGAAGGTCGAGGGCGGGAACCTAGAGAAATAACAGTGCCTGCGTCTGCTGGGACCGTAAGGGTTAATCTGCCTGGACACAGCTCAGTTCTTCGGGAGAACTCCTGGCCAAGGTTCTGGACCCAGAGGGGGCAGCAGAGGAACGTGTAGGTGGGGGGAAGCTGCAGACAGGGCTGACTCTGGTGCGAGCAAGAGGGAGACAGGTTTCAGGAAATGAGGTCAAGGTCATGAATAAGCTTGGGTATAGAACAGGGATAACCAGAGCCCTGGGCAAGTCATGGGGACCATCTGCCAGTTCTGGAAGCAGCAGGACTTCAAGAATCTGGCCTCCCTCTGCCAGCCGGAGAGTGGGTGTGGGCCTGTCGAGGCTCTTGTCTATGTCACGTGGTGGGGGGAAGGCCCCCTCAGCTTCCTTAGCGGGAATCGGGCTCTGCTGGCTACGTGGGGCCATGAACTTAATAAATTAGGATGAGATGAGCCTGAAACCAAGTCTGCCCCCCAGCACCCTACCCTTGCATCCTGCACATCCCAGCCTTCAAGCAAATGTGTGGAAAAGAAAACAATGGGCATGAAAGTAAAAACACATCAACAACAGCGTTTTAAAAAATGGATTAAGTATGAAACTGTTTGGTCATCCTGAGGGAAAAAAAACCCCTACAACTTTCAATGAGCTTCTTGACACTTCTGTAAAATGAAAATAATATGTCTGGAAAACCCTACAGGACTGTTTTGAAAAGAACATGCATGATAGATGTGGAAATGTTTCGTAATTTATTAAATGCTGACTGACATAAGGGGCGCTGTAAATATCACTGGGGTAATTCCTCGCTGTGGACACAATGACTCTTTCTCCTTCCTCTTTCTCTAGCCATCTCTCAGTTGAAGAGAAAGTTTGAGTATTTATTTTAATTAAGCTCAAATCTCTAAATGCCTTCAAAAATCCTCCCTCGGTCTGAGTGTGGAGAAAAGAACACTCAAAGATGAATGGTTGACTTCAGAGGAATTAGGGAATTCACATCTCCTTCAGAGCCTGTCCCCATCTCTGTGTGACTGGCTCTCACTAAGGAGGCAGACAGCCCTACCATGGACAGAGATTTTCTTTCCATGTGAGGAGTGTGTGAGCTGGCAGCCCAGGGCCTGGAAGTACAAACAAACCACAGGGACCTGGGAGGCTGACCCCACTCAGATCTCTTCCATCTGCTCATATCTAGTTGCATTTGATAAATCCCAGGGAGGGTTGGGTTGGCAGTCAGAACGCTGCCTCCTGCCTCATTTTGTCAATGACCTTCTGCAAGTCCAAACCCCACACCAGCAAGACGGCCTCTGGATTCCCAAGGTATGACCTGTCTTTCCTCTTTTGATCCCAGTACCAATATCCAGAGCTCCCAGCATCTCAAGGGCCCACAACTAAAGTGCCCACAGGTGTGTGATGGAGCCCAGCCAAGGTGACGCTCACACAGTCCTCAGGGACCATTCTGGGAGAGGCTGGGCTTGCAGAGATTTACCTGCAGCTCCAGAATTGCCGTTCAGCCCTAGGACTGAGGAGTTATTCTCCAGTCTCTCTGGGTGGAATGTGTCTGTCTTGGCCCCATAGGCCCTGCCACCACCGCCGGCTGCAATGATCAGAGGCACCGGCACGCCATCCTTCATCTGCCGGGGAGAGACATTCAGAGATTGAGAAGCTGAGCAGGGCTCCCACATTGGAGACCCCTGAGCCATTTAAATGCTTAAACATGTCTGAGTGTCTGCTGGGTAGTGGGTGACATCTCGGTGGTCCGAGGGCTCCCATCTCATGTTACAAGAGCCCATGAGCTCTTCTGTCCCCTTCAACCCCCAGCTCCTGTATCAGTCCAAGTTCGTAAATGAAGCAAAAGCATCAGGAGATATAAATGTCTATGAACACTGGGAGGCGAGGATCATTCTTTGGGGCTGTTTATACCGCCCCTTTCCTGAAGCGCTTCTCGAGCCTCAGGGATCTGGGAGCTGGTGCTCAGGGCAGGTCTCTTTTCTCTCCTTCCTCTGCATGCAGGGCTCTCTGCTTTGACCACACAACTTCAAGATTAAGCCCTCAGCACTGCTGGCCCTGCAGGAAGACCCAACAGGAAATCTTTGTCTATCTTTGATGATATCAGAAAAGTCCAACTGAGGACACAAGAGGGCACAGTGGGACCCTCTGGGGCTCTGAAGCAGGATGATGAAGGCCTGCCTAGTGAAATCGGGCTGGGACATCAGCATAAGAAGGGCCTGCCCTTTCCTGGACAGACAGGGAAGCTTATATCCCTATGGGTCTCCGCTTCCTCAACTTTAAATGGAGCTAAGAGCACCCAAGGTGTATGGTTCCTTGGTTTGTCCTGAGGATTCAAAGCCAGGATGCAGAGAAGGCACCTGCCCTGGGAAATGGCGCACAGACCTCACCTTAAACACGTAGGTGGCTCCTCCCCCTCCTCCGCCCCCTCCTGCCCACTCGTGCACGCTTTTGTTCACGCGGATTTCTTCTTCTATCACGTTGTTTTCTCCAATGCAGACTTTCTGGATTAATCGGTTTGTCTGGAGAAAAAAAACACCTCAGGTTTGTGCCCAGGGTCCTCCGCCTCCCAGCAGACAGACCTTCTATGCTAAAACATAGGGTCTGACCATCTCTCAGATAGCTTATGGTCGAGTTGAGGAGACAAAAAATACACATGGATAACTGTCACTCTGGGAAATATTGGAGAAGGACTACAGGGACCTTTTAGACAGAAAATGCACGGGAAGTTGAGGAGGGAGAGTGAAGCTTTGTTGCTGGACTGCTGAGCATGGAGGACTGCCTGGGGGAGGTGGCATTCAGTTGGGCCTTGCAGGATGTAGAGCTTTTTAAACACTGAGAATGGGAGAAAGTTATGACATTGCAGGGGAGGAGATCAGCAGGAACTCAGAGGGAAGGCGCTAAGTGGGGGTATTTTGGGGAAACATGTAAGGAGTTTCTTCAGCTCAGAAAAATCCATCTTAGGACAGAGAGGTGGTCCAGGACGACTTGTTAGGACCCTGTGAATTCTGAAGAGGGGATGACAAAGGCCCCATGAGGTAAGACAGGGATGGAGGGAGTCCAAATGGGAGTGGGTAGAGGAGGCTAAACCAAACAGTCAGATCATGGCCAGAAGCCTCAAATACAGAGAAGGAGCTGGACTTCATTCTCTAAGCAGCGAGAAGCCATTGAGGTTTTTTGAGAAGTTGCAGTTTGAAGCATTATGTAAAGAGGAA
>NW_011494717.1:10879791-10879971 GCF_000754665.1 Bison bison bison
AAAAAAAAAAAAAAAAAAACAGTGGGTAGCCAAACTTGGATTTTATTCCACCTGATGCAGACCTGGGCATCTGGGAGTCTCTGGGGACATGCTGGAAATGCCTGTGACCCAGAATCCTGGAATCCCTGAACAAAGAGGGTGGGGTTTCAAGAAGAGCTACTATGCTTGTAGGTCACATCA
>NW_011494717.1:10880071-10897251 GCF_000754665.1 Bison bison bison
TTTCTTTCACTTAATAGAAAAAAGGCCAATAAAACATCAAATTTTCATCAAATGTGGCTGGGGAACCAGCCAGTGGACATGGCAATTCATCTCGAGCCACTCCTTATGCTAAAGCACTCAGGGGTGCCGGGAATGAGTACTAGAGAAATTTCCAGATAAACAGCTGAGATGCAATTTGTTTTATGGCATTTTGGATTTAATGATGGAAATAATTTGATATTTTCTAGAGTGGATTTAGTGTGCTTGGAAGGCTGTGAATTGCTATTGTAGACAGCTGACATTTCTCCTATGTACGTGCAGTGCTGGTCAGGGCTGGGGTGGGGGCAGAGTGGCATGGAGTCTGCTGGAAGGAAACCCTGCTAACTGCCACCAGGGGGAGGCCCTGAGATGCTGGGGGCATTCCCTGTGGGCAGAGCCAGGGACAGGGGATGGAAATGTGTGCTGCCAGCCGGGCAGAGCAGAGCAGAGTTCAGGGTCCAGTCTAGCTTCCTGACTGGAGATTTGCTGGCCCATCTGCTGGATCTGCCTCCTCCATAAATTGGGGAGCTGCCCAGGGTGCTAAAGAAGGTCTGTCCCTCCGCCCTGCTCCTTTTCCTCCTGTCCTTCGTCCGGCAGCAGTGGGGGCCCCCACCCCTTGGGGAGGCCCTCTTCTTCTGAGCAGAACTTGCAGATGGCTGGAGATCGCCGGAGGAAGCAACTGGGCCGAAGGACGGCCTTTTGGTTTCCTAGAGCCCAGACTCATGGCCATGCCTCACTGCCCTGGGTGAGGTGACCCCTTGATTTGAGTCTCAGTCTGCAGCTTGCTGTGCCCACAGCAGCATTTGGAAGAGATCACTTTTCCATGATTTGCTTTCTTTTTCTGACTTCTGCGAAGTCCTGAATACATTTGAAAGACTTAGGAGCTGGGTGAGTGTGGGCTGACTCCTCACAATATTTGCCTTGGGAATGACGGGAGTGGTGGGAACTGACTTTTAGACCGATGGTTTTGCTGTCCTGGAGATGTTTGGAAATGTCTGGGGGCATTTTTGATTGTAATTTCTGATGGATGATACTGGCTAGGGATGCTGCTCAACAGGGTGTAGAGGCCAGGGATGCTGCTAAACAACTTACTGTGCACAGGATCGGGACTGAGGAATGTGTGTGTGGGATGGGAGGCGGGGTTCCAGCAGCTGGAGCCCATTCCAGGCTCTGGTTGCCCAGGCACACAGGAAGAGCCACTCCATGCAGCACCAGTAGAATTGCCAAAACCTGCAGTTTAATTCTTAGGGTCCACTTCATTCTCTAGAAGATCCTCTCTACACACCATTTTTCAGCCTTGGGAGGACCAGAGATTGAGGTGGTGCTTGTACAAGGTTTTCTCCCTTACTCAAATGGGCCCCTGGGGGGAGCGGAGGTCTGGAGCTACTGGGAAGACTAATTCCTTTCCCCAAGCCCATGCTATGCCCAACCCGATCAGAAGAGGAGGCTATCCTCTGTCCCTGGCTTCTCTGAAACTTGCCCGGCATATCCTCAAAGTCTAAGAGCAAGTAGATTGATTAATGGGGCTTCCCTCGTGGCTCAGACAGTGAAGGATCTGCCTGTAATGCAGGAGACCTGGGTTCGATCCCTGGATCAGGAAGGTCCCCTGGAGAAGGGAATGGCAAACCTCTTCAGTATTCTTGCCTGGAGAATTCCATGACAGACTATGGGGTCGCAAAGAGTCAGATGCGACTGAGTGACTAACACTTTCAGATTGATTAATAAAATGATAAAATGCAGCAATCCAGAGGAACAAGTAGATTACAACTGAATTAAAAAAGAAGGATGAAGTCTTGTGAAAAGACATAACTGATTACGATCCAATCAAATAAAAGTCCCTTACAGAAGTGAATGCAATCTTTTTGCTTAGATGAAAGAATTACATTAGCACTCAATAAATTCCTGTGAAAATTACAGCAGCTTGTAATTTAATGACTTAATATATTATATCAGGTTGGAAAGTCTTGATTATAGCTGCTAAATAAAAGGGTCCACGCGTTTCTCAGGCACCAGGCTGCACCTGTGAAGCTTACTCCTGCTGCTTCGTGTGGGGTTGGGGGTGGGACCCTGTACTTTACCCCTGGCTCCCAGCCTGACACCTGATTCTTAGGAACCCTGAGGTTATTCTGTGGAATTGAACTCATCACCTTTGTTACCACTTCTGTCTTCCAAATCTGCTCTTGAATAAATTTCTGGAGAAGGAGCCCTGTGTCCTGGTCCCAGAAGCTGGATCCCTGCCCCGGCCTCGCCCGGTGCAGAAGTTCACCATCAGATGAGGGTGTGGCCTGCCCAGCGTGGAGATGCCCTGTGGAGCGCTGAGTTCCCATGTGGAATAGCCAGCACTGCTGCGTCTTGCCGCCTCCAGCACAGGCCAGAGGCATGGCTGCAGCTTTGTTAGTTCTCACTGTCTCCCCCTGCTGGTCACCTTAGATCACTACTGGCTTTCTTAAGTGCTGCCCTTGGAGCGCTCAGTGTGGACACCCCAGTGGGATCAGGAACCAGAAGGAAGGGCTGTTTCGGGCTGGAGAGGATGACACCCTAGCTAGTCTAGGGTGGTATGCTATAAGAGGAAAAGGGAGAAAGGGGGTAAAAACTGAAACCCCAGCACATTCGGGGCATCAGAAACAGGAGGCAGAGTCTCTGTGAGCATTATGAGTGACTCTGGACAAGTCCTTTCACCTCCGTGGTCTCCACTTTCTCATCTGTGAAATGGGGTTGGGGGAAGTGGATTACATGATATTCCAGCTCTGATTCTATGCTTAAGAAAACTTAAAAAAATTAATCACACAAATAATATGTGAATGCATTCTTTTTCTAACAATATCAGACATTATGGACAAAGTATGCTCAACTCTAGTCCCCGCTCCAGAAGCAACCACCATTGTCTGTGTCCTTCAGAACTTTTTCTGTGGTTTTATATACATATATTGGCTATGAGTCTGTGATTTCGAGCTGAATAAGACATGTTTGGTCTGGCATTTTCCTGTTTATAATGATAGGGCTAAAAAAAACTATGCCCTTGCAAGAAAGCTTAGAAAGGGGGCTTTGACTCACACTTGTGCTGAGAGAAACAACCGTTTGCCCATTTCAGCAGAACTCAGGACTTCAGTTTTAAGGACTGCTCATGAAACCCATGCCTCAGCCTCCATCCCCATACGAATGTGCAGCGCCCAAAGCCACACCACCCACTTTCTTAGGCACTGGAAAGGGAGGAGCATTTGCAGGCAGAACAAGGGGTGAGTCCTGCCGTTTTTGAACAAGAGCTCCCTGATGGGGTGTGTCTGGCATTGGCGTCCCTGAGGGACCTGCCTGGGTCCTGGGGAAGGTGGAGGAGAAACTCCCACTCTGGGTACTTACGCTGGGGCAGGCGTCTTCCCCTTGCTGCCCGACCAGGATGTACAACGTGTCGTCCTTCTCCAGGTTGAAGATGCCCAGCACAGACACGCCGTGGGACCGCATCATGGTGTTCTTCCCACCTTTCCCGCCAGCCGCCCCATAGCCGGAGATGCTGCAACAGGACAGAGCGCATGGGCTCCTGCCATGGGGTGTGAGGACCGACTCCCTTCTTGCCCACCCCACAGCTCCCAGCAGGCCGAGCACACTGCCCTCGCGCTGGAGGGCTGGCCCCTGCATCAGCCCACGAGGTCAGCAAGGAGGGTCCTCTGTCTACTGTCAGGAGAGGGCTGTCAAGTTCAGAGAGGGACAGGAAATCGCCTCATTCACAGAGCTAGAAGGATAAAGAACTAGTAAGGGGTACAAGAGAAGGAGAGGGAGGAAGAAGAGGGAGACAGAGAAGACAAGACAGGGAGAGTCTGCATTAAGGTGGGGTGTTGCAGTGACGGTGTCCCAGATACCTGGGGTTTCCTATTATGGATTTCTCTCCCTGTCGAAGATCAAAGGACTCATGTGGTCCACCTTAGACAAGCAGCTTTCCTGTTCTTCATCTATAAAGTGTTCCTGAACGTTCCTGCTCCTCATCGATAAAATGGGGATGAGGAAAAACCTACCTTCTAGCCCGTGTGTGTGGTGAAGGGTAAAGCAATGAGGTCACGTCTCAGAATTGTGGCTGGCACATAAGAAGCACTCACGGAGTATTTGTTATTATTCTTACTGATGGGAGTAGCAGTAATTGACTTGGTACAAAGTTTTAAAGTCTCCCCACAGGCTCTAGACACAAGGAGTCCCACATGGAATGACTGAGGAGAGTGGTGTTTACGAGCACAGACTGTTTATTCCCATCTCGCCAGTAACTCCTTCTGGAGCCATGTGTGTGCAGAAAACAAACAACCAATCGTGATGAAAATAAAACCAGAGTGTGGGGATGCAGGGGTATTCCTGCTGCCTCTGAGGCTGTTGAGATGAAGTCAAGCAAGGATGGGGGACAAAGAACGCAAATGGTGAACTGTATGAGAAGAGCAGCGTGCCATGGAGACAGTTCCTGTGCCCACTACACGTACCTCCCCAGAGACTGGCTGCCAGGGAGAGGGGTCTGGGGGCTTTCGAGTCCCTGCATATTCAGACCCAAGGTCTTTTATGAAAAGCTTTGAGGGAGAGCTGCAAGGTGATTTTGTTCACATGCACATGTGGTGGCTTCTCCACCTTTAGTTCTAGGAATGTCTTGTGTTCCCAGCATGGGAGGGGGCTCCTGGGGGCTGTCCTAAGGCAGAACTCAGGCCTGTTCTGCAGAGACAAGGCTGCTGGGCCAGCTGATGGCTGACGTGGCAGTTTAGAAGCCAATATCTCCGTAGAGAGTGAAGGAGAGTTGAGCCCATCATTCTGTCTCCAGGGCCAGCTCCCCTGCGAGCTCGTTGCACATTGGTGTAGGGTGTGTGCCTAAAAGGAGATGGGAGACGGGCTCCAGGCCCTCTAGGGGCTTACAAAGAAACTGGGGAGATAGAGTTATGACCAGAGAAATCTCCCTGTGGGAGTGCTGAGACAGGGGAGGCAAAGTGGAAGCACCGAAAGGCTCTGGGCCTCCACGCCCAGAGTGGACCATGTGTGTCCCCTCAGGGTCCCAGATTCTTCCCTTGTCAAGGAAGAACCATTTATTCCTCTCCAAATGTACAGGGGCATGGGGAGGTCAACGTCAGGAGGAGATACTGGTGTGAAGCCCTGAGAAAGCGGCAGCTCTCTGTGCAAATCGGGGCTGTCAGGTGCCCGGGGCCCGGGAGGGGCGGACGACCGTGACAGGCATGGCGGCAGCAGTGCTGGGGTCCTGGCTGCTTTTGGGGGGGTGCGGGGTGTGCGTTTGAGGTCTGCTTTGTGATGGAGATGAAGGATGGGTAGGACTCTCAGACAAGCAGAAAGAGGTGGAGGGTAGCAGTCAGGCTTGTGTGAGCAGAAATGAAAAGGGAGAAAAGTCAGGGGGCTGGGGTAGGGAAGAGGGGGCTGGGAGGTCTGCAGAGGGAAGTAGGGCCGATTCCTGACCATGTGCTAGGCGTGAATGCATATGGCATCCTCCTCAACCCCCGAATCCAACAGCCAAAAGCCATACACAGGAGCTGTTAGCGATCTCATTTGACAGATGAGGAAACCAAGGAACAGAGGGATTCACTGGACCATGCAAACCCTGGTCTAAAGCTCCACACTTCCCCTCAGGGAGGCCATCTGCCCTCCAGCATGCTGCTGCGGGTTATATGGTCTGAGAAGCGACTGGCCTATCCTGACTCACTCAAATTGTCTGCCAAACCCTCGGTCCCAACCCATTAGAAACAGAGAGGTGATGAGGACGGTTAAAAAGGCTGAGGAAAAAGGAAGGCTCATTGGTGAAAGGAAAACAGCAGAATCATTTAGCTCAGAGAAGGCAGACTCGGGCCGGGGGTTGGGTGTGGTGGGCGTTGCAGAGACCCGGTCAAGTGTGGAGATAGTGACGTGGACATGTACTGGCCACATCTGTCCAGGGCCCCGGGGCCTTGGCACATTGCCTCAGAAAGTCATTTTGAAGGTGAGGTTTGCTTGGAAGACTGCTGCCCAAGAGGGAGTCCTTGCTCTGCCCACTCCTGCTATGGTTGAGAGGTGAGCTGTACCCTTCTCTTCCCTCTGCCTCATTTGCATAGTCATTTGCATCAATCTGCATGTATTATGAATCATTCTGAACTCTCTCACATGTTTAAATTTAGCCAAAGCATTATATTTTAGATGTTGTTTGTTCCTGACACTTCCCACCCCTCAAGCCTTCTTTCCTATTTCTCCTACCCCCAACCAAGTCTGAACTCCAGCCCCATCTGGGTCTTGACCTAGTTCTCAGCAGAGAAGTAGATGGAAAAAGCCCTGAGTTCTGAGTCATATCTGGGCACTCTGTTGGCTTTGTGACTTGGGACAACTTGGTTCAACTATTGGAGCCTCAGCTTCCCCTGGCCAAGGAAAAAATGAGGAGAAGGACCCCTGCCCTCATGAGGGTAAGTAGTGGATTTGAAAAGACGGCAAACTGCTGCCAAGTGCAAGGTAGGGGGGGACTCTGGGCTGGGGACATGGGGGAGCTTGGCACCCAGGTGTCAGCAGCTGGACTTGGCTTTCCTGTGTGATGGCCTCAGCCCCACGTTTCCACCTGGACTAACATCTAGACACAGGGAAGAGGCAGCTACCTTCTGGGACCACTTGTAGGGGTGATAGTGCCCCTCTGGTCAGTCTGGTGAGGCCCGGAATTCCACCACTGAGCTTCACTCCCTTGGAAGCTTCTAGCTACTACAAGGCCCATCTCTTCCAGGTGGCTGAACCACAGTGAAAAAAGCACAGGCTGGTGCAGACAATTGTTGCTGTTGTTCAGTCGCCCAGTCATGTCCCACTCTGCGACCCCATGGACTGCTGCACGCCAGCCTCTCCTGTCCTTCACCATCTCCTGGAGCTTTGCTCAAACTCATGTCCATTGAGTCGGTGATGCCATCCAACCATCTCATCCTCTGTCGACCCCTTCTCCTGCCTTCAATTTTCCCCAGGATCAGGGTCTTATAATGAGTCAGCTCTTCTCATCAGGTGGCCAAAGTATTGGAGCTTCAGCTTCAGCATCAGTCCTTCCAGTGAATATTCAGGACTGATTTCCTTTAGGATTGACTGGTTTGATCTCCTTGCAGTCCAAGGGACTCTCAAGAGTCTTCTCCATACCACAGTTCAAAAGCATCAATTCTTCAATGTTCAGCCTTCTTGAGGGAGAAGGAACTAGCAAACCACTCCAGTATTCTTGCCTAGAGAATCCTGTGGACAGAGGAGCCTGGTGGGCTGCTGTCCATAGGGTTGCACAGAGTCAGACACGACTGAAGTGACTTAGCAGCAGCAGCCCCAGCCTTCTTGATGGTTCAACTCTCACAACCATATGTGACCCCTGGGAAGACCATAGCCTCAACTATAAGGACCTTTGTTGGCAGAGTAATGTCTCTGCTTTTCAACATGCTGTCTAGGTTTGTCATAGATTTCCTGCCAAGAAACAACTGTCTTCTGATTTCATGGCTGCAGTCACCATCCACAGTGATTTTAGAGCCCAAGAAGAGGAAATATGTCATTAATTCTACCTTCTCCCCTTCTATTTGCCATGAAGTAATGGGACCAGATGCCATGATCTTACTTTTTTAAATATGTAGTCTTAAGTCAACTCTTTCACTCTCCTCCTTCACCCTCATCAAGAGTTTCTTTAGTTCCTCTTTGCTTTCTGCCATTAGAAGGGTATCATCTGCATATCTGAAGTTGTTGATGTTTCTCCCACCTATCTTGATTCCAGCTTGTAATTCATCCAGCCTGGCATTTCTCATGATGTGCTCAGCGCATAGGTTAAACAAACAGGGTGACAGCAGACAGCCCTGTCATACTCCTTTCTCAATCTTGAACCAATCAGTTGTTCCATACAGGGCTCTAACTGCTGCCTCTTGACCTGCATACAAGTTTCTCAGGAGACAGGTAAGATGGTCTGGTATTCCCATTTCTTTAAGAACTTTCCACAGTTTGTTATGATTCACACAGTCAAAAGCTTTAGCATAGTTGATGAAATAGGGGTAGATTTTTTTTTGGAATTCCCTAGCTTTCTCTATCATCCAGTGAATGTTGGCAATTTGATCTCTGGTTCCTCTTCCTTTTCAAAACCCAGCTTGGAGATCTGAAAGTTCTCAGTTTGCATAATGCGGAAGCCTTAGCATGCAAGATTTTAAGCATGACGTTATTAGCATGGGAGATGAAGGCAATTGTCTGATGGTTAGAACATTCTTTAGTACTGCCCTTCTAGGGAATTGGGATGAAGATTGACCTTTTCCAGTCCTGTGGCCACTCCTGGGTCTTCCAGATTTGCTGCATATTGAATGTAACACCTTGATGGCATCATCCTTTAGGGTTTTGAATAGCTCTACTGGAATCCCATTGCATCCACTAGCTTTATTAACAGCAGTGCTTCCTAAAGTCCACTTGACTTCACTCTCCAGAATGTCTGGCTCTGGGTGACTGACCACAGCATCATACTAATCCAGATCATTAAGATCTTTTTTGGACGGTTATTCCATGTTATTTTGTACAGTTATTCTTTCCATCTCTTCTTGATCTCTTCGGCATCTACTAGATCTCTACCATTTCTGTCCTTTATTGTGCCCATCTTTGGACGAAACGTTCCCTTGGTATTTCCAATTTTCCTAAAGAAATCTCTAGTCTCTCCCCTTCTGCTGTTTTCTTCTAGTTTTATGCACTGTTCATTGAAGAAGGACTTCTTGTCTCCCCTTGCTGTTCTTTGGAACTCTGGATCTAGATCCAGCTCTGTCCCTCATGGCCAGGAGCTGGGTGGGACATCCCCCACCCGAGTGCTGAGTGAGACATCGCCTACCCAAGGAGCTGGGTGAGACATCCCCCACTCAGGATCTGAGTGAGACGTCCCCTATTCAGGTGCCAGCCTTGCACTTGGGTCACCCTGAGAGCCAGAGCCTCCTGGACTTTTGTGTTCAAGGCCCCTTGCTTCCCTCTTCTGGTTCTGGCCCTGTTACCCACCAGCTTTGTGACCTTGAGCAGGTTATGTACCCTCTCTGAGCTCCAGTCTCCTCATCTATAAGAGGTGGATAATAATACTTACCTTGAAAGGTTGTTGTGAGAGTTCCATGAGATAATGCCCCTTATAAGGGGCCTGGGGCTTCCCTGGTAGCTCAGCGGTAAACAATCTGCCTGCAATACAGGAGCCACAGCAGACGTTGGTTCAATCCCTGGGGTTGGGAAGATGCCCTGGAAGAGGGCATGGCAACCCACTCCAGTATTCTTGCCTGGAGAATCCCATGGACAGAGGAGCCTGGCAAGCTACCATCCATAGGGGCGCAAAGAGTTGGACACGACTGAAGCAACTTAGCATGCACGCATGCTAAGGGGCCTAGTTCAGCCCCTGGAGGGTAACTAGTGAGTAACAGATGGTAACTGTTCTAATGTACCCCTGGTGAGCCTGTCCACTCCTCTCTTGGAGTGACTTCCGGGAGGCAGAAGGGGGTGACTGGATGAGGCCCTGGATTCTAGAGAGCAGAGCAGTAGGTGGAGTAGAGTGTGGCCAAGGGGCCAGGGTCAAGGGTGTTCAGTTTCACCCTGGACCTACCTCCACAGGGAGTACAGGCCAGCCCTGGCGCTTCTGAAGACCCCCTAATCATATGAATCACGGTACACAATCTCCTGCCAGGATAATAACCTCAGCCTGACTCTCTGAAGCTCTCTTCCCATCCCTTGTAAACACCTTATTTTGATGGTTGACAAATGCCAACAAATTAATATACCTGCCACTCAAGTGGGGAAAACGACTCGCCGTGATTCCAATTTACTGGAAATTACAGGATACTGTTCTCAACGAGCTGATGCTGTAATTTTTTTGTTTTTCTTCATCTAAATCCATGTCCCCTGGTCAGAATGAATGTTTATTGGGTTTGCGTTTTGTATTATTGACTGTGAGCTATTGTTACCTGATGTAATTGAGTTGTGAATCTTTTTTAAATAAAGAATTAGCAGCAAATCAAAGTGGCTGTCTGCTGGAGCCTGAAAGGAGAGCGCAGCTGGTGTGCGGCACGGGGCTGCCAGGGACGGTGGAGGGGAGGGAGCGAGGGGACCCCACTTGGAGAAGCAGGGACACCTCATTTCTCTCCTACACCTGATCTGGGCTCTGCCTTTAATACCTAGCTGGACTTCAGGCAAGTCCCTCTGTCTTCTGAGGCTTGGTTTCCTCCTCTGGGAAATCAGAACAGTAAGGTCCACCTGTGTATCCATCCAGCCTCTGGGGTGCTGTGACAGCGCGGAGATGCTGGGTGTGTTCGGAGACGCTGGATGTGCGCAGGGCTTTGGCAGCACGAGGTCTCTGTTCATTTGTATAGTCAGATGACCCAGATGGGTCCTGCGAGCCATCAGGTGACACCCAGGTCAGCAGTAGAGGCTGTCCCTGTTCCATTCCAGTTTTGCACCGACGAGCAAGACCCATTGTCCACTCGTGTTCCTTACCGCCTTCCTGACCCAGGAGTACGAGAGCTAGAAGAGACCTCAGTGACCTCTCCCTCTCACCCCTCCTTTGCAGATGAGGCCCTAAAGCAGAGGGAAGGCACACTTCCAAGGTCACACACTGTATCGGAGGTAGAACCCAAGCTTCATTCTGCCAGTGGCTCATGGATCTTCGCTCCATGCACCCCCCAGGCCCACATTCTGACTTGCCCTGCTCTATGCTCCCTAGGGCGATGACCATCTGCACAATTACCCTGGCAAGGAGTTATGCCTACAACTCTCCTCTACGCTTGTCTAGAACTGTCCTGGCATTGTGAACTGTTATTGAACTTTTCTGCTCTGCAGTCTTTGTAAAGACCAGAGGCTCAGTCCTCTCTACAAGGTCTGCGGCTCCAGACAGACAAGTGGACACCACCCCCACCCTTTCCCTGGCTCAGAGCCGAGCACGCAGTAGGTGCTTCATGGCTGCGGGTGGATCTGAATAATGGTGTGATCCAGCTGCACTCGCTGGTCTCTGGAGCCAGGTGAGGAAATGAGTGTCAGGGACAGAGGCCATCAGGAACAGCTGCAGCCAAGTCTGTGGGCGGGCTTGGCTGGCTGCAGCTGCAATCTGGGACCTCCTGCACGCTATGTCTGAGAAACAAGCGAACCGTGTGAGAGCTGCTGTCAGGAGCTGTGGGCCTTGCTTGACAAATGAGACAAATGATTTTATGGACAATCTGTGTGTGCATGCATATACGTGTGTGTGTGTGTGTGTGTGTGTGTGTGTGAAGCTGGGGGAGGAGGAGGGCTGGGAAGGATGTGGAACCTTGGAGAAGTAGTAAGGAAGGAAGACAGGCAGGTGGGCTGGGGGAAGGGAGAGAAAGATGAAGACGGGAAAAAGTCAGGAAGAGCCAGAGGCTGGCTAGCCAACACCTCTGGCGTGTGGCTGCCCCAGCACGGGTGTGTCATACATGGAATCCTACTAAATACCTCAGAGCTGGGCACGTGCCTCCATTTCACAGTGAGGCTGAGACTCTTGCCCCAGCACAACCCACAGTCCATGCTCAGGCTCTGACCCACCTCGGTCACCCACCCCCACAGGCACTCAGAACCAAACTGGAAAAGTGAAGTTGCTTAGTCGTGTCCGACTATTTGCGACCCCATGGACTGTAGCCTACCAGGCTCCTCAGTCCATGGGATTTTCCAGGCAAGAATACTGGAGTGGGTTGCCATTTCCTTCTCCAGGGGATCTTCCCGACCCAGGTATCGAACCCAGGTCTCCCGCATTGCAGGCAGATGCTTTACTGTCTGAGCTACCAGGGAAGGTGCCCCTCTCCCTGTTATCCTTGCCTGTCCTTCCCAGTCAGGCTCCTTGGGACAGGAGGTGTCACTCACTGTCCTGGCTTCCTCAGCCCCTGATTCACTGTCCTCCTGGTATTGTCTGCTGCCCTATCCCCCATCCACTCAGTCCTCCAGTCACGCTGACTCTGCCTCCCAAACGTATCAACCCCTCTCGCCATGTTTCCCCTGCCCTGGTCTAGCTCCACTTGACTTTTGCCTAGATGACCTCAACAGCCTTCCCTCTGCTCTCCTGCCTCCCTGCTTGTTTCTCTCCTCATCACACCATCACCAGAAGGAGCAAGATGCGTTTGGGAGGTGAGGCTCCAGTCTCAGGGCCAGGTCTTGCCTCAGCTCCTGCAGGCCCCGGCTCCCCCAGGAGCTCTTTCCACCAGGAAAGCCCTCCCCTCTTATTCATAGACAACTCTGTCACCTTCAAGACTGAAACTCAGGCTTCTGTCTCCTCGTGGAAGCTACCCGTGAACTCAGGCCCTTCCCCTGGCCTCTGATGCAGGGCGGTGTGAAAACCTCCGGTGTGGCATTTGTACATCACACCGAAATGCTTTGTTCCTACATCCACCATTGGCTGGGGCTCCTTTGGAGGCAGAGACTGCATCTTGTACCCTCCATATACTTAGGTGTCAGGCACAGTGTCCTAATAGGTGCTTAGTATGGTTCTCTGAGATTTGCAAAGCAGGAGGAGAGCAGGTGTGGACCCCTCTCCTGTTTTGACAGAGAAAGTAGAAAATCTAGGGGAAAGGGAAGCTCAGGACAGTACAGCTTGTGTGTGTGTGTGCGCATGCACGCATGTGGGTGCATCTGTGTGTGTGTGGGGGCTTTCAGTACGATATAAAATAGGTAACTAATAAGAACCTGGGCTTCCCTGGTAGCTTAGATGGTAAGAATCCGCCTGCAGTGCAGGAGACTTGGGTTTGATCCCTGGGTTGGGGAGATCGCCTGGAGGAGGAAATGGCTACCCACTCCAGAATTCTTGCCTGGGGAATTCCATGGATAGAGGATCCTGGTGGGCTGCAGTCCACGGGGTTGTAAATGGTTGGATGCGACTGAGCGACTAACACACATACACAAGAACCTACTATACAGCACAGGGAGCTCTACCCAATACTCTGTAATGACCTACATGGGAAAAGGATCTAAAAAAGAGCAGATAAAGGTATAACTGATTCACTGTGCTATACAGTAGAAACTAACCAACATTGTACATAACTATACTCCAATACAAATTAATTACAAACAAACAGTGGGGGTGCTTTCACCTGTACACATCCCTGAGGAAGCCTCAGACAATGATGCCCCACCTTGGCAGACAGTAGGTGCTTGGGAAGTAGTAGTTTCTTTTCCTTAACCTCTCTGATCAATAGGTAGTGCCAGGTCTCAGGCTGCAGTCAGACAGCACTAGCTGAGTGCCACACTCTTCCAGGAACAGATGGACTCCCTAAGGAATGCTCCCAACCTTTCTGTTCTCAAGAACCTTTGATCACATCTGTCTTCTGTGTGTCCTGTTTGTGTCACCAGATGAACTGTACTTACTAAATAAGGATTAGTACTAGTTACTATGGAGAAAATATCTTCCAGAAAAAAGGCGCCTGATCCCTCAACCTGGATATTCTGACTTTGGGGCCTCCCAGGGGGCTCAGTGGGTAGAGAATCTACCTGCCAATGCAGGAGACACAAGTTCAGTCCCTGGGTTGTGAAGATCCCCTGGAGGAGGAAATGGCAAACCACTCCAGTATTCTTGCCTGGAAAATTCCATGGACAGAGGAGCCTGGTGGACTATATAGTCCATGGGTTGCAAAGAGTCAGACACGACTGAAGCGACTAAGCATGCATGCACGCATAGCACTTTGACATGCTGTAATGATTTATAGCACATCATTAAATGGTCTGCTTCTTTGATGCGACATTATGTGACCAACAGACATTATTGTCCAAGTTTCAAGCCTCATCTAAGGTCAAGGATTAGATGAGGGTCAAGAATTAGATGAGGGTCAAGAATATCTGTAACAGCCTTTGTTGGGTTAAAAAACAAGGAATCAACAGCAACAACAAAACCCAAACCAAACATTTTGGGGTTTGATTCTTTTGTATTGATATGGTGCTTCTCAGGCCAGTTCAAAAAAGTCCCCTTTAGCAATGTGGGCATTTCAGTGTCTTGCTTCAACAGAAAAACAGCTCCTGTGTGTGCTTCTGGTGAGTGTGCAGTAGGCAGTGCTAGGGGCTTCGAGCTAGCTAGTCTCAACATTCCAAAGAGAGAAATGGAAACAGTTCTCCCATTTGGGCTGGGCTTATAGCAACACCGGAGAAGGCAATGGCAATCCACTCCAGTACTCTTGCCTGGAAAATCCCATGGCTGGAGGAGCCTGGTGGGCTGCAGTCCATAGGGTCGCTTAGGGTTGGACACAACTGAGCAACTTCCCTTTCACTTTTCACTTTCATGCATTGGAGAAGGAAATGGCAACCCACTTCAATGTTCTTGCCTGGAGAATCCCAGGGGCGGGGGAGCCTGGTGGGCTGCCGTCTCTGGGGTCGCACAGAGTCGGACACGACTGAAGTGACTTAGCGGTATAGCAACACGGGGTGGTGATATTGTGGCAATTCACGTAGATCAGAAACCTGGCTAGACTTAGACATGGCTGTGATTACTAAAAAATGGGGAAATGAATTAATTATTATTTAATAAGTGTAGTTTGGCAGGCATAATCTTTCAAAAAACCAGAAAAAAGTCCTTGGAAGCACAGAAGTTGGAAACTACTATTGTTCTGGAAATGCTGTCTGGCCACTGCCTGACACCATGGTTACTCCAGCAGATTTCTTGCAGATGTTGGGCTGGGCAGCACCTATCGCGTGCAGGACACGTGTGACATACTTGTACTTGATCTTTGCAACCAGCTGGACAGGTGTCAGCAACTCCCAACCCTCACCTTTAACAGATGGGAAAACAGAGTCTCAAGGGATTCAGTGACCTGCCCAAGTTTGGAAGTGGGTCTGATTCACCCTGTCTCAGGGGCAACACAGCCTTAGAGGACCTCTGTAAGTCTCAGGGGACTTTGAGCCAGTCTAACTTGGGAGTCGCGCTGGGCAAGGACGGGCCAGCAGGTCTTGCAGGAGGTAACTGTTGAGGTCTCTGTCTGCCTTGCCAGTCCTCTGCCGCCTTCCTCATGTTGCTTTTCATATGTGGGGATTTACATCAAGTGCTGGGCTGGCCAGTCTCCCTTCAGGCAGTGGGGCCTCCCCTCCCAGGCTCTCATTTCTGGAGGCTTCCGGGAGGTGGGTGCTGCGTGGATCCTATGGACCCCCCTGCCCCCATTTCCTGTTTCTTGTGTCTCAGACTCCAGATGTGAGTTTTAATGTAGGGAACACAAAGACTTTGAGCCTGAGGGTCCTTGGTTCAAATTCCATCTTTGTCACTGAGGGCCTTTTTAGGGGGGCCTTCGGGGGGCTTCTCAGGTGGCACCAGTTGTAAAGAACCCACTTGCCAATGCAGGAGACGTAAGAGATGAGGGTGAGATCTCTGGGTCAGGAAGATCCCCTGGAGAAGGAAATGACAATCCACTCCAGTATTCTTGCCAGGAGAATCTCATGGACAGAGGAGCTGGTGGGCTACAGTTCGACTCTTACAAACAGTCAGACACGACTGAAGTGACTTAGCACATATGCATGCACACACATACATGCGGCCTTAGATCTGTTGCTTAACTTCCTGACTCCAGTTTCTTCATATGGAAACAAGGGAATACAGATAAGAACAATAAGAATGACATCTACCTCATTGTTACAAGGAAGAGAAATACCTAGTAGGTCCTCAACAGACATGCATCCTCTTCTCTCTAGGACAGTGGTGACCTCTGGAAAATCGCCCAGGCAGGAAGGGAGGCCCGGCCTGCTCAGTGTGGTAGGAGCAGGGGTAGCCGGATGTCTTTGGCCATTTACTGGGGATTTGTGGGACCTGGAGCTGCTAATCTCATTGCAGCCAAACCTTGTTATTGCATTCCTGCCCAGAATGTCATTTAAAAAGCACTTAGGGTTTCCCCAGAATGCATTTACACAAGGTCCCAGGGGGTGGGACTGCACAGAAAACAGGGCAACCTGAGAAGCTCCTTTCCTTCCCTGGGGGCTGAGGCTGTATGGGGGTGGGGTTGGGGCTGCAGGAAGGGAAGCAGCTCATTTCCCACTCCCCTCTGGGGAGGGGAGGGGGCATTTGCATGAACAATGGCACAATTATGCTTCCTGTTTACTCAGCCCAGCCATGTTCTGTGCAAGGAGCCTCCACTGGCTGGGCCTCGGAAGTCTGGGCCTGGAGGCAATTTCTGGACCCCGGGGCTGTGGGGAGGCTCCTGACTCTGAGCTTCAGTTTCCTCCTTTGTAAAAGGAGGATTGCGGCATTGACCTTGCCCCCATCATCGAGCTGTGAGAAGATGACAGTCTGGGGTGTGACGAACCCAGTGGTTTTCGGGGGTGGCATCAACATCACATGAGAACTTGCTAGAAATTCATATTCTCGATGAACGAACGTGTGGATGGATTCCAAGAGTACAATGAATACCACTTAGGTCTCCCTCCTCAACCTGCATCCAGTAAACGTCAATGTGTTGTCATATTTGCTTCATTAATGTAAAAATGTTTAGCATGAAAAAAAAAAAATGAAATGCATATTCTTGGGCCCCACTCCAGACCTATACAATCATACTCTTCTCGAGGTTTCCCTAGTGGCTCAGATGGTAAAGAATCTGCCTGCTAATGTAGGAGACCTACATGAGGTCAATCCCTGGGTCAAGAAGATCCTCTGGAGAAGGAAATGGCAACCCACTCCAATGTTCTTGCTTGGGAAATCCCATGGACAGAGGAGTCAAACAATCAGATACAATTAAGTGACTAACACCTTCACTTTTACTTTGCAAGTAGGCCCAGCAATCTGGGCCTTGTACATGGCTGGGCTGCGCAAATAGGAAGTGTAACTATGCCATTGTTCATGCAAATAACTGGCCTTCCTGTCATTCCGATGCCCATTCAGGGTTAGAAGCCTTGCCATTAGCTTGGCTTAGCTGTCTGCCTGCTGGAGTTGGGCCTCCCTCAGCCTGGCCTTGCTCTAGTGGAATGCTCTAAGGTGGGGGTTGGGCCTGGGATGATAATTCAAGAATAGTCACTTTACTAGCAAACAATGAAGGCCCAGGAAAGGAGGCTCAAGGATAAGAAACATCTTTCATGTGTATCATACTTTTGTTTCCCAAACATTTTGACATTCATTGCCTCATTTGAACAGCATGAAGTAATAGTCAAAGAACAGCCCATTCAATTTATAATTATTAATAAAACTAGAGAACGCTCTGAAGCTAGCTCATGCATGCATATTTTCTCCACAAATGGTCTGTAGTGTGGGCGCCTGGCAGAGGACATAG
>NW_011494717.1:10897351-10905323 GCF_000754665.1 Bison bison bison
AGAGGACATCCCTCCCTTCCCTGCCATATTCCATTATCCCCAATCTCCCCATCTCCAGCCCTCACTTCCAATGTGGGCCAGAATCTCTGGCCTTGGCCTGCCTGGGCACCCCAGTGGGTCAGGCATGCACCCACAGGCAGGACCCCAGTCCTCTTCAGGAGGGTGGGTCTGCCCTTGACCCTCCCCTCCTCCATACCCACCTGTAGGTGTCGGTGGCTGGCACCTTCCAAGTCTGGATGCCCTTCAGGGGGCCCTCGCTGCCCACCACCACGCTCAGGTTGGAGTTCCGGTAGGCATTGTTGCACTGGGCCTGCGTGGGGCCGTGGGGCCCACTGGCCCCGCATGTGGTGAACAGCCAGTGAACTGCACACAAGAGGAAAGGCAATCACTCACTTGGCCTGGCCCTCCCTTCTCCAGGGGTCTCCCTCGCTGCCCCTGAGCTGTTGGCTCCATGGTGCCAAGCCCCTGTTCCAAGATGGCACCAAGGCTGGGGCAAGGAACACTAATCAGTCATTTGAACTGGAAGCTTCTGTGAGGATCTGCTGTGTGCCAGGCCCTGGACCGGAGGTAGAGACACATACATGGAGCAGACTAGGACCCTGGCCTTCACAGACTTACAGGTGACTAAAAGGAGACCCAAAGGGATGCAACAACACAGGCCAGGAAGGGAAAGAGTCACAGAAGGGTCCAGCTAACTCTGCACCGTGAGAGTTCTGAGGAGGGAGAGAAGACTCCTCTCAGGTGAGACAGGCACGAGCGGGGGCTGGTCCTCTCCTGGTTCTCACCAGGTCCAGGACAGCGCTAGGCAAACAAGAGGTGCTCAATGTGTGCTACCGTGACTGGCTCTAACCTGACTTTCGCATACAGGATCCTCTCAGCCTGAAGAAGTTCGAAAGAGTAAACTGGGCACAGAGTCAGCTCCATGCCATCCTTCCCCTCATTGGTTGTGCTTGGAAACACAGTGGAAACAGCTCTGTGCTCTCTATTTAATGTAAAAATAGGAAATGGATCACTTGTGCCTCCAATGCATGTCCTCCTTTTCCAAGCCCCTCACCACTGTCTGGGGGTTTGTCCTCACCCAGAGCACCCAATGCTTTTCCATGGCCTTTCGGGGGTGTCTCAGGAACACTCAGCATACCTCCACCCCTCCACAGCCGCTGGGCCATTTCCTTACATTTTATCTTTGAGTCAGGCTGGACCTTGGAGAATTGTCAGATTTCATCCTGGCGGGAATTCTAGCATGTTTAGATCTATAAAAACTTTCCCCCCAAATGTGCTCTTGATAAAGTTACTTTTACTTAAAATACACAAATCTCATTATAAGATTGGAGAAATTATTTCCCTTTAAAGAGATGAAGTCGAATCCTACCTACAGAAAATTATGAAAAAATTAATTTGGGTGTATATAGCTTTGTTCGCTCGGAGAAGGTGATGGCACCCCACTCCAGTACTCTTGCCTGGAAAATCCCATGGACAGAGGAGCCTGGTAGGCTGCAGTCCATGGGGTCGTAAAGAGTCGGACACGACTGAGCGACTTCACTTTCACTTTTCACTTTCATGCATTGGAGAAGGAAATGGCAACCTACTCCAGTGTTCTTGCCTGGAGAATCCCAGGGACGGGGGTGCCTAGTGGGCTGCTGACTGTGGGGTCGCACAGAGTCGGACATGACTGAAGTGACTTAGCAGCAGCAGCAGCAGCAGCTTTCTTCTCTAAAACATAAAATTCTTTTTGATGACTTTCAACTAACTTGATGCAAAAATGAAAGGTTAATTTGGGTTGCTAATTATCAGCAATCAGATTGAGATTACACGGGGGCAGTTTTGATAATCTAAAAACCAGGCTAGTTGCCGTGGGCTTTTGTCATGCTGCCCCAGCCCGGGGTCAGGAGAGCAAAGTTCTAGTTGAGGTTCTAATGCACACACAGCTACTCAATACTGAGCCCTCAGGACTTTTCTTGGCTTCATTTTCTCCAAAGAAAGATGTTGATTTCTATTTGGTTTCTGAAGGTCGTTTCAAGGGCAAGAAGGTAATGAATCCATTCATCTTTGGTGTGAATGCTTGAGTGTTAATTTTCTCATCTGTTTGCATTGTAAGGGGGTAATCTGTTAATTCAAAGGACTGACTCTTTACTGGAAGCTTTTCAGCAGAGCTGTCATGGCCAGTTGACTTTTCACCCTCTCCAGTGCTCAAATTACACGTGTGGGCTGTGCCAGGGGGAGATGTGGTAAGGTCACGGACTCTGAAATCAGCAAGAACATTTGGGCTTGGGAGCAGCCTCATCACTTGTTGATTATGGGACCTTGATCATCTTTTTTGTCTGTGAAAGGGGCTAGATTGGTATGAGAATTAAAGGGAAATGAGGGATATGAAAGGTTATTATAAAATCTAAAACTCTAAAAATGTAATAAGTTATGTTGCTGACTCCTGCCTACAACCCAAGTCTGGTGCTGTTCCTGACAATGGGAAATGTGGACAGGCTTTCTGTGAATATGGATCCCCCTGCCAACAGCACCTAGGAATTTAAACTCAGTGAACTGGGGATGAGGGTAGGAGCAGGAAGAAAAAGAAAAGCTCAGAAAAGAAGTTTAAAAGTCCATTCCACCCCATGGTCTCTAGCTCCTCTAAGTCTATTCTGCAGGTCAGTCTGTGCCTATAGCATGCAGCCTGGGTTTGGGGGCAGCCTTGTCAATCTGGGGCAGAAGCATGGTGGTTCATTTAGTTATTCGGTCCTGGAAACCAAAGAATTCAGACATAAATATGTTTTTTCCCCCTGGAGAGTGTGCTGAGGAAGACAGCTAAAAGAAGGCATGGACTTGGCACCCTACCTGAGCATCTGTCTTCAGCAGGACCTCTTGTAAAGCCAGCCTCGCTTAACACTGTTCTGAAGGTTCTGAGATGTTCTCAGAGAGTCTGGGTTTCTACTTCCTGGCCAAGTTGGGCATCTGATGAGGTAGGAAGAGGGGCATGGGCTTTGAATCCAGATGGGCCAACTTTTCTCACTGGATTTTACCCCTGAGGAGGTGTGAAAACTGGGGTAAACTCTGTAGCCTTTCTGAGCCTCAGTTTCTTAAGCTGAACAAGTGGAGATACAATACCCAGTACTTAGACGTGCTGTGAGTATTAAATGATGACCATTAGAAGAACATTATGCATTAGAGATGCATAAAGAATATAGTTTATAAAGTGTGTAACTTCCTGTTCAATTTTTGACTGTAGGAAAGCAGAGACACCCAGTCTCAAGATTTACATTCCTCAGTCCATAAAGAAGGGACTCTAAGGCTGTTTCTCAATAAAAGGAACAGTATTTTCCCAACTCATTGGACAGATATTATTAGTCTCAGGTGGTCTATATACGCAAAATTCTGTTTTCATTTGCAGCGACTGCAGATGCAAAGGTCCAGAGTGGGAATTCTTTCTGAAGTGGATTCCGCAGAATGAGGATTCGCCATTCCAGGTCAGACCCATGATTCATCCAGCTGAGGTCTGTTGTGATCGCAGCCTTTGAGGCATGGAGGTCCTCTTTGCTCCCTTCGATGGCTCTGATTCTCATAAATCTGCCCAAGGTTATTTGGAATTAATTTCTGTGTCCCTCGAGCAGCACTTCTTAGGGGTATGGAGTTTCTGAGTTTATTGCTCATTGAACAAGAGCTGTCCTGCTTCTGCTGTGTATGGGCTTGCCTTGCTGAAGCTTCATCTTGTTGGTTCTCTTTGCTCATCTGCCTGGAATCTCATAGACACCATAGAATGCCACAGCAAGATGGGACAACCCTGGAGATCTCTGAATTTAGTGGTTCCCAACCCACCTAAGGACCTTTAAAAATACCAGTTCCAGGGCCCTGAAGATTCAGATTTGTATGGAGGAAGGACAATATTTGCATTTTGTGAAAACTTTTCCAGAAAAGCCAGACTGCTGTGTGCAGAGCGGATAAATAGTCAAGCTAGGAGTGAAACATGGATCTTCAGAGTTTAAGTTCAAGACTTAAAAAAGTGCTACAACTACCATAAAATCCTCATGGAAACTTTCTGTGAGTCTGGTTTTATTTTCCTTATAAATCCATGAGCCCAGGGCTCAGTTAAACCCAAACAAGTTTGCTCAGGCCCAGAGAGCAGGCAGGCCACCATGAGGGGAGAGGTGAGTTGCTCAGGGTATGTGGTAGGTAGACCCTCAGTTCTAGAAGGTACCACAGTGGCTTAGCCTAGCAGAGTGTGGGTTTTGGAGTCATAGGCACAAACCAGGGAAAGCAGGTGATCAGTGTCAGGACTCTGGTCCCCTGAGAGGTCATGGGGAGCCAGGGGTTGTCAAAAGACTCCAGTAACTGGAGTGTTTGCAAGATCAACCAGCAGACATATGAGAGGGACTGGGTAAAAAGCAATGAGGTAAAATCTTGGTTTTTAAAGAGAAGATCAAGGTCATAGTGAGACTGGCAGTGAGGTGGGCTTGATGTGAGCTGCCAATCTAAGAGTCCAAGGGTCCTCGCATTTCCCCAGCTGAGAGTCTACATTAATCCCTGAGGCTCCATGGAGCTGTAGGAGGATTAGATGGCCCCCAAGGAACAGCCTGGATTGGAAGCACGGGAGGGAAGAAGCCAGGGAGGAAAGAAGCCCGGTTCTTTCCTCTTCTCTTACTTAAAAAAAAACAACAAAAACCAAACTATTATATTAAAACTCATTTATGAGAGACAGAAAGAGAAAAAAGAACTGCTTTATCTTGTTCTCACTTATACCACACACTGGAAACCTAGTTTAATACTCACTCATATCTAAATTGTGTAAAGAACCCACAAACATCAAAATACTGAATGGTTATAGACAGCTGAGTAAAGAAAAATCCATTAAGCACTGGGTTTCATTTTAACTATATTGTAGCATCCTCCAAGAAGAAACAAATCAATTAGTAATATACAGCACAATGTTAAAAAAATAGGCTAGATAGTGATTGTGCTGGTTTTATTACTGTTCCTAAGCCATCTCATCTGCTCAATTGAATGCAAAGAAATAAAGCGTGATACAAAGGAAAATAAGTTCTCAGCTATCACTATTAATCACAATAATAAGGATCTGCCTCACGTCGAAGGCCTATATGGTTGTGCCATGGAAGTGAGCTCAATGGCTCCTGTGGATCTTTTATACTATTTTGATTCTGATCCATGGAATTGAATTTTATCCATATTTGTTGACTGAGCTGAACTTTATGGGAGCTGTGGCATACTGAACCATGATGCCACTGTAGATCCCATTAAACTAAATAATGACCCCAAATCCAAGCAAATACAGTCATTCACCATCTATAAATGTATCTGATGCTATTCTTTATTATAAATTGGAGAAAGTAACCCTTTTTGTGAGTACATGATGAAAATTAACCAGCTGTTTGCCTTATCAGGGAAAAATGAAAACAATACATACTGTTGCTATTGTGAGGTTAAAACATTTTAACTCTTTAAACAATGGAGCAGCAACCTCTTCCAGATGCCAGATCAATGTCTGATTATTTCTGTCTTTTTTTGATGTTAGCAGTTGTTGAAGCATAATGCCTAGATATGTTTATTTACTGAGAGTTGCAAAATTATGATATTCAGATTATATCCTTTTTCCATATTTATTAGTTGGGATATATTTTTAAAGAGGTGCTTCTTCTCACCTACTATTTGGTTGCCCAGTGATACAGTTCGTATAGGGAAGGCAGATAAATGCTCCATTCTTTCTCCTTGTTTGGAGCATTCAATGTAATGAATTGGTCATCTACCATGCTCTGAAGTTGACTAGTTGTTTGTATATCACTATGACTACATGAATTTAAACATATTTTGAGTTTTAATTAATAATTATGATTTCTTAATAGCTCAAACTGTCACATTTTTGGTGAGTGGTAGCGTCCTGAGTTCTTTTTTTTTGTTGTTATTTAGTAGTTAAGCTGTGTCCTTTGGCCCCTTGCTATCTGGTGTGATGAAATGTTCCTTAGCCAGACCTGGGCTCAGCCATTTTTCAAAAACTTTGGTTTCTTTTATTGAAAAAAGGTATTTTAAGTATACAATCTGGGTGCTATAGAGACTTATTGCTAGTGGGTATGTGATTGTTTCTAGGCTTTTTAGTGGACAGAGCTAGGAAATACACAGGCTATATACACATGTGTGTGTGATTGTTTCTAGGCTTTTTTAGTGGACAGAGCTAGGAAATACATAGGCTGTAAACACACGTGTGTGTGTGTGTGTGTGTGTGTGTGTGTATGTATACACATTTATATGACAAAGTATCCATGAGTTTACATCGACAGTTCCAAATCAAATTCAGGACTAGAGGGTTTTTAATTTAATCTCTTCTATAGTACATCTGTATTTATTTTTCCACACTGCAAATCTTGCTTCTCAAGAACAAAGGTGATAACGGAATTAGAATATTCTCTAGTTACGCGTACGCTTTATGGTGCTTTGTCCTCACTCCTTTGTATTTGAGAGTTGGAAGGGACTACCTTACCAAAAATTTTTTGCTGTAAATATCCATGGGTTTTCAGTTTTGATGTATGTTTGCTCAATTTTTGCATAGAGATTCAGAGAGGTTAAAAAAAATATGCTGTTACCAGCAAAGGTGCTGTGTGTCGTTCCAGGATCCTTAAATTGTTTTTAAATTTAGGAGTCACTTGATATCTCTCTGGTCAGGCTCCTCACTTTTATTCCTACTCTTGGAACTGCAGGGTTTTTTTTTTCAGATTTCATCTCGGGGACATCCCCAGTGACTGTGGTCTATAACTTACTGTTGCATCATATTCTGCCTTTTTTTTTGATACAGCCTACTGATAATTTAACTTCTTCATGATACTGCCATTTGGACTTGAGTTGATGGGGCTATTTGACCCTTTACTAAATGACTGTAGACATAAATATTTTCTATTAACTCACTTTCTTCTCTCTTTATTGTCAGGTTTACTTTCTTAGGGCTTCAGGATGTTCCATGATTAGTCTTATTTGGTATCTAGTGTTGGGTGAGGGTGTGCGAAAGCACAGAGAATCTCTGTGCATTAGACTGAGGGGCAGCTAGATGCACAAAATCTTTATTTCAGGGTTTTGGAATGTATTCACATTTGATACTTGTATTTGGTGGATGGTGGAGCATACTAGAAGAATCTTCTAACCTCAGGTAAAAGGATGTTGTTGTGATTTTTCACCAACAGAACTGGGAATCTTTGGCCCTCTATTTCAATGTATTGAATTACAGTACACTGATGGGTCACTTCCACTCTCCAGTTTGTTTAATGTCTTTAAAACATGTTAGATCAGTAGATAGGGAATGGGGAAGAACTGTTACTTTTATCTCATAAGATGGTCAACCAGGCAGAAAAGGTTAACAACTGGCTTGTGATTATAGAGAAAAGTGAGGAGGGGACCGTCACATTTATTCTTTTTACAACGTTGTTTCATTTGATCAATTTTCCATGTTGTTCTAGCTTGTTTCTCACACTGAACTATTTTGCATCTATACACACACACACATATACACACACACGCCTTGTTTGTTCATGCATTGCTTCTTGGTCATTTCTCTCTTATTCTGTTTTGATGATGAGACGTTAGGAGTGGGTGACAGTGGTAACAATAACAGCCACTCTGACTTTCGTACTAGACATGCTCACAGAATGATCTGTTTTCACTTTTACATCCTTGTCTCCTAGGGGCCTCACACTCCCTCTGGATGGGCAGGATGCCTGCAGAAGCTGAGGTCACCCGGGGAGCAAAGACCAGAGGCCCACATCCCTGTCTGCTGGGAGCAGACATCCCTTCATGAAGAAGAACCTTGGAATGAGCCAGCTCCCCATCAACAGGGAAGCAAGTCTGGGCTGTTGAGATAAAAGCTGCTTTCAGGACTGAATTACCCTAAACAGCTCTGACACCCAGCCATCTGAGGCAGTTTTTAATGGCTCCTGTGATGGCTTCTTGTGTTCTCAGCCACCCTCTGTTCCCTGAGGGAAAGTGAGTA
>NW_011494717.1:10905423-10910984 GCF_000754665.1 Bison bison bison
CACAGGAAAAATACTATCCTGAAAGCAGAACTGTAAAAATTAAGTTAAGGGAGGTCTCGGGGCTAATTTGGTTATTTCCCGAGTTGGCGTCAGGCCAGAGCTGTGTTAATAAAGTATTGGATATTGAGATGGGTGCTGTGGACTCACTCATATGGGGGTTACACACAACGGGTTTGGTTTTGAGGCTTAAGTGGGCTTAAGTGAGTCTCTAAGGAAATGCTCAAATCCTGCTGTTTAGCAGTAAGGACATATCCCTGGCTCCATGGTTGATGGAGCTGATTGGCTGATAGACCGAGTGAACTAGTTAGTAGGATCCAAGTCAGAAATCTGGGTGAAGGAAAAGAAGTGCTTCTCTTTTTCAGGGAGCTCTTCTGACTTTCAGTTGTGTTGCTGGATAAGCCCAAGCAGTGCCTTATTTTCCTTACTTATGAACTTTAATTCCAGAATTGGATTATTCTGTCAGTCACTTAATAATAAATAAAAATTAAATGAATAAAATATGTTATTACATTATTACAAAGTCACTGTCAATATTCACTATAAAAACCAAATCAGGCCTTTTAGACCCAACCACCTGGATTGGTTTAGGAAGCTGTCCTGGAGAAAGTTCTGGAGTCCCCATTATTTCTGGGACTCTGACACTCTTTCAATTTGTATTAAGGAGTGGGTCTTCTGGAGGCGTTCTTCTATGTCCTCACTCAAGTTACATGTTTCCCCCAAGTAGAGTATGAGGATTTCATCTACAAATTGATGATCAACTGGGTTGGAGGAACCGATTGAACAAAAGGATCCCACATGCAAAATGCTGTCCCCTTTTCCCTTAACACAGTTGGTTTTAAGAGGTCAAAAATTAGAATGTGTTTGAAAGTTTTGCAAAAAAAAAAAAAAATAAGGAAAAATATGCCTAGAACACATATTTATGTATAAATAAAAAACTGCACAGCTCACAGGTGGAGGAGGATTATAAATGAACTGAAAATGTATAGAAGGCAATCTATGAGGGAGAAGTGAACTGGCCCAATCTTTTCTGTAATGTAGTTTGATAATGTTAATAATATCACACACTTTATATTAGTATATTCTTTTATACCTTTCAGAGAAAATGATCTCATTTGCTCACCACAATAGCCAGCTCTGAGAAAGAACTGTGGCAGGTAATTATTATCCCTACTTTAGGGATAAAGAAAACACTGGGGCTGAGACTATATGACTCTTCTGAAGTCCCCCAAGCTGGAACCACGGTCTCTAGGATTTTTTCTGATTCATTTTCCATCTGGCTATGGACTGGCACTCAGTAGGTACTTTGTGATATTTGAGTGTCTATGGAATGTTGAACAGAGAGGCTTAAGATTGCTGCCAAGATTTTGCCCCATCAGAGTCCACAATGAACTCTCAGAGCTTCCTGGTGACTGATTGCTCTCCTACATACAAAAGCCACTGCAGGTAGGCTGTTAGGGGGCCCGAATGATCTCTACATCCTGGTGGCCACAGCCTTGCATAATCCCCTCTCTTTCAGTACAGGCAAGACTTTTGAGTTGCTTCTAACCAAAAGAATATGGCAAAGGTGATGGGATATTATTTCCATGACTATGTGACATAAGACTGTAACTTCCATCTTGCTGGCAGACTCCCTATCTCTCTCTCTGTCTCTCTTTCTCTCTCTCATCAACAGCTTCTCCAGGAACTACTAACAACCACATGAACTTGGGAGTAATTCTTTCCCTAGTTGAGCTTTCAGATGAGACCCAGCCCTGGTGAACACCTTACGGAACTTTATGAGAAACTATGAAGCAGACGACCCAGCTAAGCTGTACCTGGTTTCTTGACCCACAGAAACTGATATAATAAATACGTGTTGTTTTAAGCCACTGTGTCTATGGTAATTTGATACAGAGCAATAGATATCTGTCTGCATAACCCAAATTCCTCCCCAGAAGCCAGTGCTTTCTCTGGCCTCCTCTTTTCTGTGAGCACCCAGCTTGGAGGACCCTGGCTGGTCTGAGTTCTTCTCTGTGCTCTCTCTCTCTTCCCTGAATCAGTGAAGCTTAAGCTGATCCCACTTCTTGGCAATGGAGGGGCAGGCAAAGAGGAGCTGACTTTTGGGACCTAGCATTAGCATTTCAGGCATTCCTGTCATAGTTTCTCTGTTCAGTTCTGTGCCCAAACAAATTAAAAAAAAAGTCTTTCTGTCCAGGATCACTGAAGCTTTGCTGCAAAAAGCAAAGAGCTGAATAGGCTCTGAGGGGACGTGGGGTTGTTTTGCAGGCAGAACCAGCAAGTCTGAAGGAAGGATGGTAATTAAAAGTGGACTTCCAAGTAACAAGTGCTTAATGCACCTGCACTGATGGAGGGGCCTTTGCGTCCTGCTGGCCTTGGAGCTAAACGGTACTAAGGCGTGCTGAGATTGGAGTTCCCGGATCATTTATTGTCTCCCATTTATGTAACCTTTCACTGAAACAAATGGGAAAAAACAACATGTTTTCTCAAGCCAGCCAAGAAGAGACAGAAAGGCAATGGGTCCTCTCTGTTGCTGACAGGGCCGTGGCATGGCGTGAAGGCATTTTGTCTGCAGCTTCGCTATAATGCCAACCAGCACATCACGTCAGACTGGAGGTTCCTGAGGCCTTGTTGAGTCTGTCAGAGCTGGATGCTGCTGCACTATTTTTCCAGTGGGGCCCGGGGTCGGAAGGTTATTGGGAAGTTATGAATCCACTACTGATTCGTTGCTTTCTCAGCATACACTGGATTTCTCTTCAAAAATGATGCTCAGTTCAGCATAATTGGCAATGCTCCAATCTTGGATAGAGACCTTTGCACCACAGGGCAGGATAAAGTCAGAGCTGGGGCTTGGGGGACCAGTCTGATTACTAGCTGTGCTCAGGAAGGGATGCTGGAAAGGGACCTGGAGACTCCCTGTGTTGGGGTAACAGTGGCTTCCTGTCAGGCTTATGTGGGCCCAGCTCTGGGTGGTGTATTTTCCATGAGGGGCACTTTGGATTGTCCCCAGCTGCAGGCCCCGAGGCACCCAGCACAGGGCTTGATACAGAGCAGGCACCAGTACAGACTTGTTAAATGAAACTCAGCTTCGTGTGACTTTTATTCCCCCCTGGGACTGAGATTCAGGGCTCTGTGAACACATTAACTAGAAAGCAATGATGTCTTCTGTGTTGAACACTCAGTTGCATCTCCGAGTGGAAATGCAAGAGAAGTGGAAAGAGAAGATGGATGTAGCCAATCTGGATGCAGCAGGAGCATCTCCCTAACCGTGGTCAGCAGCTGTGTGGTATTTGGGATTGTTCCTAATGGGCATGGAAACTGACAACTTTGGGGTGAGCTGACTTAGTGGGAACCCTGGCTCTGCAGTTGACTGGTAGGGCAGGCAGCATAACCCTTCTGATTATGTCTCCTGAGTTTTAGAATGGGAAAATCATGATGGTTCATGCAGTACATTTTGGGTCAAGCGCCTCTCTAAGCCCTTGACACCGATTCACTCATGTAAACCTTTCATCAGACCTGTGTGATGGAAACCTGAAGACCATAAGCTCCATTTTTTAATGTGAGGAAACAAAGGCACAGGAAGGAGAAGTGAATGGCTTTAAGTAAGTGGCAGAGTTGGGACCCGAATAGTGAAATCTATCCTGGGGGACTGGGTGAGGGGAGAGGCCGTAAGGATCATATAAGTGACCCCAAGCGTACTTAGTAGCTGGAGACACAGGTAAGCAGAGGAAAGGGGGCGTCTGCAAACCCATGAGACTCCGCTGCCCAGGGAGGGAGGTCAGCCTCTCTTCCAGGCTTTGGTGCCTCCCTCTACCTTCACCAGGTCCCTGCGGAAGTGCTGCCTCTCCTTGGGCCACCAAGCAGCCCCTGGGCCTTGGTGTTGGCCACCGCCTGGGGATGCTGACTACTCTGGGAGGGACTTGAGTAGCAGGGATCATGAGTTCCGAGTCACGAGTCAGTTCTACGCCACCTGCCTCCCCAGAGCATGGCCATGCTGGCTCCCGGGGAAGGGAGTCTGTGCCCAAATGAAGCATGACAGCCCAATAGGAAGGGCGCCAAAGCTGCTGCAGTGACTAGGACCCATGGGTCTTATTAGGGCTCGTGATTCCTGCGTCATCACAGCACGCTGGCTATAAATAGGTGATAATCTAAAATTAGTGAATGAGAGAACTCGCAGCACATGGTTTAACAGCAGGCCAGCTGAGCAGGGAGACGGCCAGTGACCGAAGGGGTTCCAAGGGTTATATCTACAGAATCTGCCCAACTCTTAAAGAGGTGCTCCCCCCAACTGAACCAGTGCCGGCAGAAGTGCCTTTCGTGTGCACCCGTGAAGGCTGGGGTGCACGGGAAGACGCCAGTTAGCTGCAATGATCGGCTCTCTTACACGTGCGGGAGTGCATTGTACCTGCTGCACCGTTTTGCATGTTAGTGAAGATGCCTCTGTGTTCTGTTTAAACAAAAACTAACATTTTCAGTTCAGGGTGTTTCAGAGAAGAGAGATTCCTCCAGAAGACCCACTCGACAGTGGGATTCCTTTTAAGGTTTCTTTAAGGAAACTTTGCCCTTCCGAATGTTATCTGGCTTAGGAAACTTTATTTTTCACATGATTTTAAAGAAACATTCTTTAGCCTTTTACACAGCTGATATAACTTAGGGCAAGTTACTTCCTCTTTGTGGACTTCATGCTCCTCAACTGTCAGTATTATCATACAAGCAAATGAGACAATGCATATGAAAGAGTCCTGCATACTTCCAGCATCCGGCGGTGCTCAGGGATTGTGGTTATTATTGCTGTGTGAAGAGGAGACACAGGAGGCAAGGCCTTTGCTGCCTGAGAACTAAACCCTCGGAGCGGGCTGTGTGGCTCTGAGCCCGCCTCCTTCCCATCTCCAGGTCCACGCCCATCTGTAACGAGGATGTCAGGCTGTGGTCTGGGGCTCCTAAACTCTGTTTTAAACCAGGATTTGCTTGTGAGTTTGTTAAAAAGGCAGAGTTTGCCCTCTAATCCTCAGACATGATGATTTTACAGGTCTGCTGGGCCCAGGAATCTGCATTTTAACCAAGAGCACTCGTGGGTCCCCCTCACCCTGCCAGGTGAAAGAAACAGATGACGTGAGAACACACGTGGATGAGCCCTGGGCTGGATCTAGGTCCCTGACAGCCGACCTGCTTGCTTCTTTGTTCCTGCACTCCCAGATGGTCACTGGTTATTTTCCATTAACGATGCAATGAGACCAGGAGTCTAATCCGGGGTCCCCCTGGAGTGAGTGGGCTTCTACCCTTCCTTGTTGCCTCCCTCCCAGTTCTCTGGGGGCCTCCTGCCTTCAAAACTGGCACACAGTAAAGAGCCGCAGTTAACACAGGGGTCCCAGCTTCGTCTCTGCCTCCAGCCTGGCACGAGGTTGTCGGCAGTGCCCACAGGTGATAAGACAACAGGATTTTCTGGAACCGGATTAGATACATGTTCTTTACTGGGCTTGCAGGGCTGGCGTGTGGAAGGCTCTGATGGAAACAAAGACTTCCAGTGAGTGAGAAGACAGTTCTGAGTGAGGGAGGCGGGCCCT
>NW_011494717.1:10911084-10919653 GCF_000754665.1 Bison bison bison
AAGCCTGCCTTCCAATAATGCTGTCATCCCCAGAAGGGCTTGCTTGGAGCATAATGGCTCTAGCTACAAATTCTATTAACTCTAATAGTTGTTCTGTGGTGAATGGATAATGCGTTTAGCAGAAATAGACCCAATCAATTTATGTGAAACACATAAAACTTTCTCATTGGAATTGGCATCTGTTGTTGAGTCATAGGAGCGTGTGTGTGGACAGTCTGTCCTTCTCACTTCTGGGCACATTAGCAGTGCCATGGGTTAGTGAGCTCTGGCTCACTTATACTCTGTCCCTTCAGCCCGCAGAACCACGGAGCTGGGGATGACGAGGGGCCTGGAGACAGTCTACTTTAAACTTGTCTTTTAAATGCAGCAGCTTTTTAGCCTTTGTTTGTGTTTGTGTTGGCCCCGCAAACACCAGCTGTTACTTGGGGCTTTGCTGACAGGCATCAGCCATCAGATGAGGGGACAGAAGGCCAGGGAGAGGTGAGCCCTGCCCCAGGAGCACAGTGGAGGCCAGCAAGTGTAGGCCAGCTGGGGGTTCTGACTCCTGGTCCAGTGCTCTTTCCCACTCCTTTTAAATTGCCGTCCCTCCCCCCACCACCTTTGGCAAGAGATGTGTACTCAGAAAACAGTAAACCAACTGTCATCAGCCAACTCAGAGGCAAGACTTTGGCTTGAAGCCAGGATTCTGCAAGTTATGGATACTTGTGGGTTGGGCTGGTTCTCATATAAACTGAGATGATTCCATCCTGCCCTCCTACATAACATGTAAGCTCACAGGAGAAGGAGAGAGAGGTTAGAAAGCTGAGGCAGGGTCCTGAGGCCCAGAGCAGGGGGTGGGTGGGGATCCTGCCTGTCCTTACCTGGGCTTTTAGAGAGAGAGAGAAGGTGACAGAGCCTGCCTGTGCCTCTTCACCCCTAATGTTCATTACTGCCGGGTGGGGAGCAGGCAGAGAGAGAGAGAGGAAGAGAAGAGCTCTGCACCCATGATCGCATTATCCCAACCATTTGGATAGTGTAATTTTATGTGCAAAGCTGACAAATGTAATTTCCTAGCCTTAATACTTGCCCCATTTTCTCTCCCAGTTTCTTCATCTGATTAGCTGAAGTGACTCAGAAGCTTCTGAGAAGGTTCCATGAAGCACCTGGACAGGCTCTTTCCTGCCTGGATGCTCCAGTGGCTCAGCTCTGCCCCCTGGGCTGGGGGAGAGGAAACCCCCAGACTCCGAGGGTTAGGCCCTCATCAGAGGGAAGGGATGGCTTGGGGGATGTGAGGAGTGTTTAGAAATTTGGGAGCTTGTGAGTGATGGTTTTTGGAAGACCCGACTGGCCTTTGCGTTTCCAGGAGCTGCTCTAATGCCTGCCAGAAGGAGAGTTGAAATGCCACCAGCCACCTCTGTTCCAGTCGAGCAGAAACTGACAGCGCTGAACTTTGGGGAGAAATCTTATTATCCAGCCTCCTCCGTCCTTTACAGGGATGGCTGGGAGCTGCTTTGTTTACTGATCATACAGGGCCTCTTGTCTGGGATGCTCTCCCACCTCTTTTCCATGTAGAGTGTTGATCTCTGAGAGGGAATTGGATACCCAAAGTAGTTCAGTTGGTTGAAGGATGCAGATTTCAGGGCCACATCCTGGCTCATTTTCCCACCAGCTGTATGGAATGCTTATGTTCCTCCCCATCACCTCCCTTATCCCTGCAGTGCTAACAACAGCAGCGGGCCCTGGGCTGGAGTGAGGGCTAGAGGAGTCAGTGCATGAGAGCTCCCCAGCCCAGGGGAAAGCATACTCACTGATTGTTCTTTCCTTTTCTTTCCTCCTGGCCTCAGCCCCCATTTTCTCTCCAGAGTCCCTCCCTGGGTAGAAACTCTGAGTTAGGTTAAGCTGGTCATCTACAAATTGGCACTTGCCATCTACCTCTACAAGGATCACATCACTAGCTGCTGCAACTGCTGACCTTTAACAGTCCCTGAAAGGAGTTCAGGGTGGAGATCAAGAATGAGTCACTCTGTGCTCTGGAAAAAGTGGCAGGACAGGCCATCAGATAGTTAGGTATTTTCAGGAGAAGATTTTATGAGCCCAATTCTTGCATTTCATCACATCTGAAAAAAGCACTAAAATCTTTCATGGTGACATCTACTCCTTGTGGCTACCAGTAACCTTCACGAGCCTAGCAGTGGCCTTCTACAAAAATGTGTGCCCAATTGCATGTACCCCCTTTCACCAAAATCACATATACACTGACCTTTCCCTCTGCCTCTTTAGAGCAGTTCCTCAGAGCTATCTGAAATGCTGTCTCCCGGGCTACAGTCCTCAAGTTGCTCTAAATAAAACATTGTGCATTTTTTTCAATTGACAAGCTTCACGTTGCAGACTGTGACTTGTGGGTTCACTGGCTGCCCTCTCTCCAGGGGCTGGAAGTTCCAGAACCGGTTCCCCTCTTCGTTGTTGGAGCTGCACAGCCCCAGGGGCATAGGAGGTGCCAGGTAAACATTGCCAGGTGATTATCACTGAGTGGCTGTGGTCCTGACCTTGGCCTCTCAAGGACCGTCTGTACTTCCCCCTCCAGGTCCCTCCCTCATCACCACTTCTCTCGCTGTGGGCACCTTGAGCTCCACAAATCTTCCCAGCGTTTGTCCTCTTGTGCTCTCCTATTCTAGATGGTGAGCTCTCTGAGCTCCTAACCTGGGTCTGGACTGCCCACAGAGGAAGTGTGCAAGAACTGTGTTGGGGGGGCAGGTTAGATGAAAGCCAAGATGGTAGGCCTGTGCATGAACCCAGGGGGTGGCCTGTTTTCCCTGACCATGAAGGTGGGTCCTGGCTAAGTGCCGCTCCAAAGGGCTCAGTGGACCTTGTCGTGCAGAAGGTGGGGAAAGGAGGCCCTGCTCCCTCTCCCCTCATTAATCCTCCAGATGAAGACAGACACCCTCACCCTGGCAGGCCCATCAGATGGGAAGGTGCCTCCTGCTACAGGAACACAGCTGGGAAGGGGTGTCAGGAGCCCGCCTCAGCTCCTCGCTCACCTGAGCTGCTCCCTGATGTGGCAGTGGGCTCCTGGAAAGCACAGGCTCTGTTCGGTTCTCTAAAACCTGCCTGAGGAGGCTACTAAGGCTGCTTGGGAACGTGTTTGCCTCAGTGTCCTCTTCCTTTTGAGTTGGGGTCACCCTGGAAGGGGTCTAGAGACAGAACACCGACCCACAGCCACTTGTTGACACTCCTGCCCTGAGGCTGGGGTCAGGCAGCCGAGAAAGGTTGTGTTCCAGCCCTGGCATCTCCACCCTCTCAGGCATCCACTTTCTCCTAATTTTATTTGGAGGTGGTGGTGGGGCACTGCCACTTTCGAGCCACTGTGAGATTTCATTAGTCTGAGTGGCCACTGGACAGACCCTTATTGATCAGCCTTTTAGGGGCAGTGGGAGTTACATGGCAATAAACCTGGGAGTCAGGCAAGGCGGATGTCTGCCTCCTAAATGCTGGCTGCGAGGAAGACGCTGCTGACATTGGAAGATCGTACTCAAGCATCAATCACCTACAGTCAATCAATAAGTGTTTTTGGAGCCCCTGCTATGTAATCAGGGGCTGGTGGTGACGAGAAGTAGGGCTTGCAGTCATGTTTGCTGGGCATGTCCTGTATTTATCGCAGGGAGGCAGTGGTTAGCCAAGGGCTATGGAGGTGAGTTGCTGGGATGGGGGGTGGGGAGGGTGTTGAACGATTAATAGAAAGCTGCCCCCATCATGTTAGATGTTCTTGCAAACCACAGGGCAGAGGGGGAAGTAGAGATCATGGTTTAGGAGACCAGGTTCCCTGTTGCATGAAACAAAAGACAAGATTTTTTGAGGTTCTAGCTCAGGTGAAGGGAGGAAAGGGGGAAGGTGATGGGAAAAGCAGCAAACTCTTTCCTCTGGTTTGGCAGCTGGATTAGGTCTGGTGGGAACTGGAAGGGATGAGAGTTAATCCTGCGACAGCATTTTAGGGGAAGGGAAGGAAAGGAAAGGGTTTCTTTCTTCAAAGACAAAGCAAAGCTAATAATATTTGTTTAATAAGTTGAGGGTCAATGCATTTAGTGAAAAGACATAGCCTTTACTTTCTTTTTCTATACTTTGTACTCAACAAAGATTTCACATTAAAAGTAGAAATAAAAGACTATCATTTATCTCTTGCTATCTTAATACAGAATTACCTTTTACAGGAAAAAGAGTATGGGTAGACTGCGGCTGTACCCCTGCCTCTCCGAGTTACTCATGCTGGACGGAGCCTCATACCTCCATGCACCGCTGGGTGACCCCCTCGACCTGCTAGTGTCGGGCTGGGTGGCCTTCATCAACTTCTCTGGGGCTGATCTAATAATCTCACAGATCTAATAATCTCTGACCAGCCTCATACTGGGTTTAGAGACTCATTCCAAGAGACTTTCTCCTGGTAGAGAACAGCTGAGAAGTCACGTCCATGGTTTAGGGCCAGGTGCTCAAGACGCCTGTGTTTGAGGCAGCAAGGGCCCATGAGAGGTCTTCCAGCCCACGGGAGGCTGAATCGAACAGCTTCAAAGGGGAGCCGAGCTTTGGGGAAACTCATCGAACCTGAAGCTTTGGGGTTTCACCACTGACGAGCTAGTCTGCCTTTGTGCAACAGATATCCTTGACCTTGGGCCCAACCCTCTTTATGAGGAGAAATCAATGGAAAGTTTGCTTTGTTCAGTAAGTGTGGAGTGGTTTCAAAGGACTGAGTTGAGAAAAGGATACCAGCTTGCTTCTCCCTTTTGTGTTGGGGCCTGGGTATTTCCCTGGCATGGAGGACAGTTGCTGCTTTGCACAACTTCTAGAAACTTTATTTTCCCAGAGAAACAGCTTCCTCTTGGAGCCCACTAACCAGGGTGTAGGTGATGTTCTTCCTAAAGCTTGACAGTGTTATTCTTTAAACACAGCTCCCCACCCCAATCACAGCATATATTTTTTTTTCTACTTTTTGCAACAAAAAATTACTTCACTCAGACATGTGAGTTGAACTCTTACCTGTAGGGTCAAAGATGGGGGTTTCTTTCGATGGGTTCACCCAGGGTTTCAGCTCATTGTTCAGGTTTCTCTCAAACAGATTTCTTGACTTGGGTGCTGTGTTCTGTGGTATCTTGTCCTCCCCACTGACTGTAGAGTAGAGAAGAGCCCATGGGCTGAGTTAAGGGAGGTTTGGTTTAAGGGACATGGAGGAGTATGCCCCAGGGAAGGTGGGAGAGACCAGGGCTTGGGTTGAGGAGGGACAGTGTGGCTGGGATAGTCTGGGCTGGGGGACAAGTGCCAGGGACAGGGAGCACTCACTGGTGAGGTAGCAGTCCAGGCTGACGGAGATATTGTCAAAGGCCACCGTGGCTCTGGATCCTTGTCCCCACCACGCGACAATCTGTAGCCAGAACCTGTACGTGTGTCAAGAAAATGTGTGAGGGACGACGGGGGTGTGTCGCATCTTAGGATTCAACATCCTGCCCAATTTGATTGTGAAGACCCAGCTCACCTAATCCCAGGGAGGTGGTGAGGGGGAGCTGTAAGCATCTCCCTACTTTTTCAGCAAAGAACACTTCCCTCTCTGAAGGACTGCTCCACAGGTTAATGAAATGTGGGGCTTGGGGACTGAGACCAGGATCCCCGATAGTCTGAGGAGACTCTTTGTGCTTTCTGTGTGGACAGGGTAGACGGGAAGTACTGGGCTCCATATCTTCTGGTACTCATGGGCAGAGCTGAAGCCATTATTAAGCTACTGAGACGCTTCTGTGCCCACTGAGAAGGGCGGCCTCTGTCCCCCATGTGTCCTGTGCTTGGTTACCTCAGGTAGCCTGATCTGCCCCTGCCTCCCCTGGATTCCTCATTATCCAGCAACTGAAGGGTTAACTCCTCACACAGAGCGAGGTCTCTAGAAACCTGGGTCTTGTTCAGTATCAGAGATGACTGGGGTTGGTCTGTGCAGTGCTTGACTGATTACTAAATATTAAGTGATTTGACTATATCTTTGGGGGTATTTGTAAGTAGTATAGAGTGGACTGTAAGTGTTAACAGTAAACCCATGAGATACTGCTTCTTTCCATTTCTTTCACAGCCTTTGAGGGTCAGATCCTGGGACTGTGGCCAGGGGAGGCTTTAGAGTCTGATAAATGGAAAATATCTTTCATTCATTTGTTTCCTGGGAAGTCATGCTTCTGGAAGACTTCAGTCAGCCAGGCCTGAATTGCTGTAAAGTGAATTTCCTCAGAACTTAAAAAACTCTCCCACCTTTCAGAAAGTCAGTCCTAGAGGACCTGCAGAAACATGCATGGCCTCTGGTGTGGATGTTAAAATATCAAGAGAGACAATTAGTGCCCATCAATTGGTGACTGGATGAACCACGTACAATGGAATACTATCCCTGATAAAAAGGATTGGGTGTAGTTCTAGGCGGGGCTTCCTCAGTGGCTCAGTCATAGAGAATCTGCCTGCAATGCAGGAGACACAAAAGACAGGGGTTCAATCCCTGAGTCAGGAAGATCCCCTGGAAGAGGGCATGGCAACTCACTCTGGTATTCTTGCCTGGAGAAATCCATGGACAGAAGAGCCTGGTGGGCTACAGTGCATGGAATCTCAGAGTCGGACACAATTGGAGTGACTGAGCACAGGCACATAATTACAGGCTACAAAACAGATGGATCTCAAAAACTTTATACTAGGTTTAAGAAGCCAGACAGTAAAGACCTCATGACCCTATTCATATACATTTTTACATTTATATGAAACATTTAAAATAGGCAAGTCTATACTCAATATGCCAGCAAATTTGGAAAACTCAGCAGTGGCCACAGGACTGGAAAAGGTCAGTTTTCATTCCAATCCCAAAGAAAGGCAATGCCAAAGAATGCTCAAACCACTGCACAATTGCACTCATCTCACATGCTAGTAAAGTAATGCTCAAAATTCTCCAAGCCAGGCTTCAGCAATATGTGAACCGTGAACTTCCTGATGTTCAAGCTGGTTTTAGAAAAGGCAGAGGAACCAGAGATCAAATTGCCAACATCCGCTGAAGGAGATCAGCCCTGGGATTTCTTTGGAAGGAATGATGCTAAAGCTGAAACTCCAGTACTTTGGCCAGCTCATGCGAAGAGTTGACTCATTGGAAAAGACTCTGATGCTGGGAGGGATTGGGGGCAGGAGGAGAAGGGGACGACAGAGGATGAGATGGCTGGATGGCATCATTGACTCGATGGACGTGAGTCTCAGTGAACTCCGGGAGTTGGTGATAGACAGGGAGGCCTGGCGTGCTGCAATTCATGGGGTCGCAAAGAGTTGGACACGACTGAGTGACTGATCTGATCTGATCTGATAGAGATTTAAAGCAGAGTAGTCAGTGAGTGAGTGAACGGCCACGGGGTAGAACCCCCCGCCCTTGTGCCCATGAGCAGATGAACTCTTCTCCACGTGCAGAAGGGTTAGACGCTAGGGTCAGAGAAGAACTACTGTCTCTGGTGGAGAAAGACTTGAAATCAAAGGCAAACTTTTATCTAAATATGTACTGTGTACGTATTTGTACACAGTAATTCCATCTATGCCTTCACCTGTCAGATGAAATCTGCTCAGTCACAGTCCTTCTTATTTGAAAGTCACACTTAGAAGATCTCAATCTGGTCAGTTCTAAAGAGGAAATAACCGAGTCCGTTGTACTCATGGCCAACCCTGCAGTGCCCGCAGGCCACACTGCCCATGATGGGGTCACAAGCCCCATTAGGAGAGATGTGTGAAGAGGGTTGGTGGTTGGCTGAGTGTGGAAAGACGCATGCCCAGTGGAGGATTCCCAAGCCTGTTCTGGGACACCTGGGCTGAGTGACTGTGCATGAGGTATGGGCAGCGCATGAACCCACCTGCCTTGTCTGGTCAGCTGTTGGCACCTGGCACTTGCCCTTGAGAGGCATCTTTCATTATGACCTTGAAAAGCACCCACTGAAAGGATTTTCATTTCACATAGACCACTCATGTCTATCCACTGGGTCCTACTTTAGATCTCTAAGAAATCAGACAGGAATGCTGCCTTCAAGTTCTCTCCCAGTGAAAAGACCATGGGTGTAGAATCAGTTAGAAGTAGGTGGCTACTATACAAGAGGTGCAGGTAAGATGCTCTGAGAGCTCAGAGGAAGGAGGCATTCCACCAGGCTGGGGGGATGCAAGCACATCACAGAGGAGGTAGTCTTCAGGTTGATTCTGAAGGAAGCAAAGGACTCAAACACGTGGACATGGGGATGGAGAGCAGTGAGGGCAGGGGGTCTCCAGGAGAGGAGCTGGACTGGGAGGTGGGTCAGAGTGGGAGAGGGCCCCCCGAGCTCCAGTGTGAGGGCTGTGGAAGGAGGAGAAGATGGTTAGGGTTAGTCCAGGTTCGATGCACGATACTGGATGCTTGGGGCTGGTGCACTGGGACGACCCAGAGGGATGGTATGGGGAGACAGGAGGGAGGAGGGTTCAGGATGGGGAACACATGTATACCTGTGGCGGATTCATTTCAATATTTGGCAAAACTAATACAATATTGTAAAGTTTAAAAATAAAAAAAAATAAAAAAAAAAGAAAAGAT
>NW_011494717.1:10919753-10965654 GCF_000754665.1 Bison bison bison
TTTAAAAATAAAAAAAAGAAAGAAAAGATGGCGAGAGGCCCGTAGGTCTCACGCACCTGCATCAGGTTTCTCCAAGAGTCTTGGTGAGGTCGGAGCTATGGTTTCCCTGGATCTCCCCAGAGAACATGGTGTATAGATGAACTCTGGACTGGAGCCTGTGTAACCCCCAGGCACAGCCAGACCCAGGATTCTCAAGGGACAAGCACGTGCTCTAATAGTGCAGTCTTACAGTTCCGGAGGTGAAGGAGACACAGCTCTGAGGGAGCAGGAAAACAGGTACGTAGGTCTACTTGGAAAGGACGACCAGAAAGAATCCTGCTCCCAGGTGGAAGAGCAGGGAGGCCAAGCTGCCTGATGCTCCTGCACGTCAGTGGGGAAGGGGTCCTCCATCCACCTTTCCAATTCTCCACTCTGGTTGTCATCTCCTAGTCTGACCTCCAGAGGCAAAGGGGCCAGGTCAGGCACTGGTTTCACTGTTGAGCTGCATCATGGGAGTACCTGCCGGGAGGGCCTGGGGTACCCCAGCAAGTGACATCCGGTACCTGTGGAGCATGGGGGCGAGGGCCAGAATCCCTGTTATCCCTAACTGAGCCCTTGCCCTAAATGCACGTCTCCTCTTGTCCCTCTGCTCTCCCTGCCCCTCTCCTGCCTTCTTTCTTATGACTAAGCGATTGGGAGCTGCAAAGTTCTCAACCAGCCCCTGGGCCTCTTAGCATGGATGGCAGGATGCAAGCTGGTGCTCGAACGGTTTCTAAATGGAAGAGTTTCTAAAGTGCTCCGCAAGGCAACGGCAGTGGCAGCTGCTGTTTAAAAGAGTTTGATTGACACTGGGAATTGCACATATTTTGAGTCAGGAACACTCATAACAATCAGGGAAGACTCAATCAGATGCCGAATCAGATGTAAACATGTGATGCTGCCTCTGTCCACCTAGGAGGCCATGCTGCCAGTTCTTCCCCAATGCTCCAGACTCCAGAAACTGCAGGGAAGGGACAGGTGGGACAAAGGTGGGCCATGCTGGGAAGCAGAGGAGGGCAGGGGTGAAGCGAGACAGTCTGGGAAAGGGGTCTGGGGATGCTGGTGATGGGGCAGGATGGGAAAGAAGACCCAATCTGGGAGCTTCTTGCTGGTGGGGGCACTGGCCAAGAGATCATGTGGCCATCAGGGCCACCCAGATTCAGGCTTCTCTACTTTGGATGGCATCGGATTGTGTATCTTTCCCAAAGAAGACTCTTGAGAGTCCCTCAGATAGCAAGGAGATCAAACCAGTCAATCCTAAAGGAAATCAACTCTGAATATTCATTGGAAGGACTGCTGCTGAAGCTCCAATACTTTGGCCACCTGATGCGAAGAGCCGACTGACCCTGATGCTGGGAAAAATTGAAGGCAGGAGGAGAAGGGGATGACAGAGGATGAGATAGTTGGATGGCATCACTGACTCAATGGACACTAGTTTGAGGAAACTCCAGGAGATAGTGAAGGACAGGGAAGCCTGGAGTGCTGCAGTCCAGGGGGTCACAAAGAGTTGGACACTACTTAGCGACTGAACAGCAACAAGTGAAGAAGAGTTTGCTCCTGGCTCTGCTCGCTCTCCTTGCTGGAGATGGTGGGAGTCCTCAAGGCTCTCAGAGTCTTTCTGGTTTAACTACTCTTCACTGTTGAGCTCCCCCGAAGTACAGACCCTAAATCACTTTGCACAGCCAGCCAAGGTCTTGGGTCTTGGGTTTTGCACATACCAGGCAGCCTGCTCTGGGTCTGAGGTGAACAAGGTCCATGCCACATTACTGCCCAGATGGCAGGGGCCGGGTGGTTCTAACACGTGCACAGGTCACTCTGCTGCCCCAAAGCCTTTGCTCTGTGTGGGGAAAGGAAGCAGAGCCTCATGGCTGGCCGAGCCTTGCTCTCCCTCTCCACAGGCACCCTGGTCAGGGAGAAGGAAGAGCCAGCTCCCTGGTGCTTGTCCAGCTCCTTTACGGAGCTGTGCCATTTCAGAACATGGCAGTTGAGACCCTCTGTCCAGCCCTCCACATTGGGGATCTCATTCCTTGTCCCTCTGTGGTTCACACCTGCTCAGCTCTTTCTCTTTCTCCAAAGAAGACATTTTTGATGGCCTGGGTGATGCTGCCTTTTTCCATTTTTTTCCAGCCAGTGGCATTTGGAGCTTGTTGCTAAAACACGCTTGGCTAGAGATCTTGGTTGGAACCTGGCTTTGCATAAAGAACACATCCCCTGACTCCATCTTACTTAGCTTTACAGAGAGGCCTGTTGAAAACTGACCTGGGGGTTGGGGGCTTCTGGGAGGTGGCCGTTGGGGCAGAGGGCCAGGTTTAGAGGGGCAGAGGCCTTGGTACTGGTTACCTCCCAAACGCATGGGGCCGATCTCTGCCTGGGTGATGCTCAGGCAACTCACACACAGCTCAGAAAACACACAATCCTGCTCAGGCATCAGACTGTTAATGGACAGTGGATATAATGCCGTATTTGCCACCCTGCCAGCCTGAGGGATGGAGAAACCTAATTAAGTTCCCTTAATGATTCTAAGTAGCTGACAAAAAGGTGTATGTCTGAATGTGGACTGAGGGAATAGGGAGGCTTTGCAGGGAGACTAGAAAGAATGGCTGGGCTGGGTAACAGGCGTTTAATGGATGGCACAGCGTCTTGGATTCCTCGGTAGAGCACTTAGTGTGCTTGGAAGGCAGAGCGCTCCACCTCCCTCTCTGCAGCTGGGGCTCATCTGGGCTCTGTCTGCTTAGGATAGAAAGGGGAGATGCTGCTGAGGAAAAATGCTTTCTCTGGTTTCTCACTGTGCACTTGATTTGCTCGGCAAAAGTCTTCTAAAATGGACTGTCACAGAGCTTGGGCCACTGTATGCATTTCTATTAGAATAATGTATGTGATGACAAAGCCCTCTGCACCCATCCTATTATCTGTGTAATTGACTTCAGTTACCGCTGAAAAGGAGGGGCTGATGGCCAGCCTCAGGGGCCTGGAACCAGTCCTGGCTGGGATCAGTGTGGCTAGGGCTGGGCTCTTGTGCCCTGATGCTAGGGATCTTTGGCTCTGGCACAGGAGAGTAGGGGTGGGCTGGACATTCAAGGCCAGAGTTATTACTGGGAGATCCCTCTGCCTCCCGAGGTCCCACTCACAGAGTAATTTACCATCTCCCGACTTGGTCTCCTCTCCCGGCAAAATGAAACCAAGAACAAGGTTGACAGGGGAGGTTGGGGGGAAGTCAGTACAGAGCAATTCCAGGACTAATAAGGGCCACAGAGCTCTTTCACAGTGAATCTGGCTTCTGCAAGGGAGCCCTTTGGGGTGGAATAGGGGAGAAAATGAATTTTCAGTTCAGCCGTGCACGCGTGGAGAATCACTCAGACTCAACGTTGTTGGGCCCAGCCTTCCAGGTGCTGGCTGTCTCTGCTCATTTTGGAGGCTGCCACTTACGGATCTGGTTCCCACACTTGCTCTGGCATGCCACCCATCAAAGGAACAAGGATATTCTGCCAGATCACATGGCGGGGAGCAGCCCTGTGCTAGCAGGTTCCCAGTTTACTCTTCCACTGTCTCATTCTGGGTCCTGTGCATTGAGTTCTCTCTGGGCCCCAGGCTTTCAGGAGGAAAGCTGAAAGGGAGATCTTGCTTCCTGGAGCCCTGGCCCATCAGGGGAGGTATCTGTGCACAAAAATACCTGCCCCAGGAGCTTGAGGGTGTCATGGGTCCCAAGGAAGGAGAATTAATGCATTTTCCCAGGGGGAGAGGGAGGGAGGGAGAGAGAGAGTGTGTACACTTGAGAGAGAGCCAGCTTCTTAGGTTGGATGTCCCCTTCTGAGTTACTGAGGCTAGATTATCTCTGGGATGCGAGCATAAGAATAGAGTTTATGAAGGAAGGGCAGGGACCTCTGGGAGCATGGTCTGACTTGCCAGGTCACACAGGAAGACAGTAGCTGAGGGAAGATGGGAATTCGGGCCTCTTGCTTTCCAGATAGAACCATCGAAATTCATTAATCTCATGTATCCTCTTACGTCCTCCATACTGGGTTTCCAGGTGGCGCAGTGGTCAAGAATCTGCCTCCCAGTGCAGGAGATGCGGGTTCAATCCCTGGGTTGGGAAGATCCCTGAAGTAGGAAATGGCAACCCACTCCAGTATTCTTGCCTAGAAAATCCCATATACAGAGAAGCCTGGCAGACTACAGTCCATGGGGTGGCAAAGAGTCAGATGTGACTGAGTAACTGAGTATGCACATAGGTCCTTCATACTACTGGTGAACATACATACAACAACATGCATACATCATACATACAACCAGCCCCTTGGAGCCACTGGGGGCTTGGAGGGCCATCCAGAGCTGGAAAGCACCCATACCCTCTCATTTCAGAAACACTGGGATACCTGTTTCACCTTTCTCAGGACACACAGGCATTTCCAGCACAGACCTCATCCTCCACTCCTGCTTCTGTGTGGCCTGTGGCTTGAGGCCTTAGATGCTGCTGCTAGAGATGGTGGCAGTCCCCCATCCCCCGCCCTCCCCCCGCATGGAGAGGAGATCCGAGGGAAGGGCGGTTGCTGACTCCCTTCACCCGATACAAATATCTTCATGAGAGTGAATAAGTGGCCTTGGCTCTCTGTTTGGAGAGGTAGTTTCAAAAGGTAGAGTGACACAAAGAACGGATTGTATACTTGGCGGGACCCCAGGGAAGTCACTGAAACTTGTCAGGTGCTATCTTGTTTTTTTTTAAATGTATGTAATGTGAGTATTTCCATCAGTTCAGCCGCTCAGTCGTGTCTGACTCTTTGCAACCTCATGGACTGCAGCACGCCAGGCCTCCCTGTCCATCACCAACTCCCGAAGTTTACCCAGAGTCATGTCCATTTAGTCGGTGATGCCATCCAACCATCTCATCCTCTGTCGGCCCCTTCTCCTCTCACCTTCAATCTTTCCCAGCATCAGGGTCTTTTCCAATGAGTCAGTTCTTCACATCAGGTGGCCAAAGTATTGGAGCTTCAGCTTCAGCATGAATCCTTTCAATGAGCATTCAGGACTGATTTCCTTTAGGATGGACTGCCGGGAGCCGGTGAGGCATTCCACTCGTGACAAAGGTCATGAGGAAGGAGGCTCGGCATACGCAAAGGCGGGATCAAGCCTCAGGAGTCCGCCCGGATATTCTCGAGCATCTACCCCCCAAAAAACCAGAGTCTGCCTACTTTATTGCTTTGTGCTCTCACCTCTGACTTTACTGGGGGCTGTCCCTTACCACCATCTCTCTCTCTCTGTCAAAGAGTTAACTTACAGCTCCAATTAATAAAGTTCCTGGGCAATTAGGAGTGTTTAAATCCAAACCCCTTAGATGGCTCTCTAACTCGCCTGACAAGTTTACTGAGACTCCTACAGCTATGCATACGATTGTTTACAGTCTCCCAGCCTCGAGAGGCACGGGAAGCTTAAGATATTCAAATAGTTTAGAGCCTCTCAGAGAGTTAGAAACTGTCAGAATAAACTAGTAAAGGATTTCATTGATGAGCCAATGATTGTTGCCAAGTTTTCACATCCCCTGAATTGTATCCTTGAATATGTGTTAATTAATAGTTGGTATGTAGAAAAAATAAGTAGTGACCTTGGTGTTAGTAACTTTAGACCCTTAAGGTAATAAATTCTTTTCTTTGTTGCAAACCCATTACACATCCGCCTATAGGAATGCAATTTTATCTTCGGAAGATGGCACCAAACATTAAATAATTACTCTTAGAGAAAATAAGTCTTTGTTGATAAGTCCTTGTCAAGAGTCATAAAATGTTAGTAGGCCTTCTGGCCAGAAGATGATGTAAATCACCTAAACCATTTGTATACGATAAATTTGCAGGAAAGAAACCCTGGTTTTTGATAAGGATCAAAAACTGCTGACTTTGCATACCCTATTATCCTCTATGTGTAACTTAGGGTATATAAGCCCCAGTTGAAAATAAAGCTACAGGCCTTGCTCACCAACGCTTGGTCTCCCCATGTCATTCTTCTCCTTAACTTCCGGCTGAAGTCTCCATCTGGAGCGCAGATATCCTCTGCGACCACTTATTTGCCTGGGCTTCTAAGACCCACTCGAGAAGGTGTCTAAGGTGGGGCACCTTCCGCTATTCGAGAGGGCGCCTGCGGCCTCCGTGGTCAGAGCTAACCTGGTGTCACGGGTTATATTGATTTTCCGCGTAAACCAAGCTACTCAGCCTCTTTTCTCCACTGAATTTTCCTACTGAGCTATCCTCATTCTATTACTCTTTATATCTCTAATTACCATTTGAATAGGTCGCCGACGCCGTCTTCCCTTCGAATACCCTGGATCAGCCGGGGCTGGACCTCGGCAATGGACTAGTTGGATCTCCTTGCAGTCCAAGGGACTTTCAAGTGTCTTCTTCAATACCGCAGTTCAAAAGCATCAATTCTTTGGTGCTTTCTTTACGGTTCAACTCTCATATCCGTACATGATTACTGGAAAAACCAGAGCTTTGACTATACGGATCTTTGCCAGTAAAGCAATGTCTCTGCATTTTAATATGCTGTCTAGGTTTGTCATAGCTTCCCTTCCAAGGAGCAAGCGTCTTTTAACTTCATGGCTAGTCACCATCTGCAGTGATTTTGGAGCCCCCCAAAATAAAGTCTGTCACTGTTTCCAATGTTTCCCCATCTATTTGCCATGAAGTGATGGGACTGGATGCCATGATCTTAGTTTTTTGAATGTTGAATTTTAAGCCATTTTTTTTCACTCTCCTCTTAACTTTCATCAAGAGGCTCTTTAGTTCCTTTTCACTTTCTTCCATAAGGGCGGTGTCATCTGCATATCTGAGGTTATTGATATTTCTCCCTGCAATCTTGATTCCAGCCTGTGCTTCATCCAATCTGGCATTTCACATGATGTATTCTACATGTAAGTTAAATAAGCAAGGTGACAATATACAGCCTTGACATACTCTTTCCCAATTTGGAACCAATCCAATGTTCCATGTCTGGTTCTAACTGCTGCTTCTTGACTTGCATACAGATTTCTCAGGAGGCAGGTAAGGTAGTCTGGTATTCTCATCTCTTTCAGAATTTTCCACAGCTTGCTGTGATCCACACGTTCAAAGGCTTTGGCATAGTCAATGAAGCAGAAGTAGATGTTTTTTTTTTCTGAAATTCTCTTGCTTTTTCTATGATCCAATGGATGTTGGCAATTTATCTCTGGTTCCTCTGCCTTTTCTAAATCCAGCTTGAACATCTGGAAGTTCTCAGTTCACGTACTGTTGAAGCCTAGCTTGGAGAATAGTATTTTCATAGTGGACGCCTTTCTTTAGTGTGGGAGAGTCTAGTTCATTGTTCCTTGTTTATATTATTTTCTATTAAAAATCTGTACCTCCTCGAGAAGTATTACAAATTATGTATCTCCTCCTCTGCCTTCAAACAAAGATTATTTGAGCACCTCCTGTGAGTCAGGCACTGTGTCTGGAGCTGGGAGTATAGTGGTGCATAAGACATGGATCTTGACCTCAGGGACTACGGACAGATTTTTAATTCATATTATTCACTGGCCATGAGATTTCTAAAGTCCTTACTGGTTCTGCCCCCCACAGAACTAGTGCCTTCACAACCTGAGAAAACATCAAATCTGGGGAGTGAGAGGAATCAAGAAAGACTTTGAAGAACTGAGTGCCTAGAAAAGAATGGTAGAGCTGGGACAGGAGAATCATTCAGGACTAGGGTGAGGGTAGAAGTCTAGCTGCTTTGCTTCAGGTATCTCAGCAGTCCAGGTATCTCCTCAATTCCAGACTTTGTGCCTGGGGAGAGAAGGGACTGAGAATACACGGCTGTGTTTTCAGAGGCAGTAAGTTATGAAAAACATATGCCTCTGTTGACTTGTAAACCAAGCTGTGGATATTACCAGGAAAATCTTGAGCAGATCGGAACATCCTGTTATTCTAAAGTGGTTCACTTACTGCTGTTTTGAGTGATGACTTCTTAAACCAGGCTCACAGGCTGGATCTATCTTACTGCTCTGCGCTCTTGGTTGTGGAAACTTAGCAATCAAAAGCAACAACTTTTTTCAAATGTCACAGTAAATCAGTGTTAGAAATAGGATTTAGAGCTTGGAATTGCTAATCTACTCCTTGCTCCAATGATCTGGGATGTTTTCTGAGAAAGAAACAAGGCTAGATCCTCCCACTGTTGCAAGGAACGTTTGATTTGTATGTATCAATGCCTGGCTGCACACTGCATTGCTAGGATCTCAGCCACACTCTCCCACTCTTCTGCCTGACCCAAGCCTGTGCTGGCCGATGGTGCCATTTGGTAGGCTGTGGCAGAAGGGCTCTCTCCTCCTCCAGCTCCTCCTCTAAGCTGCACTCTGAGGCTCACAGCAGTTCATATCTGGTCCCTCGAAAGAGCCTCCAACAGTCCCCACACTCTGGTTTCCCATCCTCGATTTTATCTCTGTGTCCAACGGCTCCCTATACCCCACAGCCTGGAGTCCAAAATACTTGACCTCTTATCCACTCTCTCTAAGGAGATTGCTCAGAATTCTCTGACATAGAATCCTCTTGAGTATTCTTGAACCTGCATAAAACATTCCTGACTCTAAGCCTCTGCTTATCCTGATGGTCATCTCCAGAATACCCTTGTCCCTTTCCCATTTCCCTAAGACCTAAATTGTCCTTAAGGTCCAGCATATATATAATAAACCCATTTTCTCCATAATGACTCCCTGACACATAGAAGTCACTGAGCTACCTGAAGACCAGCCACACTCTGCCGGACCCAGCACAATGCTCTGTGTGCTGCTGTTGGCCTCTCAGTGTGTATGCTCCACATCCCCACAGCATGCAGCTCCTGTGACCCAGCAAGAGGCTGCATCATACACCCCTTTCCATTCTCTGTGCTCAGTGGAGGCTTAGTACATAACTGCTGACAAGGTGACAGCCAGTGACACTTCTCCAGTCACTTGATTCCCTCTCTTGTCCATAAGACAGCTGGATCTGACATTTTATGCCCATGACTTTCCAAATGTGGTTGACCCTCTCAATTTCTTAGGAAACTTAAAAAAAATATTCTTGGGTCCAGTATGTGATTGCTGAATCAGAATCTCTGTGCATGGGGTCCAAGACTGCATTAAAGCCAGTTTTCTAGGTAAGTATAGTGTTCAGCCAATTTTGGAAACCACTGTCCTAAAATGTCCTGCTAAAGTCTTTTCAAAATGCGTTTCCTATTTATTTGCTTAATTAATTAATTAATTTTTAGAAAGACTATTTTACTGAGAGAAATTCTCCCTAAAAGTGAGAAAGTGAGGTTTTGCTACATCGTAAAATTTGGGGAATACAACATTCATACCTTAGAATAGAGGAGAAGGGCATGGCAACCCACTCCAGTATTCTTGCCTGGAGGATCCCATGGACAGAGAAGCTGGGCAGGCTACAGTCCACAGGATTGCAATGAGTTGGGCATGACTGAAACGACTTAGCATGTATGCACATGTGCACCTTAGAATAGATCCTGGAATTGATTTCAGCCTTGAATTATGAAGGTTCTTGGAGAAGACTAATCAATGCTCAGAGTAGCTAGATAAGGAATCAGTATTCTCAAATGACAGTCTGATTGATGCCAAAGATGGAGGCTCTATTCCTTGGTTTAACCCATAACACAACACACACACATATTTTTTCATCAAACCTGTTTCACTTTTTTCTATATATCCAAGCATCTGCTGTATGCAGTTAGTGATGGCTAGGTAACTGAGTTGTAGCCAATGGAAAGTGAGCTGATGTGATGACTCATAAAAATCTTCCTATGCAAGGATCCTCCAGTGCTCTTTCCTCATTGGCTGTCTGAAGGCAAAGGAGTCAAAACTGGAGAAAATGATGGATCCACAGAGAGAAAGAGGCTGGACCTTTGAATGACCAGATGGAAGGCTACTCGCCAACTGGCACATTCATTTTTGCTATGTTTCTTTTTGTACAGCCCAAGGATTGGAGGTTTAATGTTATTCTGGGTAGTGTTACCCCAACTACCATATCATGTATCACAAGCCTAGTTACCCAAGTGTGTTCAATGCACCCAACACGGTTGGGTCAATGACTAACCGCCCCTGGGGGTGGGGTGCAGGATAAAGTTAGCCCTAGGTTGGCTGCAGGCCTCCCTGCAGCTGCAGGCTTCTCCCTGCACATCTGCACTACGGCAGGATGAAGGACAAGCTGGGGGAGGCAGAATGGGCTTTAAGGAGTGGGGTCTAGTGCTCTAAGATGCTAGTTCCTCCTCCCTCTGGGAAGTTAAGGATAGCAAGGGCAAGTGACTTGTGAAAAGCTTGAGCTTGATGGGCTTGTATGTGCATGCTCAGTCACTCAGTTGTGTCCAACTCTTTGTGACCGCATAGACTATAGCCCGCCAGGCTCATCTGTCCATGGAATTCTCCAGGCAAGAATACCGGAGTGGGTTACCATTCCCTTCTCTGGGATCTTCCCAACCCAGGGATCAAACCCACATCTCCTGCATTGCAGGCAGACTCGTTACTGTCTGAGCCACCAGGGAAGCATCAAAGGCATACCAGAGTGGTGATTTAAAAAGGCACATGATGACCAGCACAATTTTTCCAGTAGTCATGTATGGATGTGAGAGTTGGACTATAAAGAAAGCTGAGCGCTGAAGAATTGATGCTTTTGAACTGTGGTGTTGGAGAAGACTCTTGAGAGTCTCTTCGACTGCAAGGAGATCCAACCAGTCCATCCTAAAGGAAATCAGTCCTGTGTGTTCACTGGAAGGACTAATGTTGAAGCTGAAACTCCAATACTTTGGCCACCTGATGTGAAGAGCTGACTCATTTGAAAAGACCCTGATGCTGGGAAAGATTGAGGGCAGGAGGAAAAGGGGACGACAGGGGATGAGATGGTTGGATGGCATCACTGACTGAAAGGACATGAGTTTGGGTAAACTCCGGGAGTTGGTGATGGACAGGGAGGCCTGGCGTGCCGTGGTTCATGGGGTCGAAAAGAATTGGACATGACTGAGCAACTTAACTGAACTCAACTGACCGGAACAATGGCCTGGAAGGAAGTGGGTAGAATCTTCTTTGCTGGTGATGCTGGCTGGCTGGAGGTGTGAAAGAAGGAAGGCAGGGAGGGTAGTGCTGGGCAGGGAGAGGTCTTTAGCAGGAGCTGGTGGTAGGGAATTAAGATGATGGATTTCAAGGAGTGGATGAGGTAAAGGAAACTAACTCAAAATGAGTAAGAGGTGTAGCCTAAAAAAAAAACCCAAACCAAAATATTTTGTTAATTATAATGGCTACCATTTACCAAGTTTTCAACTACATGTCAAGCACATTTCTTCACATATGTACATAGGAAGAAGACTAGCCTCAGGATCAAGGGAAAATTATTTCTCCTCTTTAGACCTCAGTTCCTCTTATTAAAAAGAGGATTAATTATAGAATCTATCCCAAGCAACTGTTTTAAGGTTGAAATGAGATAATGCATGTTAAGCACTTGTTACAGTGATGGCCAGGCAGTGAGTACTCAACAAATGTTAGTTCTAATCATTGTCTACAATTTCCATGGCTCTATGAGGAAGTTGTGATTCAACTTAAAAAAATATGAATCAAATACAACTTTTTCAGGAATGTGCCTAGGCCTGCAAACTAAAGTTTGTTGGAGCTCTCTGGATTTCCACTCACTGTGTACTTCTCTATTCAGGTGAGAATAAGCAATGAAAATGTCCCTCTCATGCTGGTCTCATCACAGAAGACGCTACACAAAGAGAGAGTATTGTGTATGTAAAATGGGGATTCTGTAGATGAGAAACAAGAACATATTAGGAGAAAAACCTTGCCTCTGTGGAGTTTCTGGGCTAAGTACATGAAGCCACAACTCTCAGCCCAACTGATCCCGTTTAAAAGATGTGTTTGTGAAGCACACCACTTGTCATTAGGACAAAGGATGCAGAGGGAACAGACATCTAAATATCTCCAGAGGGAACATTTTCTTCTTGTTAGACTGTGTATTTAGTGAGCAGTTAAAAGCCTTTATAATGATAATGCTAGAGAATGAAGCCTACATATGTGTGATAAGTTATGTACGTTCTACTTGGCTGTACGATGCAGTGATTTGTGGGGCACAGTTTGATCCATGGTGTTTCCAAATCCACCTCATAATGAGTTGAACTTAGCACCTGCTTCTGTGCTGTAAGCACATCAAAGCTTAGCATGGTGTGGGAGCACTGTGCTTAACTTACTAGGATATATCATTATAAAGAGGAAAACTAGGGAAGTCCCTGCAAGAGGCTGGAAATTAGAATAAGGGGAGAGAACTTGTCCTTTTTTTTTCTTTTTTTCTATTTTGAGAAAAGGTAGAATTAATTCTAGTGATAAGAGTGGCAGTTGGATGGCAGGGCGAGGAGGGAAGCTGATGAGGTGGGGAGAGAATACAGAAAGCATTTATATGAGGTAGAGGTAAAGTAACAAGATAACTTCTAAGCCTACATCAAGCCAGTATTTGAATTAGTGCTGTCCTTCAAAATTACCTTGAGAGCACACATCTGTATTCCAGGGATGTTACCACTGCTCAAAACATCTTGGGCACTTACTGCTCTTGGAGATTTCTCTTGTTACTATTTATAATAGGTTGTAAAGTTAATACCATTTCATAACGATGACAGACTATGGCATTATTTCTATCACTTTCCCTGTTTGTAAATGGACAGGAGAAATATCCTTCCATGGATCAATGCCTCCCTGTCAGCGGCCTTTATATACCTATGGCATATTCTCTGAGTCTTTACGGAAAGACTACTGTGTGGTGGGAACAATCTGAATATAGCTCTCAAGTGCCCAGTTCTGGATCTCCCTACTTACAAGGACCAGGGCATACAATTAAGATCAAAGTTTTTTTTACAAAGTGATCCTGACAGGAGAGTGCCCAGAGACAAAGGAAGCACAAGTACCAGGCAAATCTCTAAAGAAAATACCTTGTCACAAGAGTAACAAATGCTGTTTGGGTTCATCTGATGGGACACAGGCATTGCTTTGATATACAGAACTCTGTGTAGTAGTATTTCTTATAACGTGATTTTATCTGCTCTGTTAGATGCAGGCTGAACAGAGGAGGAATGTTAGATGGATTCCAACAAGTGAAATTCTCACTTAATTCAGCCAGAATTTGAGAATACAGCAATTTCTCTCGATACTTCATTCTGTCAACATGCATCTCTTGGGCATACTATGTGTTAGGTATGGTACTAGATGATCAGGAAGCAGCGCAGTATAAGTCAGACCTGATTCCTGCCTCGTTGATGTGTATATTCAGAAAATAAAAAACAGATATCACTGAGTGACAAGGTTTCATAGGAGTGTTTCAAGAACCATGAGACTATATTGTAGGTATACTGTACAGTCTAGGGATTTTGGGAGGCTTCTTTGAAAAGCTAAGGAAAAGTAGCAGTGAGGAAGATGGAAGGTGGAAGAATGTTGCATGTGGAGGGAACGGCAGGTGCAAAAGTCTGCCAATAAGAACCTACCACGGTGCAATTGAGTTGAAAGAAGCTTAATGAGGTTAGCAGGTAGAATAACAGAAGAATAGTATAAAAAGAGGCTGGTGAGATTATGGTTGGGTAGATCACATGTGGGGCTAAATAAAGAGTTTTTTAAAGGAAATTGAAAGGCACTCAAAAAACCACAGAAGCCATGGAAGCATGTTAAAAATGGGAAATGATTAGATTTACATTTCAAAAAGTTTATTCCAGCTTCCTTGTGCAGACTGGATTGGGTGGGGATAAGACATGCAGGCAAGGAGACAAGACTGGATGTCACTCCCAGGTCTAGGCAGGCACTAGTTTCATGTAATACCCGGGGGCTATGAGGAATGTCCAGAGCCTGGGAGCTCTTTAGGGCTAATCTTTAAGCACTAATAAAGTTGCTTTTAAAACTTGGTAATGTGTGGAGGTTGGGCAACCTCGGAGCAGATGGTGGTTTTGGACAGCACAGGGAATGAAGTCTCGCCCTCTAAAGGGCCATGACTGGGGAGCTGTCCAGGAGGCAGGTGCTGAATAACGGAAGCAAGGACTTGCTTAACGATACTTCATGGGATGTGGGCAGATGGTAAGGTGCTAACACCTATCTCAGGGTCAGGAGGAAGGGAGTTAACCTTTGGTTTTTTGTTTTTATCCATTTTCTTTTTCTCTTTCCCTCATTTATTTCCTTCCTCTACCTTCACCATCCTCCCATTTTCATTTTCTGGAGATCCAGGCAGCTAGAGCACACTGTCTGAAAGTAAGAAGGATAATGTGCTTTCCCTTATAAGAAGCCTACAGAGCATCGATGACCACAAATTCATAAGAACCCTAACCCCCACCCTAGGGTTTCATTACTGGTTACTATTGCTAAATTTGCCATCTTAGCCTCTTCTGACGCATTAGATGGGGAGATATTATTATTAGTACTAAATCATTGTTATTATGAGTAGTTATTACTAAGCATTTACCATGCACCAGGCAGTTCACCAAGTACTTTACTTCTCCAAGCCTAAGAGGTAGGCTTTATTATCTTTGTATAATTGAATATGGCTTGACTTAGAAGATTGGAGTTTGTGGTTTGTTCCATTCATTCAATAAATTATCTGAGGCCATAAACTAAGGGATGATGATAGAGGGTGTGGGAAACAAAACTTATTGATACGTACTAGACATAGATGCTTTCGACAGTCATTTTTAGTCTTATAATAATCCTGTAAAGTTGCACTGGTATTATGCTCATGTTGCAGTTGTGGGTGCAGTTGCAGGCCTGGAGAGGTTCAATTGGCTGAGGTCACACAGCTAGTAAGTGGCTGAGCCAGTTTTTAAACTTAGGACTCTCTGACTCTAAAGCCTGTGCTCTGCCATCCACAGTTCTTCAGTTTTATGGGGCAGCCACACATACAGTGAGGTGGATTTTAGCATGTGAAAACTGCTCTGCCTCCTCCTGCAGTTCCATTGCCTCAGGGTCTGGATGCCTTCCTCTGTCACCTCTAGTTCCAGGGAGGGGGAGGCCAGCATCCCACATCAGAGCATGTCAGTGGCGTGCAGGCTCCTGGTGCGCAGGGCCACTCGCATAATTGCACATTTATTAGGTCATGAGGCATCATCCAACCAGGCTGGCCTTTGTCTCAATCCCCACTGGACAGTTTGGTCTCACTATTAATATTGGAAATGTCAGGCTGGTAAACAGCTTTTAACAGGAAGGAGGGAGGCTGAGAACAAAGTCTCCTTCAAACAAAACTTGAGCCGATGGAAGTGAACAGAGTCAACATCTTACTGGCCTTAAATCCCCTGGAGTGGCTATGAAAGAGAGAGGACTAGCTGGATTGAGGAGGAAAAAAACCTTTTGATTCATCTGAATTAATTTAGCATCTCCCAGAAGGGAGGACTCTGGCATAACCTGCCTGTTCTCCATCCCCTGCACACAGCCCCCACAATCCCAAAGGACAAAAGACTAGTCTAGGGTGAGGGCGCCCACACTGCCCCTTCCTCCACTTTAATTAAATCCATTTGTCCTGGGGGCAGCACTGAGCCCTGGGATGTCCAAGAGCTTTGATCTTTAACCCATTTACATCTGAAGGAGTGGGGAGCTGGTGCTCAGAGGCCAATGGCGTCTTCCTGTGACAGCTCAGCTTGAGTTATGAGCTCTTAGAAATCAGCAGACTGAAGTCTGGGTGAAGAATTTGAGACTCAGCTTTATATTTACAAACTGTGTGCCAACTGGCATCACCCTCCCCTTTACCTGAAGCCCTTTGCCCTCATTTTTCGAAGGATCCACTAGGACGGCAAATTGGGGAGTCGAACGCAGAAGCTGCTCTGGATCGTGTGGTTTGACATTTAGCCTGTTAAAGATGGCTTAAAGATCCCTTCCAGATCCATTTATATACATGACTCCCTCCTTCCTCCCTTACTTTTTGGTCTGGAACAGATCAGCTCCAATCATTGAGGGTTCAGTGTGACACAGCGGAGCACCATGTGAGCAGCTGGGGTGGTCAGGCGCTGCTTGCTCCAGACTGACTGCAGGTGGCAGACTGGTGCCATCCTGGGCAGACAAGTGGCAGCCGAGCAGTTACTGCTCCATTTCAGAGCCACAAGGCATTAAGGATCTTGTAATCCAACCCTCTCAGTTTAAGATGAGGAGACTGAGGCCCAGAGGAGTTCAAGGTTACAAAGGTCATTAATCTTAGAATCTAACTAGGAATCTGGGCCTCTGGTAGAAGCACTCCCTTCTTTACTGAATAATTCTTATTCACCTGCCTCATGGACTAGACTTCTAGGAGCACCAGAATGGGGTTGGCTGGAGCACCTGTCCTCACTCCAGTGCTGACCTGCTGGTGCTTCATCTCTTTGGTTCTCAGTGAAGGAGAACCTTGTCAAAGGGCAGGAATGGGGATACATGAGGTATGTCCTACCTATGTCACAGGTTTTCTTGTCGCTAATAAGGAATAACTAAAACGTCAAATAGGAAAGTAAGGCAATATCCATTAATTAAGAGAAAATGCCATATACATATAAAGCCTGATTATTATCATATGAGTTGTTCGGTTTTACTTTTTCCTACAGATACCAGAGGGAGCCAATCAGGCTAGGCCAGAGGTGTGAGAGATGAGTGCTCATTAGCATGGAAATCCCTCAGAGTATCAGTGCGTCCTGTAGGTCTCCAGAAAGTGTGTGTATGAACATTTGTATGTGCGCATGTGTGTGTGAGATCTGGATAGAAGGAGTGGCAGGAGGGCAGACAGGCCCCCTCTTGCATTCTGGCTGACAGAGGAAGTGGGACAGATGGGATGGGTAAAGGCCCACCTGTCGGCCACCTCGAGGAGAGGCAGCACCGTCCACTGCCACAGGCTCAAGCCTTCCAGGGTGGCAACACGCCAGATCATTCGGCTTTGTTCCTTCCCGGTTTTGTTCTCCACCAGCATCAAGGAGACATTTCCCTGTAGGACTCCACGGATGAGCCACGACATTCGGAGCTGCAAGGAAGAGAAGAGTCAGAAGGACAAGGTGTTACTGTTGAAAGGAAACTGTAGGTTGCATTTCTGGAATTCTCAAGAATTTTGCTGGAGACTCAGCCCAGGTCTTCCTGTGAGGAGAGCCAGCCAACCATAGCCTGACTTGGTTCATTGTCTCCCGTTTTCACCAAGGTTCGAGGAGCTGGGAGGGGAAACCGATGGGCAGTTTCGGAACTTTGTTCAGGTTGATGGCATCATCCTAAATTTCACAGGCTTCTGCCTTCTAAGATCAGTGGGGTATTAAATGAACTTTCTAAAGAGGATTCAAAGAGTCTTGTCTGTGGTCCCAATTCACTTTGTGACCTTAGGCAAGTGATTTGGTGATTTAATTTCTTTTAGTGATTTAGGTATCAGTGATTTTTATTCCTTTTAAAGACTAATAATCTTATTTGAATGGTACCACGTCATTTGTTAGCTAACTGGAGACCCTATGACTTGATACCTGTGGCCATTGGTGGGCAAGGGTGAGACAAGAACCTACCTATCAACATTTTAAAATATGATTTCTTTCAGAATGAGGGTGTACACTTTGCCTAAAGCAAGATACAATTATATGTTTTCATTGTATCTTTATTAAAGGTTTCTATGGCATTGTACCCTAAGACATACGAAAGGGAATAACTAATTTATCTCAGAAAGCTTCAGTACAGTCATGCCCAGAGGCAGTATATACTATAAACAAGATCTCTGGTCTTCGTGCTTAAAATAATAGAGGTTGTATGTTTGATAGAAAGTCTATAGCAACATTTAAAACTTAGGACAACTACAGCATATCACTGCCCCAAATATTCCTGTTCAGATCCTTGTAATAGAAACGGCTATTATAGAAAGGAAGACAATATATGTCCTATGGCAACCTGGAGTTTTCATCAGCTATGGTGCCTCCTTTTCTCTGATTCTCATTGTCTGGAGACATGCTTCTTTGTAAATCACTACTCCTTTTCTCTCAGTCTCTAAGTTCACAGTTGCCTCACAATGTGATTAAGGAGGTTACATACCATGAAGCACTTGAAGCAGAAGACCCCTCACTCTGTTGCATACCAACGCTTCACTAACAAGCCACCCCTGGCATTGCAGTGCCCATGTGCTCTTCTATTTCTGAGAGCTGAGCCTGGTGAGCCTGGTCTATATAACCATAACCTCTTCACTTCTATCTTTCCCATCTCCCTGCATCCTGTGTACCAAATACTTGTCTCCACTGCACATCCCTAGCGTAATTTCCCAAATCTGTTACATTTTTTTCATTGGCTCCACTTGGTTTTCTTGAGCAGTCTGGATGCCATGGCTGGAAATTTTAAACCTACTCTTGCTAATGAAGCTCCCTCTGCCCTCAGCTCATCATCCTGCAGTGCCCAGCTTGGGATGACGCTTGCCACATACTTTTTGCTTTTTTTGCTCCCTGGCCACAGAATAGTGCTGATTTGGACCGTTGGAGCCTCAGTGTCCTGGATGACTGGTGATACTTATTCATCCGCTGGTGATTTCCATAGCTGATTTCTTAACACATGTGGTACAATGGGTGTTTCAAACTCTTCCTCAAACATTGATTTTGTCACCCTCTGGTCCCCAACACCCAATTTATTCTTTTGATTCCTACCTTACTGATGAAGATTTACTATATCAAGTGCATTCTCCTTCAACCTCTTTTTTTCCCCATAGAGTAAGTATCTATCCAACTTCTCCCTTTCCTGTTTTAGAGGAAGATGTACCCTCCACTTTCTTCTATGTTAACCCTTTCTCTTTTCATCCTGCAACCTCTGTCCTTCCTTTCTTCAGCACCTTCGAAGTCTCTCTACTTTCTGGCTCCTCTGTCTACAAACAAGATCAGGTTTCACTTCTCCTGGAAAAATATCCTTTATTTGATCCTGCTGGCTGCTCTGGCTTACAATATATTTCTATATGTCAATTCACATGTTAACATCTTGGAAAACTGGTATGTAACCACTGCTTCAATTTCCTTGTTGCCCATTCTCATAAATCTTTTCAACCTGTCTTTTATCCTCACTAGTCTAAAGTAACATTCACCATGTCCTTTACAACTTACTCATTGTACTCTAGATTCCATAGCCTCCAAACGTGCCTCTCTATCCGTTCTTTCTCCCTTCTAAATTCTTTTGTATCTCTCTGTCACATTTTCCTGTTTATCACTGCCATCTGTGACTCTTCAATGGTTTCTCACTCTCTATCAATTAATAGCAAGCCATTCACATTCCTCTATAATCTAGGCAAATCAACTTTCCAGTCATTCAATAGATGTTTATTGAGGACTTTTGCTGAGCCACATGTATCATCCTAGGATGGTCTAAGAGCTCTGGAGTCTGAGAGATCTGGATGCAAAACTTGTTCCTGCCACTTTGGAAAATGTGAAGCTCAGTTCTCTATTCTCTAATATGGGAATTATTTTAAACTTACAAGGTTATAAAGACAATTGAATGAGGTAATAAATAGTGGAACAAAAGGTTAAAAAGGAATTCTGGCTGAAGCATGGAGGCAATAGATACTGCATTTCAATGGAAAGTCTGACAGCACAGTGCGGTACAGGGCTTTCAAGAGAGGTGGATGAAAACAGGGTACACAGTTCTTTATCCCTTGTCCATATATTGGATGTAAAAAAAGTTGGTGGCTGACTACTAGGAGAGAGTTTTGGGAAAGTGCTTTTGGTGTATCACGAGTTCCACCTCACTTTGAGGAAGGCTGTTTCTTCACCCCAACTGATGAGAGTGTGGTTTCAGTGATCCCACATCAAGTACTCGACATTCACCCCCTGCAGTTTGGGAGCACAGTGGATTAGTGTCTATCTCTCATCTGGAAAAACCTGAAGTATGAACAAGAGGATGGTTAGCTTCTCTGATGGCAGAACAGAGGCAGAGTGACAATTTTGGCAAAAGAAAAAAAAAGCCTGAGGGCTTGCACATAGGCTACACCAGAGTGAGCTGTGTACAAAGGAGCCCATGTCAGTCATTTCAGATCTTACCTGAGAGGGCTGTTTGGAGGGGAAAATATAACTCAGCAGAAAGCAGCTGCAGGTATACTGAGATGCTCAAGGGCAGGGGAAGGATTAAGTGACCACCTGGATGGGAGAGACACATATGCCCTAGCCAAGGTAACAGATGCCCAGCCATAGTGGAGGGACTGGGGAAAAAGCAGATCTCCAAAGAAACCACAAATATGTCCCCTGTAAGAAACAGTAAATCCTTAAATACTTGTCATGTCTGGAGAATACCAGTGAAGATCACCACAACGGGCTGGGCCCAGTAAGAGATTCCCTGTCCCCTTGTCTCTTCTCCTTCCCCACACTTAAGATCTTGAAGGGTCAGTTAGCAAGAAGAGGAGGAGAGTTGGGTGATGAAGAGAGAGATCAATGACCACCCTCTCCCTGATTTCAGGCTTTTCATCTGCAATAAGGCCAAGCATGGTGGGTGGAGGGGAAAGGACGAAGCCCTGACATCAAAGTGAGAGGGAAGTTTTGATTTCTACATAGGCCTGTGTTTGGGGTTTTGAAGTGACTTTAGGTCTGCATTACCTTAGAGTGACCAGGTAAGTAGTGGGATCTGCTGAAATTTTTACCCAGGAGTCCACACGTGGGGGCTCAATGAAGCGGGTTCCTAGATCCCTCCCACTAGCCTACATGCCAGATTCGCACTTGCCATTCATTTTTCTGCTTCTGATCCTTCCATTCTTCTACCTGCTTTTTCCTTCTTGCCACTTATAAAAAATAAACCTTTTTGTTCATGGAGCCATTTCTTATCTATCTCAGAAATGACCTCCCACTCATCTGAAATCTTGTAACTGAGGCTGGTGGGGGCATCACAGGGTATAGCTCTGCCACCGCGTCTTCCCTCCCTACTCTCAGCCCTCTTGGGCCACTAGTTCCTTCAAAGCAGGGACTGCTTTATTGACCTTGGATTCACAGTAGTTGTCAAGTGTACGCACATGACAGGCACGGATCGATGTCAAAAGGAACAAAAATGTACACATACACAGGAAAACCCTCCTCTTTACCAGGTCCTCCTCTCAGGGATGCTAACCAGCTCTGCATCCTGTGATGCTCCTTAGCATTTTCCTGCATTCCAGGGGTCAGGTTCCAGGAAAGCGGGGAGGGTCTACCCACTTCACAGCCAATGACTATAGTCAAAACTGCATACCTCTTGGCTGTTCTTAGGAAACTACATTTGAAATAGATTCTGCTAGTGGTATGAGCATGTTGGTGAGGTCTAGTCCTGTCTCATAGACATTGGGTGCCACTGGCCAGTGACTGCTGAGCTTTCTCCATCTTTCTGCACTATTCACTATATTTTATGACAGTAAGCCTGGGCAAGAAAGAACTGGGCTGGCTGCCAAGAGATGGTGCTAAGGATGGCATCCTTAGCTTCTGAGGTGGTGACCCAGGATCCCTCTTGAAAAAGATGACCATTCACTCATTCAGCAAATAATTATTGCGTTGTCTACTCTGAACTGATTATGCATATCTTCCCTGCCTTCAAGGAGTTTATTATCTAGTGAGGAAGTCTGAATTTAAATGAATAATGGCAACTGTGCTGAATATGGCAAGGGGGAAAATAATCAGAGCCACTTGACAGTGTAGACATAAGACAGTCAAGGCACCTGACACAAGATAGTCAGAACTTGGGTTAAGATGGCCACTTGATCCAACTGTTCAGTGCTATGGATAAAGAGAGGAATTAAACTTTCATTACAGTATTACCATCTATTTAGAAAACATATATCTATAGCCAAACTCAAGCCCAGGGATGCACTGTCTGAGTTTCAGTGAAGTCTAGTTCTAGAAACGGATGCAAAAGGTTTAGAGTAAGATTGCCTACTGGTAGCCAGTGAGCAGCTAGCAAAGCTTGTTTTTTGGCCATTTATGTTTTCATCCATTGACTATTTGGTAAGATGATGTATCCAGGCAGATGCTGTTCTTTTTCAAGATACAGGCAGTGCAGAACATATAGTCTTTCACTTAACCATCTTCACCTGTACTTTCCCCAGTGGTTCCAGATTCTGCCTCTAAGAGTCAGTCAGGGCTTTGCCACTCAGGGAGTGATCTTCAGACTGATATCATCCACGTTACCTGGGAACTTGTTAGAGATACAGAATCTTTGGCCTGACTCCAACCCTACTGCATTAAAATCTGCAGAGAAGCCTGGTACTAGAGAGTAGCCTCTAGGGTCTTGTCCTTGTGCTCCTACGACTCACCCCATTTCCTTTCTAGAAAGTACCAGAAGAATCTTTGTATCAACATTCATTCTCCAGTGGCTTGTCAGACTATCTTTGTTTCCTTGCTTGTTGACAATGGGATTACTTGGAGTTTGTGCTCCAAGGCCAACAAAAATTAACTGTATGACTTTAAGCCAACCACTTGCCCTTTCTGAATCTCTGTTTTCTTAGAGACAAACTTATGATAATAATCATATCTTCCCTGTTGGCCTTAAAAGGTGGTTATAAAGATTGAAGGAAATAAAGAACATGAAAGTAGAGCTCACACTATGGTGAATGAAATGGTTAAACAGGGGTTTTTCAACCTTTCTGGCAGATTAGAATCACCTGGAAGTTTCTTGCTCCCTCACACCTTGTACTCCACCCCCAGAGGCTCTGACTTAATTAGCCTTTGATAGCTCCTGGGCATTGGCCACTCTTCAGATCTCTCCAGGCGATTCTAAAGTGCAGCCTAGGCTGAGACCACTGGGGAGAGCAAGCTACTTTGTGCAGGAAGCAGCCTGGCCTTCTTGGTGGGGTGTCCATTTTCATCTTGGACTTTGAGTAAGAAGCAATTCGTAAATAGCTAAAAAATGACTTATGATGTGCCCACCATCACTAAGGTAAAGAGCGTTTTTCCTGCAGTGGGGGAGGATGTATTCCTCAGCAGAGGGTCCTCACATGGCTGCTACATTACCCCTGGACAAAGACTCAGAATGACCTTGAGAGTGAGAGATTTGTGGGCTTAGAGTGAATAGGGATGATCTGAGGATGCAAACAGGACCACAACTTTCATCTTGGACGTACAGCGTAAGGTCCTCTCCAATTTCCTAGAAGGACTGGATGACTGATGTCAGTTCTTACAGAATATCTCTTATTAATTACTTGTATCTAAGGACATGACTTGGGAGAAGGCAATGACACCCCACTCCAGTACTCTTGCCTGGAAAATCCCATGGACGGAGGAGCCTGGTAGGATGCAGTCCATGAGGTCGCTAAGAGTCGGACACGACTGAGCGACTTCACTTTCACTTTTCACTTTCATGCATTGGAGAAGGAAATGGCAACTCACTCCAGTGTTCTTGCCTGGAGAATCCCAGGGACGGGGGAGCCTGGTGGGCTGCCGTCTCTGGGGTCGCACAGAGTCGGACACGACTGAAGCGACTTAGCAGTAGGAGCAGCAGCAAGGACATGACTTAGTAACTGAGCATGCAACTATACAGAGGAACTATATGCGATTCCCAGAACAGACTGAAGGCTCAAGACCTTTTCAAACTCTTCCATTTTCCTTATATAGTCCTAGGTTCAAAAACCCTCTTGATATCACTTTATACAGATACTCAAATCAGGTAGACTCGTTTGATCTTGCAGTCAAGTTCAGGTACCCAGAGCAGGCAAAAAGCAGTCTTGGAATTTGATCTTAGTAAGACCAACTTCTCTCTAGGTTGCCTATAGGATAAAATACTTCATCAACTGACTTTTTATTAGATATTAGAGAGCTGTACTATGGACTTGTATATATTCTGTCTCATTTTACACTCATAACGTCCCTTCCTACAGAAATTACCACACCCATTTTTTGGATGTGGAATCTAAGACCATGCACATAATGCCTGGTCACTAAGTTCATATACTGCAGACCTGGATTCCATACTATGTGCTATGCTCTTTCCACCATGTCTATAGCACTATACAAGCGTAACATATTAGGTGATACTTAAATCTTTTGGGTGTGTTATTGTGAAGGTTTTCTAGATGCTTGTTGCTCACAGCGTGGCCTATGAATCATCAGTGCTGGTGTGTCCTGGGAGGTTGTTAGAAATGCAGGTTCTCAGGCCCTACCCTAGACCTGCTGAATCAGAATTTATATTTTAACAAGGTATTATCATAGAAATATTGGGGAGAATAATGGAGATAGTGGACTTTAAGCCATGTACAACCTTTTCTTCTGCCTCTGCCAGAAAATTAATAGTTACAAATGTGTGTGTGTCTGTGGGTATCTCAAATGTATTCACACAAATATGAGAAATGCTATACAAATCCTACATAATATTTATGGGATGTAAAACTTGTTGGAACCTGTAACAATAAAGTTTTTATCCTTTCGAGGCCCATTCTAATAGATATAGGCTATAAGTGATAGCTTTTGACTAATAAATTCTTTTACATGCTGACAGCAAATGAGACAAGTGAAGAGAGACAATGCCAGGAGCACGCCACCAGCAATTACATCTTCTGGCTCCAGCCAGCCCTTTCCAGGCCTTCCCCCTGCTCTTGGTGGGCCTGATAGACTTTCCAATTATGCACCACCAGTGTTTGTAGTTTTATTAATTAAAGTTCTGTATGTAAAGCAGGACCAGCCTTGTGGCTAGGCTTAATGCTATTTTTTCTCTCATGGCCCTTTCCTCCTCCACAGGTAATTACTGCAATTTGATGTCTAGAATATGCCCCGTGTTTGCTATGAATATCTCATGGGCAACTTCACAAGATTACCTTGAATCCGTAAAAAAATTCAGCATGGGATGGAATGTAGGCTGAAGTTAGACAAAAGAGACCCAATGGTATCCATAATGTCCATTAACGTGCAGCACTCTCAAACATAGGGAATGGTATGAGGGGGAGGTGCTATGTTTCTTTGAATTTCTAAAGGGCGGTATATATTCCAGCAGTAGATACAAGACCAAGGACAGATGCTCTAGTGTGTATTTCATTTCAACAGAAGAAGAAAACACTTTTTAACAGACTGTGATGCTCAGAGATGAGCTTGTTTCTAGCGGGTGGGATGGGTACTCCCCCAGTATTCCCCACACTGGGGGTTGTCCAGTAGTGACTGGATGGCCAGGATTGGGGATGTTGTCAAGGACATCCAAGGTTTGAATGGAGGTTAAAGCTTCTTTCTAATCTAAGGTGCCAGGGCTGTAATTCTGGGTGTGAACCTGTAATTTTAAGAGTTTTAATGTGGTCTTATTAGTTTTAACTGAGACTATTGACACTGCAAAACCCAACATTTTGTACACCATCTTCTAATTCACCTGGAAAAAATAAATACCAACTCTCTAGCTATAAATAACCTAATGGAAAATCAACCGAACTCAGCACGAGGCAGGCCAGATGTGGATTTCTGATAACAAGCAAATAAAATATGCTGGGAAATACTTGCAATTACAGAGGCTTAAGGAATGCTGGATTCCTGGCCATGTAAGAGACTTAAAAGATTGAGATTGTTTCTGAAAACAGCACCCCACGTCTTTCCTTCTTTCTCAGGCATCACAGTGAAGCCAGAGAACACCCTGCCAGGGTCATCCACATGCCCCCTTAGTAAAAACACAGCAAGCAGTGAAGATTATATACAAAAATAATAACTGTGGGATTCCTAGCTGGTGAAGTTACAAAGTTATGGCTATATTATTCCTTCTTTGGCCTTTTCTTTTCTAATATTTTTATAATGAACATCTATTACTTTGATAACTAGAACAGACTCAGTGTAAAGCATATTTTTTGAAGAATAATATTGATCTAGGAAAGAATAATATTAAGCAAAGAAAGAAGATACAAAATGCTTATATGGTATGATTTATATAAATCCTTTGTCTATCCCTCTGCTCAAATCTACATTTATCTGTCTGGACAGAAATGTACAAATACGGTGACAGGGGTTATCTTTGGAGGGTAAGGTTGTGGGCAATTTCAATTTTCTTCTTTATATTTTCCTAATATCCTACAGTGAATGTAGAGCACTTATGTAATCAGAAGAAACAATAAATACTATACTAAAAAAGGCATCAAGGGAGGATTCTGATATCACTGGAAAGTGGGAAAAGAGTGCCATCTTTCCAGCACTTTGAGGAGGATCTAGTTCTCTTGCTTGAACTGTGGGCTTTGCAAGGAAGACTAAGGGCAAGTGGGAGCTTCTGGGGAATGAGATTGGGTCATGCTGTGGCTCTGGAATCAGAAAGAACATTTCTGTCTTTACTTATGACATAATATTGAATCACAAGTTGGAATTAAGATTGCCGGGAGAAATATTAACAACCTCAGATATGTAGATGATACCACTCTAATGGCAGAAAGTGAAGAGAAACTAAAGAGCCTCTTGATGAAGGTGAAAGAGAAGAATGAAGAAGCTGGCTTGAAACTCAACATTCAAAACAGTAAGATCATGGCATCTGGTCCAATCATTTCATGGCAAATAGAAGGGGAAAAAGTGGAAGCAAAATCATTGCAGATGGTCACTGAAGCCATGAAATTTAAAGACGTTTGCTCCTTGGAAGGAAAACTACGACCAACCTAGACAGTGTATTAAAAAGCAGAGACATCACTTTGCCGACAAAGGTCTGTACAGTCAAAGCTGTGTTTTTTCCAGTAGTTATGTATGGATGTGAGTGTTGGATCATAAAGAAGGCTGGATGCTGAAGAATTGATGCTTTTGAGCTGTGGTGCTGGAAAAGACTCCTGAGAGTCCCTTGGACAGCAAGGAGATCCAACCAGTCAATCTTAAAGGAAATAAACCCTGAATATTTATTGGAAGGACTGATGCTGAAGCTGTGAAGCTCCAATACTCAGGCCACCTGATGCAAAGAGCTGACTCATTTGAAAAGACCCTGATGCTGGGAAAGATTGAAGGCAAAAGGGGATAAGGGAGGCAGAGGATGAGATGGTTAGATAGCATCACTGACTTAATGGACATGAATTTGAGCAAACTCTGGGAGATAGTAAAGGACAGGGAAGCCTGGTGTGCTGCAGTCTATGGGGTGACAAAGAGTTGGACACAGCTTAAGGACTGAACAACAACAACAAATCTCAGGGCCTCAGTCTTTATCTGTGAAATGGGGCTAATCATACTCTCCTTATAGAGTTGCTGGGAGACTTTAGTAAGATTATGTAAGCCCAGTACCCAACTTACCAAATACATTTATCAATGTTAGTTCCTTCCTCCTGTATTGGAAAAAGCAGGCAGGGAATAAGTTTAGAAATAAACAGCTCACACAAACAGAATAGGACAGGATGAAGGATGCTGTATTAAGATTTTCAGTCCAGTGTTTTATCTTCCGGGCCCCCTAGAGGATTATCTTTCAAATCTGTGTGAAGAAAACAATGTTTTCTTTTGAGTTACATTGTAATGAGGTGATCTTGGGCAGACAGCCTCCTCTGTGCCTCAGTTTCCCTGTGGGTGATAGAGATGATGCTGAGAAATAGCTTTAGAAATCCTTATACTGGGGAACAGGATCAACTCAGTGAAATGAAATTCCTACAATCTTCATAAACAGCCATCAGAAAGAATCAGTTCTAATGAGGTGGATGAAACTGGAGCCTATTATATAGAGTGAAGTAAGCCAGAAAGAAAAACACCAATACAGTATACTAACGCATATATATGGAATTTAGAAAGATGGTAACGATAACCCTGTATGTGAGACAGCAAAAGAGACACAGATGTATTTAACAGTCTTTTGGACTCTGTGGGAGAGGGTGAGGGCAGGATGATATGGGAGAATGGTATTGAAACATGTATGTTATCACATGTGAAACAAATCGCCAGTCCAGGTTCGATGCATGATACAGGGTGCTCAGGGCTAGTGCACTGGGATGACCCAGAGGGATGGGATGGGGAGGGAGGTGGGAGGGGGGTTCAGGATGGGAAACACGTGTACACCCATGGTGGATTCATGTCAATGTATGGCCAAACCAATACAATATTGTAAAGTAAAAAAATAAATGGATAAATAAAACTGTGATTAAAAAAAGAAAAAAAAGAAGGAGAATGGACTTCAGGCATCTCCAGGTGTCTGCAGGACCCATAGCCACTCAGGGAGTATATTTATTCCCTGGGAGATTGTGCTTTCAACAGGTTGGCCCCTGTGCATCCTCGCCACATGAATGATCGCCACTAGTGGGAGCCACGAGGTTGTTTGATTAACAGATAGACTTGGAATGGGACCTAAACCTAAATCTCTGCCAAGTGCCCGGGAGGTTTTTTATTCACACCCGTGAGGCCTTGACAGTAATTCTTCTATGCCTCAGTTTCATCATGTAATGGCTGAGGTATTAATTTTGAATGACTCAAAGGTATTAAATTAATTATGTCCGACTGTAATTACAATGACTGTTGATTACTTTAGCCCATTAGCATGTGTTCTGGCAGCATCAACCACATCGCAGGAAGTGGTGACAGAATGCTAGGTTCCAGCGGCTTCCCAGCTCTAGGTACTAAGGTAAGAATGATTTTGGCCCCAGATCTCAGTAGGGCCATATTTGTTGGGTCCTTGAGACTTAATGAGGAGTCACCTTGTTTGCGCTCATCCTGGACCATGGCCATGCTCACGATTGAGAGGCTGCACAATTAATTAATTAATTAGGATGAAGCAGGTTCGTTGGGCACATCCCCCCAGTGCTAATGATCGGCATTGTGCAAAATAATGCTCCCAAGCTGCCTGCATTGCTAATTGACTCAGAGGAGAAATAAGAATATAGCCTGTCTGAATTTATGTCAGCAGTGACTTCTTCACACCTATGCAGAGTAAGAAGAGGGATCATAATAATTGCTGCCATTCATAAAAGATTGAAAAGAATACAAAGAGTTTTTGCATTTTAATCTAAGTCTCGAAGCAAGTAACACAGGCATTTTTATTCCCAATTAGGGACACTGACTGACTTGAGGTCCTATGGCTCATTACATGGCAGTATTGGGACTCACACTCAGGTGACCTGAGTCAAGTCCAATGACGTTAAGAGTGTTTGCAGGATTGGCCTAGGAGTTGGACAGACCTGTTTTGAATCCTGGTTCTGCCTCTTAATAGCAAAGATGACTAGCAAGTTACTTAAGCTTTTGAAGTCCCAGGTTCTGCATCAGTAAATGGGGCAACAATTCCTTACAAGTCTCTTTTGGTAATGAGATAAGGCAAGTGACCTTCTTAGCACAGTGCCAGCCACACGGGAGGGGATCACTATTTTAAAAAAATACAGTAGTCCTCTTATCAGCCATTTCACTTTCTGTAGTTTCAGTTTCCTGAGGTCAAGTTCAGTCCAAAACTATTATATGGAAAATTCCAGAAAAAAACAATTCTTAAGTTTTAAATTCTATACCATTCTGAGTAGCAGATCAAAACCATGAAAACTCATGTTTTCATGAGGACAGAGGCTGACCCCCTCTGTCTCGCCTGAGACATGAATCATCTTTTTGGCCACTGTATCCATGCTGTACACACTACCCACCTGCTAGCATAGGAAAAAATATAGGATATACAGGGTTTGGTACTATCCGTGGTTCCAGGCATCTGCTAGTGGTCTTAGAACGTATCCCCTCCTTTGATGGGGGGTGGGTACTGCACACCTTTAGTTACTTTATGGTTATTAAGGGTCCCTCCCTTAGCCCCAGTCTAAGGGAAGGTTTCTTTCTCCTAGGAGTACAAAGATTTAGGGTGTCTGAGGGCTCTAGTTAAGAATTTTGGCTTGCGTTTTGTAACATAGCCAAGTGATTCATAAGTAACTTGGAGACCAGGACCTGTCATATTGGAAGTAAGTGTTCTTAATTTTCTGCTGAATAAACACTCTTAAAAGATCCCAGATTCCTGTGGTCTGTCTCCCGCATGGCTGGCTGGTTACATGGTGGGTTTGAGAGGAATACTTGCTGGCTCACCGCCTGAGTGAGGACCTCCAGCCAGCCATCTGTGTGTCCGTCCAGCCCAGCCAAGTACCATGCTACCTTTCTGGCCCTGTCCTGGCAGCTGCCACGCTTCTTGTCCTGAGAGTGAGGACCCTTGCTTAACTCTCCAGATTGAGGGTCATTGGATAGGGCAGGTCTAGCCTTTGATCTTGGAGTCATCACAAAAGTCAGATACTAATAGTAACAGCAGCAGTTACCTGCAATGCAGGAGCTGCTGGAGACATGGGTTCGATTCCTGGGTTGGGGAGATCCCCTGGAGGAGGAAATGGCAACCCACTCCAGTATTCTCACCTGGAGAATCCCACGGACAGAGGAACCTGGTGGGCTTTAGTCCATGGGGTTGCAAAGAGTCAGACATAGCTTAGCACACATGTATACACACAGCAGTGGAGAAACAGAAACCACACTTATTAAACATCTACTATGTGGCCAGATACAGGCTGGGCGCTTTTCTAACTTGTCTACTTGTTTATCCCAACAGCTCTGCAGAGGATCCTGAGGCTGAGAAAAGTGAGGTGACTTGCCCAAGGTCACCCTGCTAGAAAGTGGCAGGATTCTACCAAGGACTGTGGGACCTCAAGGAGCTGCTCCAACCACCATACCACGCTGCCTTCATGATGCTCCTTTTGCCCTGGCCCCAGATGACCAGCTGGGTTCCTCTAGACACAGGAGATGTCGTGCTTGTTGGGCCGTAGGGCAGGAGGCAGGCAGCTGCCTGGGGCCACCATGCTGCTCTGACTTACTTCAGATGTCAGCGTTACCCCATGGGAGCCAGAGGGAAACTGCTTCCTGCCGGGCCCACCACAATGTCCTGGCCAGGGATGGACCACCCAGCTGGATATTGCAGAGCTACCATGGAGTCTGTCTCTGCTTCTTCAAGGCTCCCCAAAGCAAGAAGAGGAGGGGTGCAGAGAACAGAGGGTGTGAAAACAAGCCCTGGTGAGTCTAGCTGCATTTGCTGTTGATTTAGGCAAACACTGAAGCCTGGAACTACCCAAAGATGAGAGGGATTTGCTGCTGAGTCGGTGAGCATTCTGTCACTGCAGTGGATGTCACAGTGTTAGATGAGATGGGAGTTGGATATCCAGTCCAACTCAGGTTAGTGGAGGGATCTAGGGAGGGTACTGCCCCAGTCTTCCCCTGAGCTTGGCACTGGGCCCTCACTGTTTACAAAGAGGGTCTCTACGGTCACCAAAGGTGTCTGTGCAGCATCACTTGGCCACACAGGGGCAAAGGCTGTCCTAGGTGGACTCAGCAGGAAACTGCTTGTTCCTCTACCAGTCAACACTCCGCAGAGACCGAGGGGGAGGACAGTGAATAGGAAGAGGGCAAGGGGCACTTTGCTTCCCCCAGGCGGGCACATGTTCAATGCAGAAGATGGGATGGATTCTGGACACAACAGCTTTATTCAGGATCAAGCTCACGAGGCCTCTTGAAATAGCCTCTCCTTCCTGATTTGCTAAAATAAGTGAGAGCACGTGAGGCTGGGAACAGCGCACACACAAGGCACGAATAACACCGGGCTTCGGCGGGTAAGCGGCAATGTCCCCTTGTTGCCTAGGAATTAGACCCAGTGACCAGTCCCAGCTTGAGGAGAGATGAAGCAGGTAACTAGTCTGTTACAAAATGGTTGGTATGACTTTCCTCCCTGTCTCTGGAGATGAGGACCCCGTGGTGAGGAGGATGGGGTCTCTGGGTGAGGTGGGAGCCACGCCAGTCCTCAGGGATGCTTCCAAGGCCCACGTCAGCTCCCCGGAAGCTGAGAAGGTACCATCTGCCCCTGGCAGGGGCAGGGTAATGTGACAGAAAGAGCACAGGGCTCAAGTCATAAGACCTGAGTTTGATCCTGATTTTGTATGTTCTGGCTGTGCACATTGGGGACATTACTTTCCTGTCTTGTGGAGATGGGCTGTTCTCTTCCCTGGGCCGCCCTGCACACACCCAAATCACCGGCGGGGCAACCTCTGACACATAGGATCTTCTCCAGGAAGTGAGCTACATAGAATATTCTCAGCATCTTTAGCCCCTGCTTGTGAGGGTTTGGTGGGGTTGACACAGGAAGAGCCCCTCAGCTTTTGCATTTTCCCTTGCCCCAAGTCATCCTGTAGTAATTATGATTACTCTTATTTTTCTTTTCTTGACCATTCCAAGGGGGATTTTGCCATTGAATTAATAAACTGTTAAAACCCAGGGGTCTCAAAGTTCCTTTCCTCTTCCTATCTGGAAGTCCTATTTGTTTACCCAAGGGGAGGGAGTGAGGCAAGCCTGACTAAGCCCCATCAATAGAGCCATGACACCTATTGAGATGTGGGTTTATACTGAGATGCTGGAGAACGTCTCACCAGCCAAATCCCCAGGAAAGGATGGGTTCTGTGTCCAGGAATAAGCGCCCGCAGTCTGGAAAGCCTTACAATATCAACCAGAGAGCAATTTGCTGAAAAACTCCCTGGCTTCCTGCCACAAGAGGCTCCTTCCTAGTGGGGCTTTGCACAGAATTTAATGGACAGCAGAGGGCAATTCCAGAGGCCAAACTCCTCTCCCACCTTCCTCTGGCCATATTCATTGGTTTTAATGACTGAATGGAGGTCTCCTTCCTGTGGACTAGATAGCCCATGTTGACATGGAGGAGTCCCGCTGGTCACCTTCTGCCCTGGTCTCAGCAGCTCCCAGTCACTAATCAAAGCTTTTATCACTACAGGGCAGATGCCAGAGACAGAAAGGCCAGGTGTGTTCCAGCCCTAGGGTGTGTGTGTCTGAGTGTTTGCACATGCGTGTATGGAGAGGACAGAGGTGGCTGCAGCTTCAGCAAGGTCAGAAAACCAGTAGCCGGGAACTGGCCTGCCCTAGGGTATCAGCATAAATTAAGTGGGTCACCTCCCACTTCCTGGGTCCCTTTCATTTCTGCAGCTCATAGAAGGAAAACTACTACATTGTGGAGGGGGAAAGAGACTGAGGGAAGCCCACTTCCCCCCCCTCTCCCCCCCAGGCCTTGTTCCATCCTGAGAACATGGTTTAAAATATTCTAGTCACAGCTCAGACTATTCAAATAAAATAGAATTTCAAACCACACGGGGCTTGTTGAGACATTCAGTCTGCTAGGATGTGTGAAAGGCAGGGGGAGGGGCGGAGACGGCCCCTGCCACTCTCCCGTCCTTTTTATTACCAGCAGCTGCAATGCTAGACACATCCCAGTGTGTGTCCCCACCCGGGGGACGCGAGCAGTTCTGACAGCAAGCAAGCGCATGAAAGCCACTGCAAGGCTCCCCTCCCCAGTGGCAACTTTAATTATTTGAACTGGAGCTCAGCAAAATCAAAATAAAATCTGAATGTGTTTTAAGTGGCTCCTCAGTTTCTTGCAGAGAATAGTTTGTGGGTAGGAGAGTGGGGCAGGGCTGGGCAGAGGTCTTTAAATATTCATGCCCCACATGCCACAGTGCAGAGCCATTGAAGTGGCAGCATCTGCACCAAGGCCAGGCAGTGGAGAGAGGCCCTGGTGACAGTGGCTGCAGGGATCTGGAGGGAGGAGGCCAGAGCTGGCATGCTTCTGAAATGCCCTGGAAGCTGGTTGGCACAAAGGCACACCCTGGGTATGTCTCCATCATCGGTAGGCCACTGACCTAGATCCACGTGGCTCTCAGAGTGATCCCACTTCTGTCTCCACCACCTCTGTTCCCCACCCCATCAGTCAATTCTAATCCCTCCTCGGACTCATCTTTCCAAAAAGGCAAGTTATATCATAATCTTTGGCACCCCAGGTAATGGAGGATAGCTCTCAGCTTGGGTTCAGAATAAATTTCGGTCACAACAGGCAAGGACACCTATGGATAGTCACTCTTAAGCTTCAGTGTGCATCCAAATCACCAATGGTGGGGCTTGAAAATGCAGATTCCTGGGCCCTTGTCAGTGATGTCATTCAGGAAGTCTGGGGTGGGGCCCAAGAATCTGCATTTGTCATATTTTCCAAGTGACGGCAACTGGAGAAACACAGACCTACTAGTAGCTTGTAGCCAGATTTTCAAGGAAATGCATTGAAGGCAAAACCAGTTTCCCTTTGGGATCCACTGATGACTGTAGTTTCTCAAGAGTATTTTGAGTTATTCGGCAATTACTTCAACTCTCTGGAGGCGTGGACCAGGACTGTTAGGGTTTAGAGAAGATGCTCAGGGGTAGGTGTCAGCTGGGAGCTCAGTGCTTCCAGCCTGTCCCCAAGGGCCTGACTCTCACCAGAGACTTCCACCCATGGCTCTATCTAGTGTCCACCTTCCTGCACCAGGGCTCCATAGCCAATGGAGGCCCCTTTAGGGTTAGAGGGAGGTTAACCTCACACAGTCCCACACAGCAATGCAACATCTGTTTCTCTGTCACCGACATTCAGCCAACCTGGGAGAAGGAAATCAACTTCCTGCCTTCTGTATTTAGGATTCGAGAGAAACAGATGGCAGGGCTTACAAACCTGGAAATGCATATTTCTATTTTGGCCATTTATTTTTCTGATGAAAACATTTCTCCAACATTGGGAATTCAAAGACCCAGCAGCCTGAGATGAATGATCTGAAACCCTGAATGTGAAATAACTGTGAGCTGAAAACGGAGTGGTCTCCCTGCCTTCCCTTCACTCCTCATGCTGAGCCAAGCTCTGGAAAAGGGCAGGAAATAGCAGAAACCGCCCAGAGCAAATGTGACTGGGGGAGTAATAAAATAGGCCAGTAAAACAAAACACCTGTTTAAGCTATTGATCAACCCAAAGGTTATTAGAGAAATGATGACGTATTAGAAAAATATCATTTTTACCTTGACATTTCTTTTTTTTTGAAATCAGGCCCACATGAAACCTAGTGAAAAATAAATTTGAAGGCGAAGTGACTTTAAGGATTCCCCTTGCCTGTCAGACAGGCCAATCACCTCTCCTCATTTAGACTTCCTCTTAAGAAACTTCCCTTTCTAGGTGATGCTCTGAGACACCCGAGAAGTATCAATGATGACTGAGTAATTCCACCATTTGCAGCGGAGAGCATGGTTTCTCAAATACAATTTAACATAATGAATCTACTTATTTGTGCCCTGACTTCTTCCAGAAAGGATTTAAGGTGGCTCACAGAGATACATAAAACATACACTAGGAGAAGGTGAGGTTGATGGGGTAGATGTCAAGTAACAATATAAAAGCGAATCAGGAGCGAGGCTGCTGCAAACTTACTGGGTAAAGAAAGACTTAATTCTACCATTCTTCTGATTAAAAAACCATCACTGATATATCTTTTCCATTCTCCTTTGCTTTATGTCTGTGAGTTTTTATTTCACAAAAAGACTAGAGGGCTTGGATTTGCCTGTACAGGAAACGGCAACCCACTCCAGTATTCTTGCTGAGGAAATACCATGCACAGACTGTGGTATTACATGGGTAACTCTGGCGGGTTACAGTCCATGGGGTCACAAGAGTCGGGATTCAGGGACTAAATCACCTCTTTCCTGCACCTCTCGTGGTCAAAGCCCCGCTTGCCGGGCACTGCTTCCAGCCTGCTCAGGGGATGTGAATGTGGTCAGTTTCACAATATCCACAGCTTGAAAGGCAACAAACTGCTCCGAGAGCACAAAGCTATTCCTGAAAGAAGCCAGGAAGGAGTTTCTCCTGTGAGTTTCCAGAAAGAGAGGACTGGCCAAATTTAAATTCAGTCCTGACTTCCTACATGTGCGCGGTACTGTCGCAATGCTGGGCCAGAGTGCAGAAGCGCAATCTGGTTGTTGGCTAAAGTTCTCTTCCTCATCCCCCATTCTTCTTTGCATATTTATACAGGGTTTCAGACATTGTTGGTTAATCTTTGTGCTACTTACTTTGTACTAGACCGCATGACAAGCCCTTTACAAATATTAAGCTATTTAAGCTTCACCTCCCTGGGGTAGGCACTCTGAGTCTCTACTTCCAGGTGGGAAAACTGAGGCACTGAGAGATTATTAATGGATAAAACAAATTAGGCCACCAGTCAGCGGTGGAACCTGGATTGGACCCAAGTAGTTGATTCCAGAGTCCATAAGCTTAATCACTGGGCCCTCTGGGGGTCTAAGCTCATCTCCTGGTCCCTAGAGAATATGACCTTGGGCTAAGAATCCTGGCACCAGGCCCTCAGTTCCCACACTGAAGGGGTAACAGCTACGCTAACTGTCTGGGCCAGTGGCTCTGGAGGCACTTCACCGACTGCCATTGATGCCTTAGTGATACTTATGTAAGTCAAAGTGTTGATGCTTTGAAACTTTGAAATGTATTGTAAGAGACTGACATCTTAGACTGACATCTAAGGATTCTATAAAAAGTTGCTGTTACCATTGCCTCTTATGTCTTGGAAATATTTTGGAGGTTTGCTGCCATCAAAGTTCTATTGCAAATAGTTCAGTGCAGCTGAGTGTGGTGTTTAAGGTGAAATTCACTGCCATGCCATGTTGCTAACTACTGTCTGCCTAGAAGATGGTGCAAACGGTCTTCTGGTGCTCCCACAGGAGAAGAAGAAGCCTGACCATCAGTCTATTTTGCTCATCTGTGTGTGTTCACCTGGAAGTGCCCTGAAGTGGGAGGAGCAGGCAGAGAACTAGAAGAACACCAAGACTTGCCTCACACGGAGAGTTCTTCATGGGCGCAGGAAATGTAGCGCTGGTCACTGTGGCATTTTCAGAGGTGGGGGCATCAGTGATGCTGAGCAATAGGGCGTGGCCTGGGCAGAGAGGAGAAGAGTCAAAACTGCACCATCCTTGTGCACTGAAGGGCCTTGGGGTGCAAGGTTAATGGGCCCCACACTATTCTTCTCTAGCCTCGGGACTGAAGATGCTGTTACTTCTGCTTCCAGTGGGTAAGACAGCCTGCTTATCACTGACTATGAGACTAGGCTTGTGCAGAGGTCTTCGTTCTAAACAGCCTGTGACACTCCAGCACCGTACATCTGGGTTACTGCATTCCCTGATCTCCCATGGCCACCAGCTTTCGCGCATAGCCCGGGAGCAGCCTGAAGCACGCTGGACTTCCCCAGGTCCACCCTGCCCCCCATTTCCAGTCATGCCTGTGCTTTGCCCTCCAGTGGTCTCAGAACCTTCACTATCTACTCCCCTCTCCGGAGCTCAGGTCAGCCTGTGCCCCATCCCCTGACCAGGAAGACTCATTTATTCTTTTCTAAGCACTGACCTGCCAGAAAACCTGGCAGAACATGAGCCTCAGTCCAATGTGGTGGTGGGAAGGAGCATCTGCAAATGTCCAGGAGTGCTTGCCGATGTTTGGTGCTGTGGAGGTAGGGGACAGAGTGAGCCCAGGGCGCTCACTTTCAGGGGGCTCACAGAGCCCCAGATCGGACTCTAGTTATTCATTTCTGTGTTTCTCTATCTCATAGCAAAATGTTTATAAAGTTACTAACAAGTAACAAATTCAGATGGGTCCAGAGGAAAGTAACTAGACCAGGCCAGAAATCTTGGAAAACACCCTCCCACCCTTGAGGAAAAATCAAATGGCCAGGGTTATGTGACCAGGGAGGGAAAAGACCTGTGGTAGAAAGGTCATAATGGTTGTCTTCAAATATCTGAAGGGCTGCCTCTGTGGGAGAGGGCACAGTTCAGTTCTGTGGGGCTCCAGGAGATGGCAATCATGGTCACTGAGAAGAATTTACAGAGGGGTGGGGCTCATCTCCAGGTAAGGGAATGGATGTGTGACTCTGAGCTGTTAAGCAACAAAAAGGGCTGCTTTTGGAGGCAGGGAGAGACCTGTCACAAGAGGTATTCAACAGGGCTGGACACATTTGCTATGGGTGCTGTCGGGGACCATCAGAGCAGAGACGAAGATCACGTCTCACGTCGGGCTTTGAGCTGTTTGTCTTCTCTGCTCCTGAAGACCAGGCACTGGGCATGAGGCAGTGCAGTGAGAAGGCTGGAGGAGAAGTGAGAGCTTTTGGCCTCCACATCTGGGGAGGGCCCTGCAGACTCCCCCATGGTCCAGTAACTCAGCCTCCCTCCCAGCCGGGCCCAAAGCCAGCTCACTAGATGCAGCCGGCTCTGGGGACCAAGGACAGAACTGCAGGGCTGCTGAGATCCTCAGTGGTAGATGTGGACCTTGTCCTCTCTCATACTTTTTACTATTAATTCTTAAAGGAAGCTGTAGGACGCACAAGCTTTGCTTGGAAAGAGAGGAATTTTGGTACAAGGGACTTCAGCTGGAGCAGGTAAACACAGGGGAGGGGGGAGAGACCCCCTCCATCCTACAGAAAGCTGGGGCCCCCAGGCCTGCTAGGCCTATCCACGGTGCACAGGCCAAGGAGAGGCCCATGACTGGATGGTGTGGCCTCTCTAGGGGCCCAGCTCTGGGAGCTACACTGGCCGCACAGACCACCTCTGACCCATGTCCAGGCCAGCACTTCCAGGTGTGGAGTCAGCCCAGTGTGGGTGGCATCTCTTGGGTGTGTGGAGACCCCATGCCCCCCTGGCAGTCAAGCAGGGCCTGTGAGAAGATGAGCTACAATGTGAGAAGGGTGGGAGTTGCCAGTTTCAGCCGGATATAGTGGTAGGGTTTGGCTGAAGAATTTGGGGCCCAGGGAATGATCTAGATAAGCAAAGTTCCTAGGCACAATCCTGGGGCAAATGGCAGGAGGACCTCCCTGAGTCCCAGTCTCCCACGTCATAAAGTCTCCCACCTCTCTGCAGGATGGAGGGGGTCTCTCTCCCCTCCCCTCTGCTCCCCTGTGTTTACTTGCTCCAGCTGGAGTCCCTTGTACAAAATTCCTCTCTTTCCAAGCAAAGATTGTGCAATAAGGAAAAAGAACAGTTTTCCTTATTTCTCAGTGAGTTCTGTGCCTAATACACAGCAGGTTTCAATAAACTTGTCAAATTATTATTATTGTTATTGTTGTTCTTATTTTTTAGCTAATCTTTTATCAAAATTCTCATTTTAAGGATCAAAGGATCAAAAGGTAACGTCAGCCTTGGCTTGATTTAATCACTCTAATGCCCAAGGAGGTCTGAAGAAATTGTGTGGGCGTACCCCAGGGCAGAGGCGGGGAGGTCCAGTGGCTCAGGGTGGTGCCCCATTTCTGTCGTGTGGCCAGGTAGGGACCAGGGAAGGGAAGAGAGGGTGGTACCTTGGTGGTCTTGGAACCGGGCATCCTTTAGGGTCCGGACTTGCCATTGGGGTGTGTGGGGTGATGGTGCGCTTTGGGTCCAGCCGCAGAAGCCGTCCTCGAAGTCGCAGTAAAAACCAGCAGGGAGTTTACCTGCAGGGAGAGCACAGGGGCATGGTCATTGCCGGGACTGCTAAACCCAAATCATCAAGTAAAATTACCCAGGCATGACCATTCTCTTTAATAACAGCTCCCTAACCAGACCCACAATGTTTAATGCTGCTCATAGTGAAGAGAAGCCTAATCTCTAACTTGTACGTGTGCTGGTTTCCTGTTTTCTGATCTTCTGAAAATAATAACTTCACAGCATGGGGTATTGTTAACCCAGCTTTATATAAAGCAGAGAAAGCAGAGGCTCAGCGATGTTAAGCAACTTGACCAAGGTCACAGAGTAACCCAGCTGGGATTTGAACCCAGCTCTTCTGCCTTATTTGGAGAAGGCAATGGCACCCCACTCCAGTACTCTTGCCTGGAAAATCCCATGGACAGAGGAGCCTGGTAGGCTGCAGTCCACGGGGTCGAGAAGAGTCGGACACGACTGAGTGACCTCACTTTCACTCATTGGAGAAGGAAATGGCACCTCACTCCAGTGTTCTTGCCTGGAAAATCCCAAGGACAGCGGAGCCTGGTGGGCTGCTGTCTATGGGGTCACACAGAGTCGGACATGACTGAAGTGACTTAGCAGCAGCAGCAGCTTCTGCTTTATTTATTTATTTTTGGCTGTGTTGGGTCCTTGCTGCTGCGCACAGGCTTTCTCTAATTGTGGAGAGCAGGGGTTACTCTCTATTCACAGTGCATGGGCTTCTCATTGTGGTGGCTTCTCTTGTTGCGGAGCACAGGCTCTAAGCTTAGCTCCAGGGCACGTGGAGTCTTCCGGGACCAGGGATCAAGCCCATGTCCGCTGCAGTGGCAGGTGGATTCTTAACCCCCAGATCACCAGGGAAGTCCCTCTTCTGCTTTTAAATTCTGTGCTCTTCACACAGAGCCACCATGAACAGGACCCTAGAAAAGCCAGTGTGTATATATATATATATATATATATATATATCACTGAAGTACATTTCCAGTGATCGGCACAATTGATAAGACTGTGGTGGTGGCAGTGGTAGTGTTGGTTGGGAGGTGGTTGCTTTGGGTCCCTCAAATCACCTCTGTCGGCAGAGACACACACTGCTCAAAACTATCTGTTTGTTTCCCTTTGTTTCCCAATCCCCTTGCAGTTAAGTGAAGGCCCATGGCTGGTTCTGGCCAATGACATGTGAGTGGAAGTGATGTGCATCTCCTCTGGAGTGAGGCTGTGAAAAGCTCTGGTGTAGATTTCAGTCTCTCTCTTCTCCTGCTGAAGTGACCGAGGAGAATTCTCGTTCCTGGGAGCGCTGCTGCAGGAAGATGGCGCTTCTGCCAGCAGGAGAGATCCTGTGGGGTAGAGGCCCCTCCCCCCAACCCTCAGTGGACAGGAAGAACTGTAAATGTTATGTTAAGCCACTGGAATCTGGGGATGGTTTATTACTGCAGCATAACCTAGCCTATCCTGACTAAGCAACCCCAGCCCCTGGGGCCTCTTTATATCATCTGTTGGCTCAGCATAAACGGTCCTGTTAGCACTTCTCTCCTTATCAGCCCGACCTCAGGTCCCATTAAATAGGCCACCGTCAGTTCTAGAGACCATATATTTCCCCACGGCCCACAGAGAAGGACAGGAACAGAGGGGTAGAGAGAGCTCCCTTGCTTCAGCTCGCTCATAGAATGGCTGGAAGCCTCTGATGGTGCCAACAGCCCCGGCCAGGCCTGTCTCCACGCGGGAGCTCTCGAGCAGGGACCAGCACCTCCAGTGTCCTTTCTTTGTCTCAGCCTTCTTGGCAGCAGCAGGCTAACAACGAGGGCCCTAACACTTCCTGGCTGTGACAGCACCTTAGTGAATTATTACTCATTTCCCCCTGATTCTCTGTGCATTTCACACAGAGGCAGAATTATAAATTAAAACAGGCTGTCACTGACTCTGAGCATCTCTTCCCATTTATACCCCCCTGAAGAAACCATCCCCACCCCCAGCCCCACATGTTCCTCTGATTAAAAATCCAAAAGCAAAGGAGATCTTTCTATTTTATTTTTTATGCCCCCCTCAAGGAATTTCACATTCACTTCTTTAGCAAAAACTAACTGGTAGCTGGAAGCGACCTTCCAGAAAACGTCCTTCACACATGTGCTTAAACCAAGACCACAATGGAAAATTCCAGCAGGCAACGACAAGCTTCAGGTAGAAGGAAAGCACAGGGCTGAGCTGGGTCCTGCACAGCGTATCGCCCCCTCCTCACTCTTCCAGGAAGTGGAGGCAGAGAACTTAGCCTGACTTATCGGTGTTGGTGCCTCATCAGTACCGGACACCTGCGCTCTGGTCCTAACTTCTCTGCTTTCTGCAGGTGACTTCAGATAAGTCACTTCCTTCCTCAGATCCCTCATCTGTAAAGTGGGGTAAGGTAGTGCGTATTTCACAGGGCTGTTTTGAGGACAATGTAAGAGAGAGAGTATGGAAACATTCTGTAACCACAGCAGTAGTGGCATTATGAATCATCATTCATATCTAGGCAGGGAAACTCAACATCTGAAACTGCCAACACTACCCTAGGGGCCAGAGATGAGTCCCTCAGCTCCTCTCTGGAAACGCCTGGGCCTTCCACTGAGACAGGAATGAGGAAAGCCATTGGCATTCTCCACCTTCTGGAAGCCCATTCTTGTCCTAACTTGACATAGGATCCAGGGTGAGCTGAGGTCAGAAGCCCCTTTCTTTTTGGATGATTGAATAAAGGGAGACGAGATAGGCCAAAATAGGTCAAAGGGCAACTTATGTGACAACGAAAACCTTGAAGGGTGGGCAGGGGTGCTGAGAGGATTTCTACCGCTGTAAGAACATCAGAGCATGTGCTCAGCAAGGAGCCAGTCCTGAGGAAGATGGTGGGGTGGTTGCCAGCATCAAGCCCTTGGCGGATCAGGCCAGGGCGGGGAAATTGCTGCTAAGACCATTGTTGAGCAGTGTTAGCACTCCGTGTTGGATCTAAGGTGTTATGTTACCTCATCCATCTCAAGCACCTACTCAGTGCCTGGCGTGTTGCAGGGCCTCAATACTTATTTGTTGAATGAAATGGGAGTTGGTCAATCTCAGGGTCGGGAAGGAGGAAATGACAACCCACTCCAGTATTCTTGCCCAGAGAATCCCATGGACAGAGGAGCCTGGCAGGCTATAGTCCATGAGGTTGCAAAGACTGAGGACACGATTGAGTGCTGACACTTTCACTTTCTTCAGTCCCCTAACTCTCTGCCACTTAGAATGTGGTCCAGGAGCCAGCCACACCTGCATCACCAGTGAAACTGTTAGCTGTGCAGAATCTCAGGTCTCCCCTCCCTTCCCCCACCTACTGAATCAGAATTTGTACTTTTAATGCTCTTCACATGACTCCCAGACACCTTAATGTCTGAAAGGCACTGCTGTAAGCCACCTTCTTCTTGGGCTGCAGCCAGGTACTTCGCTGGCTGGATGGCCAAATCAGCTATGTGTGGGTCAGTCGGTCCCACAATATTCGGCAGTTATGACACCTGATTCCACTCTAAGAGAGACAAATTGGTCGGGTCACAGAGATGTGACCTCAGCAGCAGCTGCAGGAGCTGCCAAGTATAAACTCCAGGCCAAACGACACTACTTCTTTTCCTTCCTGGGTGACAACTCTGTTAACATTTTTGATAAATATGTGTTATACATTCCTTTGAAAATATAGAGTCATGGGAAAAATGCTAGGAGAAATACATCAAAATATTATGGTTATCTCTGAATGTCTGAGAGGGAGGATTATGGGAGTTATTTCCTCCCGTGTACTTTTTGATTTTCCAAATATTTTACAACCAACATGTTTTATTTTACAATAAAGAAATAAACCTAAAAAAAAAAAAAACCAAACAAACTGTTTTCGCCCGACGGGAAGAGTATCCCAATAAACAGAGGAGATTATTGAGTACGTGGAGGGGGAGTGAGCTGCCTGCAACACTGAGCAAATCCACGACCCACCCAAGGAATGAAGGGGGGCAGCCTGAGGGACACTGCATGCCTTCAAGGCCATTGCTCAGGACACAGAAGGAACCTTGAAGACACCCTTCAATGGGTCACAGCATTCGGGGATGTAGACATGAACTGGCTATGTTTAATTAGAAAAAGGTGTATGGTATATGCGGAGAAGGCAATGGCAACCCACTCCAGTACTCCACTCCAGTACTCTTGCCTGGAAAATCCCATGGGCAGAGGAGCCTGGTAGGCTGCTGTCCATGGTGTCGCTAAGAGTCGGACACGACTGAGTGACTTCACTTTCACTTTTCACTTTCATGCATTGGAGAAGGCAATGGCAACCCACTCCAGCGTTCTTGCCTGGAGAATCCCAGGGATGGGGGAGCCTGGTGGGCTGCCATCTATGTGGTCGCACAGAGTCGGACACTGAAGCGACTTAGCAGCAGCAGCAGCAGTATGGTGTATGGTGGTGGGCTTGGAGGATGGGATGTGAATGGACACGTTCCTGATTGGATGGAGAAGTGCCACCTCCATTTCAGGTCCCCAACTCGTCTCAGTCAGAAATGCCCCTCAAGCTTGAGCCTGATAATCTGAATGAAGCTTAGTGTGAGTGTGGGGAAAGTGTAGGGAGTTGAGGCTGGGAGTTGCCAGGATACAACCTACTTTTTCCCTCTGAATTTCAACCATGGTTGAACACCCTGGCTTAAGTTTAGTGACCCTCATGAGGCCATCCCCAACAATCTTAAATGACTACTGCTCAGAGAATATGTTCCAACAGGTTCCAGACCACCTGGGAAGGACCAGATGAGGTCAAGAGCATTATCTTTAATGCATCACGGACAACAGCACCTCAGCAAGCATCATGTTCCAACTCGTAGTACTGATGACGAAACTGAGGCCTAGAGCGTGGAGATGAGTGATCTGAGTGACCCCTAGAAGAGCTCTGGACCTTCCCTGCCTTTTCCTGGCCTCTTCTTCCTGCGTGGATATGTGATGAGAGTTGTGTTGGAAATTGCCGGAAACTCATGAAACTAGTGAGTCCGGCTTGCAGTGACTGAGAGCATGGGCTTTGAAGTCAGTCTGGATCTGAATCAGTGCTCAGCCACTGGCTAGCAGTCTGACGGACTCCAGGTTCCCATCTGTAACACAGGCACAATAGCATTATTGCACTAGGACTGCTGTGAGGGTGAAATAAGTTAATGTGTGAAGAGTGTTCAGAGCAGCTCCTAGCATATAGAAAATTCTCAATGTTAGTTGTTACTATGCCTATTGTTATTTTCATGGGGTTGGTTTCCAGAATCAACATTAGCCAGTGTGATGGGGAAAACAGCTTAAATGCTGAGAGAATAGGGGTGCCCATAAAAGAAAAAGGATATTTACCAAGAGTACAACCAAGATCAGAGTGGCAAAAATATCAGAATAACCCTCCTTCTAATTGGACTTTCCTTCTATCAACCGACTTCTGTAGCGAAGAGCTCGGTGGGGTGTTCTCCAGGATGGAGCAGTCATTCTGACAGCTGGTCAGAGCAACTTTTAAAGTCTGGCTGAAAAGGTTTCTGGGCTCCAGGTGCCCACCCTCCTTACTGGAACCGGGCTGCCCTCAAGCTTGGGGTTGGCCCTGAAAACCCATTAATGGCAAGCCCCAAAATGGTGGGAAAGTGCCCTCAACCCACAGTAATGAGCTGGATCCCGCAGGTTCAAAGCTCTAATCATAGCTCTGTTCCCGACATGCTGCGTGACCCTAAACAAATCAATTACCTTCTCTGTGCTTTCATTTTCCCAATTGTAAATCAGGGCATGGACTGCCTGACCTGTGTCCCAGCTGGGAAGTGGGTATCACAAACTTTAAAAAGGCCAAGACAAAGTCACACAGTTCAGAGGCACTGCTGGAAATACTATAGAGACAAATAAGTAGACAGAGACACACATACAGGCTGGGTCTGGGGCAGCACAGGTGGGCCTGGCTTCTCGTTGGTCCCTGTGTGTAGTGAGAGCTTGGAGAAAAAGCCAGGAGCAGACCAGTGTGGAACAAGCCAAGGGCTTACCTGCAGCTCATTACCGAGTTTTATCTAAACCACTGAAAGTTTTGTATAAAAAGGAAGATTTTAAAATGGAAAAATGGATTTCTTTACTGTTTCACTTGAAAGGGAATATATAAAACCTTTTTTCTGTTAAGGGAAAAAAATCTGTCCTCCAAATGACCTTGGGGACACTGTGAACTTCTTAGAGCTGTTTGGCAGGCAGACCCCAGCGTCCTGGAGCCACTGTGTCTGAAGGGGCACTGACTTGGCTGCCCAGGGCCCCACAGCACCCAGACTGCTGTGTCCTTTCCCAACCATGATCCCCTTGTTTCACGCCCTGCCTGTGTGTTGGATTTTCAGCTCTCTGAAGACAGAGGCTGTGTTATTTGTCTGTGCTCCAGGATCAAGTGCACTTTTTAGTTCACTTTACCTGTGTTCTGTAAGTGCTTGTGGTTTTCCTGGAAGAAATGTCTCGAGTGTTCACTTCTCCCCAGGCAGCTGCTGAGAACACCGTCTTCAAGTGGAGTGAGCACTGGGCTGGGAGTCAACTCTGCCCCTAACTCCCAGTGAGACCTCAGCAAGCTGTGTCCTCTGGGGAGCCCAGGCTCCCCAACTCATGTACTCATTTTAATCAACAAGGAGTCAGTGAGCACATATGCTACACCAGGAATCATTTGAGATCTTGGTACGGGGAAGAGTACCAGACCCACTCTGTCCACATCAGGGGAGAGAGGCATGGAAACCACCTCCAAGAGATGTAATGGATGCACCCCCACCTTTCAAATATATTTCTGCTCCACTGT
>NW_011494717.1:10965754-10967708 GCF_000754665.1 Bison bison bison
CTCTGTCCACATCAGGGGAGAGAGGCATGGAAACCACCTCCAAGAGATGTAATGGATGCACCCCCACTAGGATGGCTAACATAAAAAAGGCAGACAACAGTAAGTGTTGATGAGGATACGGGGAAGCTGGAAACCCTTATACATTGTTTGTGGGAATGTAAGATGGTGTGGCCATTTTGGAAAACAGCTTGGAAGTTCCTCAAAATGTTAAATATAGAGTTATTATATGACCCAGCAAATCTGTTCCTACGTAGGAAATCTCATTTCTAAGAGAAATGAAAACATCTGTCTACACAAAAACTTGTATATGAATATTCACAACAGCCCAAAAGTGGAAACAACCTAAACGCTCATCCACTGATGAATGGATAAACAAAATATGGTACAGCAATACAATAAAACAGTTTCTGGAGATAAGAAGGAATCGAGTACTGACATGTTCTAAAACATGGATGGGCCTCAAAAACATTATGCTAAGTGAAAGAAGCTAATCACAAAAGACCACGTATTATCCGATTCCGTTTGTATGAAATGCACATCTATAGAAACAGTAAGTAGATTAGTGGTTACTTAGGGCTAGCGGGAGCTGAGGAGGGAAGAGGGGGAGGAAGCTGAAGGGGGAGGGATCGGAGGGAATTGAGAGATTGCCAGGGGTTTCTTTTTGGAGTGATAAAAATGTGCTAAAATTAGATTGTGGTAATGGCTGCATAGTTGTGACTACACTTAAATTGTACACTTTAAACGAGTGAATTGTATGGTATGTAAATTATATCTCTCAAAAGATGTTAAAAAGTAATGAATATTACGGTGCATGGATGCAGGGCGGGGGTGGGGTTGCATGGAGGAAGAAGAATAAACTGTACTGTTTGGCCATGGTCAGAAGACGCTTCTCAGAGGGACTGACTTTTGAAGTGAGTTTTGAAAGGGCAGATGTGACTTAAGATGGGAAGGTGCCGGGAGCCGGCATATTGCATACTGAGTGCATATTGCGTATTGAGTGCAGCACTTTCCACAGCATCATCTTTCAGGATCTGGAACAGCTCAACAGGAATTCTATCACTGCCGGGAGCCAGTGTGAGGAGCTCCACCCATGACAAAGGTCATGAGGAAGGAGGCTCGGCATACGCAAAGGCGGGATCGAGCCTCAGGAGTCCCCCTGGAAATTCTCGAGCATCTACCCCCAAAACCAGAGTCTGCCTACTTTCTGCTTTGTGCTTTCACCTACACCTCTGACTTTACGGGGGGCTGTCCCCCACTACCTCTCTCTGAAAAAAGAGTTAGCTTACAGCTCCAGTTAATAATTCCTGGGTGTGACAGTGTTTCAACCTACAAACTCCTTTGGAAATCCTCTAGCCTGCCTGAATAGGTTTTTCTGGCCACATGTGATTGCTCAGAGCCTCCCAACTGTGAGGGCATGAGATGTTCTAAACTGTCTAAATACAGATTCCTTTGAGCAGTTAAAAGATTGATTAGAAATTGTATTGGTGAAGGGATTTTCACTTGTTGGGCCAATGTTTGCTGCTAAGTCTCCATATCCCTTACCTGCTGTGTCCCTGGCAGTGTATTGATTGATATAATTGGTGTAAATAGTAGCTTTAATATTTGTAACCTGGGACCCTTGAGTTAATTTCTTTTTCTTGTTATAGCCCACCACACCTTTGCTCTGTAGGAATGCAACTTTATCTAATGCTTTTGGAGGGTGGCGCTTGACTTATAACCTTTAGAGAAAAATAAGTTTTCTGAAGAAAGGGTCATAAAATGTTAACAGGCCTCTGGGCCAGAAGATGATGCAAATCACCTAAACTTTTGCGTATGATAAGTTTGCAGGAAGAAAGCCTGGCTTGCTGCATGACTCTACCCCTTCCCCCATTATCCTCTATGCATAACTTAAGGTATAAAAACTACTTTGGAAAATAAAGTGCGGGCCTTGTTCACCGAAACTTGGTCTCCCCAT
>NW_011494717.1:10968005-10979437 GCF_000754665.1 Bison bison bison
GATAAGGGAGGCATGTGGGTGATGAAAGAAAGGCTTAGAAAGTGCAGGAGGTCTGGGCCTCGAAGGTTTCGCACATCATGTTCGAGTTGGGCTGTAGTCTGCACATTTTCTTTATACATGAGGATGCTGAGAGCATAACATAAGATCTGGCTTGGTTCTTAACTATACGCTTTTTCTAGACCATGGGTCTTAGCTCCATCTTTTGAAGACTTGTGTAAATTTTGAAAGTTGCCACTGAGAGGACATAAGTGTCATGGGACATAAGGGAGGTTGCTCAAGCTTGCCTACCTCGGGTGGTGGGGGGAAGAGGGGATGTGAGCACAGGGTGGGGTGGGTGGGGCAGCCCCATCTACTCACGGCACAGCTGGCCCTCGTCTTCTCCCTGGGCACAGTCCCGGTGGAAGTCACAGGCCTGCCCCAGCTGAAGGACTGTCCCGTTCCAGCAAGTGAAGGAACTCTGCAAGGCCATCTTGGAGCCCGGAGATGATCCTGGAGCACACACAGAGACACAACCCTGGTCAGCTCAGCTGTCCCGCAGGAAGGCTGTCGAGAGGCATCCCTCCGTACCATTCACATTTCATGGCCTGGGACAACCCTGGCTTCAGTCTGGCCCAAACCAGGGTTAACCCCAGGAGGCAGAGAGGAAGTCAGAGCCCTGACCCCACAGACCCCTGGCTGTGATGTCAGTGGTAGAGTGGCCTGAGCTTTGAGCCATGCTCCCCCAACACTGTGGGGTCCTCCAATCTGTGGCTTTCGTGTGCCAGGTGGACAGCATACAGGGCCACGAAGCTGCCCTCTCCCTCTCACGGCAGGGGTTTGCTGGAGGTGGCCCTGGGCCCTCTTCCACAGGCTAGTCCCAGAAGGGCTCAGTTTGTCAGCTGATGGCAGATGACCTCTTGTCACTGTCAGATTGGCCCCCAGCCTAGCTGCACATTCTCAGTAGCTCTTGGGCGTGGGCAACACACAGGCCCTGCTTCCTTTGGGAATCAGATCCAAACTCTACCTGTTCTTAAATGTCCTCTGTGATCTGGGTCCAAATTTCCTTTCCTGTCTCACCTCTCTCGGTCTCTCCCCACGACCCCTGGGCTCCAGATCCTTCTGGCCTTGGTTGGATGCAACCTGGTGCTAGAATATCCATTCCCAGAACATCTTCTCCACCAAGTTGCTTGAGCCTCTGTGTGTTCCCAGCCCTAGCCAGTGTCCAGTTCACAAAAACTCTGAACATCCGGTGACCTATCAGTGGCTGGCTGAATAATGCCTCCCCATCAACATCCATATCCCAATCCCCCAAAGCTGGAAATATGTTATTTTATGTAACTTGTTGTGATCTTTAGATGGCAGGTTATCCTGATTATCCAGGTGGGCTCAATGTAATCACAGGGTTCTTATAAGATGGTGATAAGATAGTCAAAGTGAGAAGTAGACCTGATGATGGCAGCAAGCTTTTGGACTCATGGGAGGAAGAGGTTGAAGGTATTTAGGATAACAAGAAAAATTCTCCTGTACTTTTGCTTGGTGATTTCTAGTTTCCAAAGTATTTTTTTCTTATGCCTTATACATGCTCATGAAATACACTTAGGACCTTATTGCCCTTATTCTCAGTCCTACCAAAGAAAACATGAGCAAAATAAAATGCTTGTAAAGTCTTCCCCAGCCTATGAAACAAATGTAAGCCGTGTCCTGTTTTATTCACACCTTCTGATTAGGCCTTGTTTCTCATCATGTGTTTTCATGAACACGCGCATGTTTCATACACCAATTACTTGTCATTCCCCAAATAGCTTTTACTTTTACAGTTTCTTTTACTTTCCTTCATTTGAAAAATATATGCCTATTGTCTAAAGTTCAAAACCAGGGTAAAAATCAACAAAACAATGCTCAGAATCCCACTACCCAGAGGCCATAATTTTTAACATCTTGGTAGATTTCTCTTTTGTTTTTGGCCTGTGCTTTAAAAGTGTGTAGAGTTGTGTCATATGTGTAAATTGCTTAAATCAATTGAGGTTATATTGCAAGCTTTTTCTAGGGTTTAAAAATTCCCCATGAGAATACTTTTTAATGGCCACAATACTACGTGATATGTACCATAATTTATTTCAACATTATTCAATGATCAGATTGTTAGACTGTTTATAATAACACTTTGAAGAATATCTTTGAGCATGAATTTTTACCCACCTTTCAGATTATTTTCATAGGATAGATTCCCAGAAGTGGAATTACTGAATCAAAGGGTATAAACATTTTAAAGGCCCTTGATACATACTGCCAAATTGCTTTCTAGAAGTTAATCCAATTTATACTCTCACCAGCTGTGTTCATACATGCATGCCCCTCTTACTACATCCTGGCCAGCTCTGAACATTATCGTGATTTTTAACTAAAAGTATTTCCCTGCTGTTTTATTTGTATTTCTTTGCTAGTGAGGGTGTATATTTTTTTTCCACATGTTACTAGCTTTATCTTACTCTGATTTTTAGGGAATTGCCCACTTCCTTTTGCCAATTTACCTTTTAGGTTCTCCATGTTTTCCTACTGAATTGTATGAGATTATTAACAAGGATGTGAAATTATTTATCACATGCTTGGCATTTCCCCGCCGCCCCCCCCCCCAGTATTTTATATGTATTTTCATTCTGTTTATAATGCATCTTGATATCCAGGAGTTTTAAAATTTGTATGTAATCCAAACCTACATATTTTCCTTGGTGTTTTCTTCTTCTTTTGTGCCTTAGAGTGTTTGTTCCATGTGGGTTGGTAAGTAAGGTGTGGGTTGGCTTTTGTAGTCTTTGAGTTGCTCTCTCACTGCAAGGTTGCCCTCTCATTAGTGATAAAGAACCCGCCTGCTAATGCAGGAGACATAAAAGATCCCTGGGTCAGGAAGAGCCCCTGGACGAAGGCACAACAACCCACTCCAGTATTCTTGCCTGGAGAACCCTATGGACAGAGGAGCCTGGCAGGCTTCAGTCCATAGGGTTGCACAGAGTTGGACATGACTGAAGTGACTTAGCACGCAACTAGCTGTTTGGATGCCTGTCTTCTTCACCAAACTGTAAGTGACTTGAAGGGAGGGATCAAGTCTTACTTCCATGAATCTACAACAGTGGCTTGTGTAGAGATCTCCTCACCCCAATATTTGGGACTTGAACTGTGGTATGTATTAACTATGGATGTGATCATCATGCCTGCTTTATTATTAACAGTTGATAATACAAAGGTTCAGAGTGGTCACATGGCCTGCTGAGAGATTGGTGGAAACCCACATTTTCACATCTTGATCTCTATCTTTTGCACCCTGTCTATGGGGTCCCCCCACCAGGTGATGGGTGGTATGGAGGATGTGCTCAGGACTGGTGATAATGGGTACAAAAGGGCAGGGAGTCAGTACCCTGTCCTTTACTCACAAACCCGGATGGAGGAGGGGCCCAGTCATGGGAGGGGTGCTGCTTTCATTCTCTGGATGCCCTGGTGTTTTCTCTGGGTGCCCTGGTGTTTATCCCCAGGACCTCTCTGCTGCACAGCCACAGTCCAGAGAAGCCGTCTCCTCCAGCCCTGCTTCTACCAACTCTTCCTCATTTCCTTTCCCCAGTTGGATACTTACAGGCTCCCTGGCATAGCCTCCTCCACACCACAGGGAACTTTATGCTTGTGAGAGATTCAATTAGATGGACGCCTGGTACTCTGATCTCTACTGCCAGCCCAAACTCAAAACTAATGAGGCGCAACAAAAAACAACCGCTCTGTCTTCTCAAGTTCTTTTTTTATGGGGCCCATAAATTTCAAGGAGGAAAGTACCCTTGGTGAATGGTTTTAATCAAGGGCCCGAGTTTCTGAAACAGCATCCTTTCTGTGGTTGTGAAATGATAATTCTGGCTTGTGGAATAGGGTAAACTGAGGCCCTGGATGGTTGCAGCCTGCCCCAATGCAGCAAGGAAGGGACAGAGCCTGGAAAAGAAGATCCAACACCCTCTTCTTGAGGTCTTCCAGCCACAGGTTCTGGTGATTCATGGAAACCACTGAAACACCAAATGCCCTAATCACAGAAAGATTAGGGAGAGCTAAGATCAAGTCACTTCAGGGAAACTGATGCTGGGGTTTTTTGGTTAGTAGGGGTCTTCTCTATGGAAATCTATTTATTACCTTTGAGGAGGCAGTTCTTTCCAGAATAATAGTATAAGTCACTGGGCTTCCCAGGTGGCGCTAGTGGTGAGGTGTGGGTTTGATCCCTGGGTCAGGAAGATGCCCTTGGAGGAGGGCATGGCAAACCACTCCACTATTCTTGCCTGGAGAATCCCATGGACAGAGGAGCCTGGCAGGCTACAGTCCATGGGGTCTCAAAGAGTCAGATATGACTGAAGCAACTTAGCACACATACATACATGGGTGTAGTAAGCCACCATCATTCCTTACCTTTGTACAGCACTGTAATAGCTTAGAATGTGCTTTCCCAATCCTTCTCTGTTTGAACCTCATAAAAAACTGGCAGAACAGTTATTCGTATTTCCATTTGATTAATCAGAAGAATGAGGATTCAAGAGATTAAATAACGGAGAAAGAAATGCTGTCTAAACAGCAAGGCAGTACAAAATCCAGCCAGTTATTTGCTAGGTGCTTTGCCTGAGGTCTCACAGGGAGTAAACCACAGGGAAGGCCCAGAACATGGTCAGATGACCTCAGATGGGGTTCTTCTCCCATCACTTGTGTTAGATCACCTTCTGAACCAGCACCCTGACGGCCCAGGGAATCACTTGGGAAGTTAGAAATACTGTTGATATTCGGGCCCCACATGGCCCAATGAAACCAGTATTTCTGGAGGACAGACTCTTGGTACCAGGGTATGAAAAGCTCCTGGGGGACTTTTCTAGTGGCCCAGTGGTTGAGAATCTGCCGCCAATGCAGGGAACACAGGTTCAATCCCTGGTCCAGGAAGATCCCACAAGGCACGGAGCAACTAAGCCCGTGCACCAAAACTACTGAGCCTGCGTTCTAGAGCCTGTGCCCCGCAACAAGAGAGACCACCACAGAGGGAAGACTGCGCTACAATGACGAGTAGCCCCTGCTGCCTGTGTGCAGCAACGGAGACCCTGCACAGCCAAGAATCAAATAAATAGATGAGTAAATAAGTACAAGCTTCTGGAATGATTCTCATGAGTGTAGGGTTGAGGGCCACTTTCCCGAAGGGCTGGAGGATTTGGCCCTGAGCGCCTATGTGTCATAGGTGGGTCTTTTACCTCCATGGTTCTCCAATGCCCCCTGGTACAGTGAGGGAGTGGTCTCAGACCTAACCTCCAAGACCCCTTCCATCTTCAACATCCTGATTCTGGGGTTCTGAGCAGTGGTTCTTGGTAACTATCTGTTTAAAGGGTTGCTCAGATATAGTTCGTGCTGCCTTTATTAATGCTGACCACTTAATGGCTTCCTTGGAGCCTGCTGCCAAGTCACTCACCCAGCGAGCTTCCCCTGTTGTCTCCTGCCATCTCGGTCATCTGTCATTTCCATCTTGGAATATCTCTCCTGAAATAGCATGCCACACTTGCCTGCCTGTTTATCTTCTCTCTGGGTGAGGGAGAAACCAGTTCAGACTTGCACCCGAGATGCGTGGGGCCCCGGTTGGGTTACGTGAACCGCTGTTTGACGCTGAGTAATTCATTGGGTTTGCTCACTGGGAATGGTTCCTTCTCCCTAATTGCTCATTCAAAACAGAAACCCACACCTACGCCCCTCCTTCAATCGTGTCTCAGAGACTTCATGCTACAAAATCTACACAACTCTCGTAACTCAAATTTCTTTTTTAAATGAATGTCAAATTTTAGGGCACTTAATTAATTTTTAATTATGGTGATTTATGTGACATTAAAAAAGGCACAGTTGTATCAGCTTTTGGGCTGTCTCCCACCTGCTTGCTCTTGCCTAACTGATGACACTCGTTAAAGGGGGAAAATTTGAGTGCTGCATCAGTGGAGGGGGAGTGCAGATCTTGCTCTTAAATGAAAGAGAAGCAGAAACTATGGTGGGAGGAGGCCGGCTTCTAGAGTGTGGGGAGGTCAGGAGTGGGGCTGGAATCTGAGCCAGGCTCCCAGTGGAAACTTACTGTTTCCCAGGACGAGGAGAATCAGGTGTTCAAGGGTAAACAAGCCCAGAGACATGAAAATGGATGGTGACATGATGAGGATGTAGTCAAACAATGCACACAGGCTAACAGCCGCCGCCACCATGCTGATGTTAATGGAGGTGTTGGAAGGCCTGGGAACTGTGTAAATTAAGCCTGGCAGAGACCAGTCCTGTTGAGGGCTTTGGCCTCATAAATTGTAGTGCGGACAACCTCATTAAAGAACTGGCATCTTCGGTTCCTACTCAAAATGTAAATTGGTGTGGAGAGGGCCTGGCTTCAGAGGCCAAGAGGGTGGGATGAGGAAATGCTGTGCTAGGAGTCAGGAGAACTGGTTTGAGGACTTGTCTTGCCACTAGTAAGACTCATGGGAGCATGAGCCAGTCACTCTTCTGGGCCTCAGTTTCCTTGTTTGTAGACTGTCCACAGCCAGTCACTCACATTTACCATGGGCTAGTTGTGTTCGCAGACTCTCTGCATCAAAGCCACACTGAACTTGGTAATCATGCTACTTCTGGGCCTTGCTGCAGACCTACAGGGTCTGAAGATCTCAGAGTGGGGCTCTGGATCCAGCATGTTCCACAAGCCCCATGGGGGACAACTAGGTACACCACAATCTGAGACCTCTAGTGCTCACAAGGTTAACTGATCTTCAGTTCCTTCGCTCCTTGGAAGAATCTCAAGCCTTCCAGCACCACCCCTCTCTCACGGTGACAATTCCTTCCTTGATGCAGGGCTCTCATTTCTGTTATGACTCCAGCAGACCCAAGGCACCACTATGTTCAGTCTGTGCTGACGAGACCCCTAAGGGGCAGAGACTAGGTTCCAAGTGCAAGGAGGTTCCTTGCACTAGCTGGTGGTGTGAACTCAGACATATCCTCACAAGCTTCTCTCTTCTATAAATCAGGGAGGCTGTCTAATATACAGGATTTTTGTGAGGATCAAATGACGTTGGGTTTCTTAGGAGCTAAAGAGCATCCCAAAGAGTTTGGGAGAATTGGCCATGGAAGTTGGGTAGAAAGTTGTCAATGAAGGGATTGACCAGGCCAAATTTTGGAGGCAGACAGTACCTCTGGAGATCCCTTATGCCTGATGTGTTAGTTGCTCAGTCATGTCGGACTCTTTGCAACCCCATGGACTGTAGCCTTCCAGGCTCTTCCATCCATGGGATTTTCCAGGCAAGAATACTGGAGTGGGTTGCTATTTCCTTCTCCAGGGGATCTTCCTGACCCAGGAATTGAAGCCAGGTCTCCTGCACTGCAGGCAGACTCTTTACCATCTAAGCCACCAGGGAAGCCCTCATGTCCCAAGAGAAGATGAAACCCTTTCAGCAAAACAAAAGTTCAAACAAACCCAATAGTAATTTGTGACATAAATAATAGCTATGAAGAGTAATTGCAAGGAAGAATTTCTAAGATTATCTGTCTCTAGTGTCACCTCCACCACCAGAGTTAGTTTTCTGAGCCCAGCTCCCTTTAGGTCCTAATCCTAAATCTTCACTGGTTTCCATGGCCTTCAGTTCAAACTGAGCCTTTGCACACCCAGCTCAGCCCACTTTCCCAGCCTCACCGTGTGGTTTGCATCTTTAGCTGAAGACCATGACTTGCAGTTTCTTGAACATGCAGCCATGGCTACAGCCTTTGTGTAACCCAATTTGGTGGGCTAGATTCACCTTCTCCATCTGAGCAATTCCTTCTAACTCAGATGTCACTTTCCCCGATTGCTTGTTCTTCTCCCTTGAAGAAAGATGTATGCCTCCCTCTGCGGTTCTCTGGTAATCACTATACACCTTTAATGGTGAACTCATCGTCCCCATTGGTGATTATGTTTGCATTGCTAACTTCTCCCACTAAATTCTAAATTCTTTGAGGCAGGGGATCTATCTTATTTTATCTCCTGGAGAGTGCCTGGCACATAGTAAGTGCTAATAAATGTATGCAGAAGAAGTGCAAAATAGATCACTAAGTTTAAGTAGAAAAATGGGATGAGGTAGAATTTCCTGGCATTCTGGAAATTACTAGTTCCTTTAGGTTGCACTGTAGCAATTCCATACACACATCTTCCCCTCTCAGCTGAAATCCCGTGCAAGCTTTGGATTAGTGAACAATGTTCAGAGATTCTACTAAGAGCCTAGGGTTAGGGTAGTGAACAGAAGGTGACATGGGTGACCTGGTTTGACGGGTAGGCCATGGGAACCTTCTCTGGGGAGGAGATGTTCGAGCTGATACTGAAGGAGAAGAGAAGTCAGTCAGCCATGTGGAGAGCTGCAGAGGAGCAGGAACTGCATTGCCAGGAGTGGGAAATGATACCAATGATCTAGAAGCAGAGCAAAGGCCAGTGTGGCGCAAAGGATCACAAGGGCCAGGAGGGTCATGAAGAGTGGATGGGAAGGGAGGCAGAGGCCCAGTCAGGCAAGATCTTGCAGGCTGTGGGAAGGGGTGTGAATTTTGCTTAAGGAGTATAGACAAGAGACTGAAAATAACTTGATTTCTAAAAAGGTTGTTCTGAGCAATTTAGGGGCTTCCCTAGTGGACCACAGCCTTGTCTGACTCAGTGAAACTATGAGCCATGCCGTGTAGGGCCACCCAAGATGGATGGGTCATGGTGGAGAGTTCTGACAAAATGTGGTCCACTGGAGAAGGAAATGGCAAACCACTTCAGTATTCCTGTCTTGAGAACCCCATGAACAGTATGAAAAGGCAAAAGACAGGACACTGAAAGATGAATTCCCCAGGTCGGGAGGTGCCCAATATGCCACTGGAGATCAGTGGAGAAATAACTCCAGAAAGAATGAAGAGATGGAGCCAAAGCAAAAACAACACCCAGCTGTGGATGTGACTGGTGATGGAAGCAAGGTCTGATGCTGTAAAGAGGAATATTGCATAGGAACCTGGAATGTTAGGTCCATGAATCAAGGCAAATTGGAAGTAATCAAATAGGAGATGGCAAGAGTCAACATCGACATTTTAGGAATCAGTGAACTAAAATGGACTGGAATGGGTGAATTTAACTCAGATGACCATTGTATCTACTACTGTGGGCAAGAATCCCTTAGAAGAAATGAGTAGCCATCATAGTCAACAAGAGTCTGAAATGCAGTACTTGGATGCAGTTTCAAAAATGACAGAATGATCTCTGTTCGTTTCCAAGGCAAACATTCAATATCACAGTAATTCAAGTTTATGCCCCGACCAGTAATGCTGAAGAAACTGAAGCTGAACAGTTCTATGAAGAGCTACAAGACCTTCTAGAATTAACACCCCAAAAAGATGTCCTTTTCATCATAGGAGACTGGAATGCAAAAGTAGGAAGTCAAGAAACACCTGGAGTAACAGGCAAATTTGGCCTTGGAGTACAGAACGAAGCAGGGCAAAGGCTAATAGCATTCTGCCAAGAGAACGCACTGGTCATAGCAAACACCCTCTTCCAACAGCACAAGAGAAGACTCTACACATGGACATCACCAGATAGTCAACATCGAAATCAGACTGATTATATTCTTTGAAGCCAAAGATGGAGAAGCTCTTTATAGTCAGCAAAAACAAGACCGGGAGCTGACTGTGGCTCAGATCATGAACTCTTCACTGCCAAATTCAGACTTAAATTGAAGAAAGTAGGGAAAACCACTAGACCATTCAGGTATGACCTAAATCAAACCCCTAATGATTATACAGCAGAAGTGAGAAATAGATTTAAGGGACTAGATTTGATAGAGTGCCTGATGAACTATTGACAGAAGTTCGTGACATTGTACAGGAGACAGGGATCAAGACCATCCCCAAGAAAAAGAAATGCAAAAAAGCAAAATGGCTGTCTGAGGAGGCCTTACAAATAGCTGTGAAAAGAAGAGAAGCAAAAAGCAAAGGAGAAAAGGAAAGACATACCCATGTGAATGCAGAATTCCAAAGGATAGCAAGGAGAGATAAGAAAGCCTTCTTCAGTAATCAGTGCAAAGAAATAGAGGAAAGTAATAGAATGGGGAAGACTAGAGATCTCTTCAAGAAAATCAGAGATACTGAGGGAATATTTCATGCAAAGATGGGCTCAATAATGGACAGAAATAGTTTGGACCTAACAGAAGCAGAAGATATTAAGAAAAGGTGGCAAGAATACACAGAACTATACAAAAAAGATCTTCACGACCCAGATAATCATGATGGTGTGATCACTCACCTAGAGCCAGACATCCTGGAATGTGAAGTCAAGTGGGCCTTACAAAGCATCACTATGAACAAAGCTAGTGGAGGTGATGGAATTCCAGTTAAGCTGTTTCAAATCCTAAAATACGATGCTGTGAAAGTGCTGCACTCAATATGTCAGCAAATTTGGAAAACTCAGCAGTGGCCACAGGACTGGAAAAGGTCAGTTTTCATCCCAATCCCAAAGAAAGTCAATGCCAAAGAATGCTCAAACTACCGCACACTTGCATTCATCTTACACGCTAGTAAAGTAATGCTCAAAATTCTCCATGCCAGGCTTCAGCAATACATGAACTGTGAACTTCCAGATGTTCGAGCTGGTTTTAGAAAAGGCAGAGGAACCAGAGATCAAATTGCCAACATCTGCTGGATCACTGAAAAAGCAAGAAATTTCAGAAAAACATTTTTTTCTGTTTTATTGACTATGTCAAAGCTTTTGACTGTGTGGATCACAATAAACTGTAGAAAATTCTTCAAGAGATGGGAATACCAGACCACCTGACCTGTCTCTTGAGAAATCAGTATGCAGGTCAGGAAGCAACAGTTAGAACTGGACATTGAACAATAGACTGGTTCTAAACAGCAAAAGGAGTATGTCAAGGCTGTATATTGTCACTGTGCTTATTTAACTTATATACAGAGTACATCATGAGAAATGCTGGGCTGGATGAAGCACAAGCTGGAATCAAGATTTCTGGGAGAAATATCAATAACCTCAGATAAGCAGATGACACCACCCTTAGCAGAAAGTGAAGAAGAACTAAAGAGCTTCTTGATGAAATTGAAAGAGGAGAGTGAAAAAGTTGGCTTAAAGCTCAACATTCAGAAAACTAAGATCCTGGCATCCGGTCCCATGACTTCATGGCAAATAGATGGAGAAACAGTGGAAACAGTGGCAGACTTTATTTTTTGGGAGCTCCAAAATCACTGCAGATGGTGACTGCAGCCAGGAAATTAAAAGACGCTTACTCCTTGGAAGAAAAGTTATGACCAACCTAGGTAGCATATTGAAAAGCAGAGACATTACTTTGCCAACAGAGGTCCATCTAGTCAAGGGTATGGTTTTTTCAGTAGTCATGTATGGATGTGAGAGTTGGACTATAAAGAAAGCTGAGCACCGAAGA
>NW_011494717.1:10979537-10983023 GCF_000754665.1 Bison bison bison
TGACCAACCTAGGTAGCATATTGAAAAGCAGAGACATTACTTTGCCAACAGAGGTCCATCTAGTCAAGGGTATGGTTTTTTCAGTAGTCATGTATGGATGTGAGAGTTGGACTATAAAGAAAGCTGAGCACCGAAGAATTGATGCTTTTGAACTGTAGTGTTGGAGAAGGCTCTTGATTGTCCTTTGGATTGCAAGGACATGCACCCAATCCATCCTAATGGAGATCAGTCCTGAGTGTTCGTTCATTGGAAGGACTGATGCTGAAGCTGAAACTCTAGTACTTTGGCCACCTGATGTGAAGAGCTGACTCATTGGAAAAGACCTTGATTCTGGGAAAGACTGAAGGCGAGAGGAGAAGGGGACGACAGAGGATGAGATGGTTGGATGGTATCACCAACTCAATGGACAACAGTTTGAGTAAACTCTGGGAGTTGATGATGGACAGTGAGGCCTGGCATGCTGCAGTCCATGGGATCACAAAAAGTCGGACATGACTGAGTGACCGAACTGAACTGAACTAGTGGTTCAATTGGTAAAGAATCTGCCTGCAATGGAGGAGATCCAGGTTCAACCTCCAGGTCGGAAAGATCAATTTAGGGAGAATGGATTACAGAGGGCAATAGAAGTGGGAAAACGAGTTCATAGATCATTGTAGCCGCCTAAGTAAGAGATGAAGGCACCTTGCTGGAGCCTGGTGATGGTGGAGATGGAGAGAAGTGAGTGATGGATTTTGTGTCTGAGGTGACACTGACAGAACAGGCTGGTGGCGAGGATGGTGCTCAGGTGAAACCATGGCTGCCAGTTGACATGACAGAACCACTGAGAGTTTGTTTCAAAATCCAAGTGCCTCAAAGCCAGTCTTCGTATAAACTTATGAAGAACCACAAGGATGCCTATGGGCCATCAGTGGGATGCAGTATGTCTCATTTTTGCAGTTGAGCTCTCCAAAGAAATTAAAAATTTTCTTATCTCTTTGTGGCCTCAATATCCCTTGATTTTGTTGCACAGTCCTCTTCCCAAGGTTTCTCTATGTCACATTTATCTTCATTGCTTTGCTGAAAAGACACAGCAGTAATTTTATTTTTAATGTTATAAATGACCTCTGTGTGCATTTACCATTAATCTCCCTGAAGAGTGATGACATTTAACCAATCTGCACCATAGCTCCCTATAAACTATGTCATTTTCTCCTCTTGCTTGTTCAGTAAACAATGAACAATCCCGGTTGCACCTTGGAGAATTAATACTAATCATTAACAAATCACAGCTACAACTGAGCACCCTGGAGGGACTATGCAGAGTATGCGGTGGAGAAGGCTGCATGGAATGAAGAGTGAAGGCGAGCCGGGATCATGGAGACTGGAGGAACAGAGACAGGAGTGCTGATTATGGGGAGTGGCCCTATGAGGCACCTCCACGGAAGGAAGTCGGGTAGACTTGGCTTCCTGAAGACAGATGGGAGGTCATCTTGCCTCCATTCCATCTATGGAAGCCATGGTGTGAAGGATGACTGCTTGAAGAGACAAGGTAGTCTTGAGTGCTGATGCAGAAATCAATCACAGTGAGATTAACAACCACCCTCACTGTTTACTGGGTGCTTAGCTTTTTCTAGGGACTATATTACAGGCTTTATATGCGGTGATTTATTTAGACCTTATAGCAACTCTATGATAGTTATTAGCTCCATTTCACTGAGAAGGAAACTGGGACCCACAGTCACGGAGACATATGTTAAGTCTACCTGACTCTGAATGAAGCCCACGCTCTTAATCAAGATGCTAGACCCACCAGGTGGAAAAGACCTTGTTAGAAGCCCAGGGATAAACAAGGGGGAGGCTGGTGAACTGCAGATCAGTGGAGTGCCAGACAGAAAATGAGCAGCAGTCTGGAGAGAGAGAGAGAGAGACCCTGGTCTTGGGAATGTGGAAGGATGGAGAGTGAGACTGCTTGGAGCTCTGGACTGGATTCTAGCCCCTCACATGTTGGTAAAATATTTTTAGGGGTGTGATGTACCAGGTAGGGGCTAAGGCAGGGTCCAGACAAAGGGGAACAAGATTGGACTTGAATATCAGAATTCATAGTTTATCCCCTGGGCTGGGCAAAAATCCCATCTCTATCAGAGCCTGTTGGGATCAAAGGAGATAGTTACAGAAAAGTACTTGGTAAACCACTGTGCTAGCAAATGATTCAAGTTTTATATTTATTATTACCTGACATTCATATAGGCTCTCACCAAAGTCTCAAGAGGCTCACTCCTCTTCTCTCTTGTCTTTATGAAATGTTACCTTCTCAGTGAGAAGCTAACCTGGTGATCTTGTGTAAACTTTCTCCCCTGACACCACCCTAGACATTTCCTGTCTCCCTTCCTTGCTGTATTGCTTCTCCTACGACGGGCAATGTGCGCTTTCCCTATTAGTTTTGTTGATAGTCTTTCTCCTCCACTAGCATTACAGGGATGGAGAGCTTAGTTTGTGTTTTCACTGCTGAATTCCCAGTTCCTTGAACAGTGCTCGGCATAGAGTGGGCTCTCAATATGTCTGTTAAAAGAATAGGTACATATGCTCTGTAAAATTTTTTTAATTTATTTTAATTGGTGGCTAATTACAATATTGTGCTGGTTTTTTGTCATACATTGACATGAATCAATTAGGGTGGGGAGGGAGGTGGGAGAGGCGTTCAGGATGGGGGGACACATGTACACATATGCTCTTTAATAAGTAATTTTGGGCAATGGTTTTAGAAGCAGGATTTATGTTTTATTCATGATTTAAAACTGGTAGTTCTGAGAAAAGGCATTTCACTGAGGAGAACTTCATGTAGTCCCAACTCCCATGGCTACATGTGTACATAGCTGGGATTTGTCCATATAAAAACCAAATCATGTAAGAGGCTTACTGTGGTGAATGAGGCCGTCTCTGTCTAAAGACCTTGCTCAGTGCTGCCAACCCAATTCAGGATGATGGCTGCATACTCATGAGTACAATGAAGCACTAACTGGGGAAGCGGGGGTGTTGATGAAGTTGCAACAGGCACGGGCTGCTGGGACCTCGCCACACATGGAGGGAGGAAAGAAGTGCTGGCCCATTCACAGTAAGCAGTGAGAGGCTGAGAGCCTGTCAGAAAGTATTTCTATTCCAGGCTCAAAGCTAAGAGGGAGGCTGGGACCAGGCCCCAAGTTATGAATGTTCAGTGGATGGGCTCCTTCTAGTTGGAGTCAAGATGAAGTAAAGCTTTCTGGGAGGAAATGTGAAGAGCTTCTGGGTTACTCAGTTTGATAGGCAAAGAAATCTGGAAAGCGGGGAGTCTTCTATGAAAAGATCAATGTCACTTGCTTTGGCTAGGAGTCAAGAATCTCTACATTTTTTTGTTTTTAATTCTTTTCTAAGACTCTTACATTGGGGTCTGACCTTCTTAGAACCACAAAATTGAGAGGAATCTAGTGAAATAGGAAAGGTGGATGATGGGGAAGAAGGTTACAAAAAATA
>NW_011494717.1:10983123-10995564 GCF_000754665.1 Bison bison bison
AAATAATATGAAGACATGATATTCAATGGGTACCTACTATGCACCAGCCATTGTGTGTGTGTGTGTGTGTGTGTGTGTGTGTATTATCATTCACTTGATTTTTTGAATGGACATAACTGAAATATATAAGAAGATAAGTGATTTAGAATGGTTACTATAAAAAATGGAAGATAGCAAGTGTTGATAGGATGTAGAGAAGAAATTGGAAAGCAGTGCACGGTTGGTAGGAATGTAAAATGTGTAGTTGATATGGAAAACAGTATGGTTGTTCCTCAAAAGATTAAACATATAATTACCATGTGATTCAGATATTCACATCTGGGTATATATCCAAAATAACTGAAAGCAAGGTTTGGAAGATGTACTCATATATACACGTTTGCTGCTGCTGCTGCTAAGTCGCTTCAGTCGTGTCCGACTCTGTGTGACCCCACAGACGGCAGCCCACCAGGCTCCCCCGTCCCTGGGATTCTCCAGGCAAGAACACCGGAGTGAGTTGCCATTTCCTTCTCCAATGCATGAAAGTGAAAAGTGAAAGTGAAGTCGCTCATTCGTGTTCGACTCTTAGCGACCCCATGGACTACAGCCTACCAGGCTCCTCCGTCCATGGGATTTTCCAGGAATGGCAGTGTTATTCACAATAGCCAGAAGATGAAAGCAGCCCAAATGTTTATCAACAGATGAATGGATTAATCAAATGTGGTATGTACAAGCAATAGAATATTATTCAACCTGAAAAAGGAAGGCAATTCCGACCCATGCTACAACATGGATGAAGCCTAAGGACATTACACTAAGTGAAACAAGTCAGTCACAAAAAGACAAATACTGTATGATTCCAGTTATATGAGGTACCTAGAGTAGCCAGATCCATAGAAATTCAAATTCCACAAATAGAATACTGGTTTCCAGGGGATGGTGAGAGGGGGAGAATGGGGAATTATTGCTTCATGGGTACAGAGTTTCAATTTTGCAATATGAAAAAGGATGAAAAGGTTCTGATAATTGGTTGCACAACCTGAATATTTTTAACACTACTGAACTGTACACTTACAAAGGGTTTCATGTTATATGTTATTTTACCACAATTAAAAAAAAGCAGAAGATGATTATGCTGGCCTTCCCACGTATGATTATCAGCCTATTGATTATGCCAGCCTTGAAAATAAGCCCTAATTAATGGCAGGATGGCAGGGCAAGAAGACATCAGTATGGCCTCATGAGAAAAACCCATTGCAGTGGCTCTCTGAGGAGTTTAGGTTTTTCTTCTTTCCTCTTTTTAAAATCCCCTTCCGTTTGGCTTCCAGTGGAATATGCTGGTGTGTGAGGCAGTGGATACAGCAAGAATACACTGGCCTGGCAGGCAGGAGGTCTCAGGTCTGCCTGTTGCTGCCATGCTCTAGCCGAGTGATGCTGGACAAGGTCTGTGCCCTCGTGGTCTCAGAGTTTACTAATCTGTGAAGTGATGGGGCTGAACCAGGTGAGCTGTAGGGGGTTCCCTCCCCACTCCCATGGATCAAGGTCTTAGCCAACAACAGGGAATAGCAGAGAAGTGTTCGATATGTAGGAGGAGGGTGCAAGTTCGGGGGAGCAGGGGCCCTGGAAATAGTGACATATGTGAACGACAACTTGGAAAGCCTGTGGGGAGACTCCCAGGTCAGCTGGAGTCCTCTCAACCTGCACTCTTGCTATTAAATGTAAGGCCTGTCATATGGAGGGCTGCTGCAGGCCCAGCAGGTTCCCAGGCACAGGGGGCTCCATTTCCACTTTTATGAGTATTTCCTGAACACTCAGGGGGGTTTCTGCCAGGTACTATAAGTTTGAGAGGGAAGTTGCTACCTAACAGAGTTTACAATTTTGTTTCAAGAAAATGGGTGAGAAAAGAAATGAGATTTGAAGGAAGAGATCTGTGAGGACACCTATAGGACTGTTCATGCCCACAGGTCTCAGGCAGACCTGCCAAGTCGCAGGGGCACAGACACAAGTGTCCTCTCTCAGCTCAGGGAGGGTCCAGAGAAACAGCTCTGCTAGGGAACTCCTCAGAGTACAAGGACAACCCATTTTAGATGGACCCGATGGAAAGCCCATTTAAATTGTGTGACTGTCCTCAATCTCCACTGGTTTCTGTAATTTGCCAAGCATGTGGTCTGGAGACAGATGGACCAAATTTGTAGTTTTGGAGACAGATGGACCAAATTTGTAGTTTTGGAGACAGATGGACCAAATTTGAATTCTGACTTCACCATGTGGTCTTGTACAAAGTACTCTATTGTCTTGAGCTTCAGCATTCATCTTGCAGGGTTATTTCAAGGTTTAGAAATACTATAAGTAAACGCCAGTGCCTGGTACATAGTAGGTGTTCAATAAATAGTAGATGATGCAAAAAACAGTCTACCCTCTTAAGGCCATCCTGTATGTTGGGACAAGTGAAAGTGAAAGTGTTAGTTGCCCAGTCATGTCCAATTCTTTGTGACCCCATGGACTGTAGCCCACCAGGTTCCTCTGTCTGTGGAATTCTCCAGGCAAGAATACTGGAGTGGGTTGCCATTTCCTTCTCCAGGGGATTTTCCTGACCCAGGGATCGAACTCAGGTCTCCCACATTGCAGGCAGATTCTATACTGTCTGAAGCCAGTAAGCACCAGGGAAGCCCCATGTTGGGGCAAATATGTGGACAAATAGTTACCATCATGATTGTCATCATCTGATAAGAGATAAAATATGTATACTGTGACAGTTTTAAAACTAGTCTGTAAATTCTTTAAGAATCCTCTTGAGAGGGTTCTTGGGAGGTGGGGATGTCGGTTTTCTCTTTTTGAACCCGGGCAGGTTTGTGACTGCTTGGACTAACTGCGTATGGTAGAAGCCACCACGTGATTTTTGAGGCTAGATTACTTGCTCATGGATACATCTGGCCTTGGAGCTTCCGCATAAGAAGATGGACTCCTCCAAGACTACCAGGCTGGAGAGGTCACGTGTAGGCACTCAGAGGACAGTCCCAGCAGAGCCCAGCCTCCCTGCCATCTTGGCCAACATAGCAGGCATGCAGCAAAGCTGTCCTGGATCCTGCACATCAGTCCATCTGCCAGCTGAATGCCATTGCGGACCTCTATCAATGCCGTCCCATGCCATGCTAAGTTGCATCCGACTCTTTGTGACCTTATGGACTGTAGCCTGCCAGTTTCCTCTGTCCATGGGATTCTCCAGGCAGGAATACTGGAGTGGGTTTCCGTGCCCTCTTCCAGGGGATGTTTCTTATCCAAGGATCGAGCCCACATTTCCTGTGGCTCCTGAATTGTAGGCAGATTCTTAACCTCTGAGCCACCGGGGAAGCCCCTATCAATACTATCCGGTACCAAAAATATTACCTAGCTGAGCCCTGCATGAATTCTTGTCCCACAAAACTGTGAGGTATAATAGTTGTTGTGTTAAGCGGCCGTACTCCGGAGTATTTGCTACCAGGAATAACTGAACATATGAATGACAGACACACGGAGGAGAGGAGTCTGATTATGGGGTAAAGGGAGGCTTTAGAAAGACGTGACACTTGAATTGTCCTCAGAGAATGGCTGGGGGTTCATCAAATAAGGAGAAAGGACAAGGGAACCCCAGGAAGAGGACAGCATGCTCAGGGAACAGCAGGTTGTTCTGGGTGACCCCAAGTATGAGCTGGGGGTTTGGGACAAGCTGGAAAAACAAGCCAGAAGCAATTCATGAAAAATCAGAGTTCAGACCTTATATGCATTATCTTGTTCAGACCATACGGCAACTATATGAAGTGTTTGTTATCTACATTTTACTGAAAGCAAACTGCAATCCAAACATTAGTATAGTGCATCTGAAGGTCATAGAGGATTGGCAGAGCCAGAATTTTAACAGGTCTGACTGACTCTGAAGCCCAGACCCTTAATCAATATGGTAGACCCACTAGGGTGGAAAAGGCCATTTAATTTATTTATTTATTTATTTATTTATTTTAAGGTTTTAATTATTTATTTTATTTTAGTTTTAAACTTTACAATATTGTATTAGTTTTGCCAAATATCAAAATGAATCCGCCACAGGTATACATGTGTTCCCCATCCTGAACCCTCCTCCCTCCTCCCTCCCCATACCATCCCTCTGGGTCGTCCCAGTGCACCAGCCCTAAGCGTCCAGTATCGTGCATCAAACCTGGACTGGCGACTCGTTTCATACATGATATTATACATGTTTCAATGCCATTCTCCCAAATCTTCCCACCCTCTCCCTCTCCCACAGAGTCCATAAGACTGTTCTATACATCAGTGTCTCTTTTGCTGTCTCATACACAGGGTTATTGTTACCATCTTTCTAAATTCCATATATATGCATTAGTATACCGTATTAGTGTTTTTCCTTCTGGCTTACTTCACTCTGTATAATAGGCTCCAGTTTCATCCACCTCATTAGAACTGATTCAAATGTATTCTTTTTAATGGCTGAGTAATACTCCATTGTGTATATGTACCACAGCTTTCTTATCCATTCATCTGCTGATGGACATCTAGGTTGCTTCCATGTCCTGGCTATTATAAACAGTGCTGTGATGAACATTGGGGTACACGTGTCTCTTTCCCTTCTGGTTTCCTCAGTGTGTATGCCCAGCAGTAGGATTGCTGGATCATAAGGCAGTTCTATTTCCAGTTTTTGAAGGAATCTCCACACTGTTCTCCATAGTGGCTGTACTAGTTTGCATTCCCACCAACAGTGTAAGAGGGTTCCCTTTTCTCCACACCCTCTCCAACATTTATTGCTTGTAGACTTTTGGATCGCAGCCATTCTGACCGGCATGAAATGGTACCTCATAGTGGTTTTGATTTGCATTTCTCTGATAATGAGTGATGTTGAGCATCTTTTCATGTGTTTGTTAGCCATCTGTATGTCTTCTTTGGAGAAATGTCTATTTAGTTCTTTGGCCCATTTTTTGATTGGGTCATTTATTTTTCTGGAGTTGAGGTGCAGGAGTTGCTTGTATATTTTTGAGATGAGTTGTTTGTCAGTTGCTTCATTTGCTATTATTTTCTCCCATTCTGAAGGCTGCCTGGAAAAGGCCATTTTAGAAGTCTCAGGAATAAACATGAGGGAGTGCAAGACCAGAGATGACAAGGAATATCTAAAACACTTTCAGAAGGTACAGGATCAGATTAGAGAAGGAGATAGGTCTAGGACTATGTCCTACAGGGTGTGGAGGAAGGCGTGGGGTGGGGTCAGGGGGGTGCAGAGATGGTGGTGACCAGAGGGCCATCACAGGAGTCTGGGAGACCCAGGGAAAGACAGGGCTGTGGGGTGGAGAGGAGGGGCTGGTGAGAACTCTTTCAGAGGTAGAGTTGTCAGAATAGGATTGTGGAAAGATGAAGGAAGAGGAACAAGATGCCACTGAGGCTTAAGCATCCGGGCACCTCAGTTCAGTTCAGTCCAGTCGCTCAGTCGTGTCTGACTCTTTGCGACCCCATGGACTGCAGCATGCCAGGCCTCCCTGTCCATCACTGTCTCCCAGAGTTTGCTCAAACTCAGGTCCATTGAGTCAGTGGTGCCATCCAATTATCTAATTCTCTGTTGCCCACTTCTCCTCTTGCTCTCAATCATTCCCAGTATCAGGGTCTTTTCCACTGAGCCAGTTCTTTGCATCAGGTGGCCAAAGTATTGGAGTTTCAGCTTCAACATCAGTCCTTCCAATGAATATTCAGGACTGATTTCCTTTAGGATGCACTGGTTGGATCTCCTTGTTGTCCAAGGGACTCTCAAGAGTCTTCTCCAACACCACAGTTCAAAAGCATCGATTCTTCAGCGCTCAGCTTTCTTTATAGTCCAACTCTCACATCCATACATGACTACTGGAAAAACCAAAGCTTTGACTAGATGGACCTTTGTTGGCAAAGTGGACCTTTATCTGCAAAGGCTGATGAGAGGAACAGGTTTTGCTGGCTGGGACAGCACCGAGGGACAGTGAGCTGGATGACCTGCACCCCTTCTTCTTGCAGGGCCTCCAAGGCCTCCCGGGGTGGTTGCTGTGGCATTGGGGCCCTGGGCAGGGTTACCTCAGGGAGCTTGGGGAATGCAAGAGGACGGCAAATGTGGCTCAGCGGAGGATGTGCAGGAGGTGAGTGAGCATTCTGGGAAGGCAGGGCTCTAAAGGGGCCAGCACAGGGGTCCTGTGGGTGGACACACACCTTGGCTCTCTCTCCTCTGGGGAGAGAGCCTTGGTGACCCAGCTGGCACTGGTTCCTGCTAACTCGGCTTCCCCATCACAAGCTCCTCCCAGCTGCCACCCTGCCCCAGCTCCCTGTCACGACAGGTGGTCCAGATGGCTGCACAGGCCCTCCCTACCCCACAGCCACCACAGTGGTTTATGTGTTGTGGATTCTTAGTGAAGCTAAGACTGGCCAGAAGATGTAGGGGTGCCTTGCCCCTCTTCTCCTCTGCTCCAAGGGTCTATTTCTTCTTCTTCACCACCTGCACACGTGCCAGCAGTTCGTGTAGCCCACCAGCCCTAGTGTGACTCAGTCATGGTATCTGGTGAGAGGTGGGCAGTCACATCACGGCTTTGGCCCTGCTCCCACTGGTGAGAGATGTGGTGGAGAAGACACAAGGGTTTCTCCTTGTGGGTCCCAACCTTCTCAGCTGCTGCCACTCTCTCCTGCCTTCAAGCACAATGAGCGGAGGGAGAGAAGGCTCTGGAGGTAGCAGACCACATTCAAGCCCAACTCAGCCACTTACTCTCTGAGTGACCTTGAGTGGGCCAACTTCTCTGAGCCTCAGCTTCTTCCTGTTCTTTAAAATTAGAAAAAAATCTCCATTTTTTCTTTTCTTTTCTTTTTTTTCCAGGGTAATTGATTAAGCAGCATTTAGCAGAGCAGTCAGAGAGAGGCTGGCCCTCCCACCTGGGACTCCATCTTCCCAATGAGGTGAATGGGCAAGGAGCTCTGTTCTGAGCTCAGACTGGTGGTCACTGGTCTGCCTTGTCAGCCGAGCACTTTTGGGTAGACAAGAGCCCCTCTTCCCTTGCTTGGCACACACCTGCCTCTTGATGGACGATTTGAGGCCCTGGCTTCAGAGGGGGCTGCTCTGTGCTGGCTTCCTCTCGTGGCTCTCAGTTGAAATGCTTGGCACCACCAAGGGGAGAGGGCAGGTGCCAGGTGGGAGGAGGATGCTGGCTCAGATCACAGGTCTGCAAACTCTGTGGTCTGATCCTGGAATGTGGAGCAGCATCTTTGCCTATTGCAGGCTCCAGGCTGAGGACCAACACCATCAGTGTTGATGACTGGGATTCATCCAAGTTGTTAATAGGACTGGTTCTGCTGGCTCGAGATGTCTTATGTCTAAAGTAGATTCAAGCAAAGAGAAGACTCTTCAGGATCATGCCTGAGTACTGACATCTTTAGGCTGAGCAGACTACTTCCTGCAACGGTCATGTCAAACTTCTGAGGCCTCCTGCCAACTGAAGGTAGAAGCGGGGAGGGGGTGGGAGTAGTAGGTGTGGTGGGGTGGGACTTATTCAGGACGTTTAACTTCTACCAAGACTCTGGTGCTGGAGACCTCTGTGTGAATCACTTTGAGTCTGATGTATGGCAAAATCAATACAATATTGTAAAGTAATTAGCCTCCAATTAAAATAAATAAATTTATATTAAAAAAAGGAAATGAAGGTAAATACCACTAGCCAGAACTTCTTATAAAGTGGCACTTTACTGAAAGCAAAGTTACTGTCTTCAGTGAGAATAAAGAAGCTCAAGTCCTTGAAGATAACAGAAGAAAAGTTCTACTGCTTCTGTGTTGTTCAAAAAAGGATTTAAAGTGAGCAATTACTTGCAATAAAAGCACATAAATCAATAAATCAGGGTGATCTAAGGTAATATTTTAGTACAAATGTGCCATAAGATTTCTACATGATAACTAAAATTTGGCTGAAGTATGTTTCTGTGTTCTCTAGTGGCCAAAGCAAAAAGGGAAACAGGATCAATTATAAGAGTTCTTAGGAGAATGCTTTTTCTGACACTGAGCTCTAACAGAAGTAGTTTCCCAGTCCTCTTAAGTGCTACAGTTAACATCTTCACCTGCATCTGTAAAGCCAATACAACAGCATGTTCATTTAGCCATTTTTATAGTGCTATCTCTGAAGCACCTAAGTCAACTGAGGGTTAGACTAGAAAGTTGGGCTGCATCGAATTAGCAAAGATTTTAAAATAATATTTGTAACTAGCCAGGATGTAGTGAGTTAGGAACATTTATGTACCACTGGTGAGAATATGAACTGATAGAACTTTTCTAGAAATGTTTGGAAATTGGTTATAGGAATCTCAACAATTTTGTTCAGACTCTAAAACCCCATAGTTCCCCTTCTAGGAAACATCCTTGAGGAAATTGAGAGTTATACAGATATTTAGACCCAAAGACATTCACAGTGGATTATAATATCATAAAAGGAAAAACAGAGAAGCAAGAAATCCAATGATAGGGAGTGGTAATAAAAGTTGGAACACCTGTACCACACACAGAGATGTTTCTAAACACTTTTACTAATATGAGAACATTTTCATGATAAATTAACTAAACAAAAAGACAAACTCCATCTGTATCTAAGAATGTTGAAACCGCATGGCAAAACCCATTTATACACGCAAAGAGAAAAACTAGAAGGAATACATCAAATTGCTAGTCAAAGGTGCCTCTGAGCTGGAGGATTTTGAATGGTTTGAGTTTTCTTTTTCCTACCTTTCTGAATTTATGTGATCTATAATACGCATGTATCTTCTGTAATCAGAAAAAAGGAAGTGAAGTTACCTTAAAAGAAGCATGAGAGAATCAATCCTCCCCTCTTCTGGACCAAGGCTTACATTCTAAGGAGACTGTTCATCCTGCATTTTTATTCGAACACTTTCATCGCCATTCTCTTATTAGTTTCTCACAATCACCCCAGGAGGCAGGCAGGGTAGGGATTCCATGTGTTTTTAGAGAGGAAAACATGATACTTAGCAAGGTACCATTTGAGTGGAGTGTCTGCTTTATTTTCAGGAATCCACATCTCATCCACACCTCTGACCTCCACCCAAAAATCTGCTGGTACAGTGAGCCCTGCAGTAGGTAGGGATGGGGAGATGGACTTTACCCACAGCTGGATCACCAAGCTGTTGGCACGCCTCGGCCATGCAGTAGCATGCACGTCTCAGGGCTACTGCATGCCCAAGATGTCCATGGTGCTCCGGCAAGCTTCTAAATCACCATTTAGACCCACACTTCTGTCAGAGGCACAAATTGCTACTTTGCACTGCAGTGAATCTCACATCTGATTTCCTTTGACAGCTAAATTAACAAATCAACTGAACTCCGATACATTTTATGTCCTGTCTTCTGCCAGATTGAATGTGTTCCAGGCACAACACAGTGCAGAGGAGTTTGGATTTACTGGCTCAGGGGTAAACAGTAAACTATTCACCGCGTCCATTTCACTCACCGAACTAGGAAGCAATTCCTATGTCCATCTGTCAGCCTCTGAACTGGGAGGAGATGAATGAGTCAGAGGCAGCTGACCTGGTGAGGCAGTCCCTAAGAGCTGGTCATTCACTCTGCAACATGCTTTCCTTGCAATCAGTGGGATAATTTCACTTCTAATTTCTGCCCTGATGGTCAGACTTGTCTACACCTGCTCCCCTGACTTCCCTTGGCTGTCTTGAAGAGCAGTGACTCAGAATAATAAAGACCTTCATCTGCACAGCATTCTTCATTTTTTGAAGCTCAATAACATAAATTATTTCACTTGATCTTGTCTATAACGTTATGAGATGTTACTGTCCACCTCCATTTTAGAGATGAGGAAGCTAGTTCAAGGTCAGATAGGTTATAAGGGGTAGAGAAGAACTAGAATCATGATCTCCTGATTGCCAATCCAGTATACCTTCTAGAACATCCTAGAACCTTCTAGAATCTTCTAAGAGTACAATCGCTTACTCTATTGAAACAGAAGGGCCCTGACCATTCCTCTGAAGCTCTGATACCCTCCCTCTGCTGGAACCTGGTTTTCCAGATGGGCTTCTATGTTGGTACAGGACACAGTGACCAGGCAGTATGACATAGTAAGCCAGCCAGCTACTACTCCCTCTTCATATGTAAAATTTTTTAAAATAGCTTTAAAATACACATAAAATCACCATTTTAAGTGTACAGTTCAGCGGCATTATATACATTCACATTGTTGTCTTACCATCACCACCATCTATCCATCTCCAGAACTCTTTTTGTCTTGCAAAACTGAAATTCTGTATCCATTAAAAACTAACTCCCCATTGCCCTCTCCTTAAAGCCTCTGAAAACTACTCCTCTACTTTCTATCTCTATGAATTTGACTAGTTTAAGTACTTCATTTAAATGGAATCTCATTTAAGTGGAATCATGTAAGTGTCCTCACGGATGGACCCTACTTATTTCACATAGCATAATGTCCTCAGGGGCCATCCGTGTGTCAGAATTTCATTCTTCTTTAAGGTATTCAGCCTCATTATTCAAATAATTCACTTTATGCACATACCACAATTTGTTTATCTACTGATGGACATGGGTTGCTTCTATATTTTTGGCTACTATGAATGATGCTACTATGAATAGTGGTATACAAATACCTATTCAAATCTTGACTCTTCTTTTTTTTGAATAGAATAAGCACGTAGCCTACATTTGCTGAATCATAATAATTTGCAGGATCTAAGACATCTCCCCTTCTTTTTTTTCTGTCAACTTTATTGAGGAATATTTTATGGATAATAAGCAACATTCATTTTGAAGTGTACAAATTGGTAAAGTATGATGACAGTGATATACACCTGTGATGCCATTGCCATAATTAAAATACAGACTCTCCGCATCACCCCTGAGCAGTTCCTCACGCTCCTTCTCAGTTCATCCTTTCCCTCTAGCCCTGGACCCTGGTTCTGTTCAGCATTTTGTCACTCTAGATTTGGTTGCATTTTAGATAAGTGGAATCAAGTAGTACAGAGTCTTTCTCCTTCTTCATTCTTGATAATGCCACTCACTGAGCTCAGAGCCCAGACGCTGGCTGTGGGGGACTGCAACGGGGGAGCTTTTGTTTGGGTTTAGTGTTTCCACATGTGGAAAGACTCATGACAAGCTTACAAGAAGCCACTGCAATTAGCGAATGGCCAATACCAATTTCAACGATTGGTGTGGCCAGATCATTCCTTTATTTTTTTTTTTTTAACTCTGCAAAAGTCATTATGCAAGTAATTTGGAATGTGTTTTACTCATACTTTGGGACTCCACAATCCTATATCCTTACCTCAAAATATTGAGTCCCCAGAGGGTCTGGGGAGAAGAGAAAGTGACCCTATGGCATAAGGTGCTTTATATATGATAGCTTACTTGATTCTCACAGCAACCCTGCAATGTATGTTTTGCTCTCTCCCTAATCCAGATGAGAAACAATTTTCAAGGATCTAATAACTTGCCAAGGACCACTCAGTAGTTTAGCTTTAGAGTCACCTTTTGGGCTCTAAAACCTGGGCTCCTCCCCTTGCCTCCTGCCTCCTCATGGGTGGACAAGTCTCTGATGATGCAGACAGGGGATGCCAATGGATTCTCTGCCACAGACAATGCCAAGATCTTTGTTAATAATTTCTGCCACAGGCCAGTCTCAAGCTTTCCCTGACCTGCATCGTGAGTCAGATCCACATCCTTGCAGGCACTGACTTCAGCAAACCCCAGCCCTCCAAGGGTTGCTGCCTGGCAGTTTAGCACTGAACATTGTGTTCCTTCAGCCCAGGCTCTGCTGATAACACTCTGGTGAACCCAGGGCAGATTTCCTCCCATCAAAACAGCTACAAGAGCCCCCTCCACATGCCATGTGGGACTGCAGAGATAAATGAGACACAGCATGGTCTTTGGCCCTGAGGTTCCCAAGTCAGTAAGACACTTTTTCTGGGGGATGGCAGGTTCAACAGAAAGTGTACCTACTTGCTTCTGATCTCATCCTGGTTATTAATTAACCTGGAGCTACCTGTCAGAGCAGATATCCATGCTTAGCAATGAGAGGTGGGAGCAGTTCCATTAGCACTTGGAAGAAATACCAAACAGGACCAGTAAAGAGAATCATTTGGTTTGGATGGCAAGGGGTGGGGTGGGGAGGAAGTGACGGGCCTGATGCTCTGAGCTGCTGAGGTCTGCCTGCAGCCAAGGTCTTGGTGCATTTCTTAGAGGGAAGAGAGGTGATTTAGGTCCAGATTCTGGGCCCCTAAGCAAAATAATTTGAGAAAATTATTAAATTTTATAATATTAAAATACATTTTATAATATTAAAATATTATAAAATAATTAATTATAAAAGAACTGGATTATGGTACCATCCACTCCTAAGATGCAGGGGCTACTTGGGACCAAGGGGGAAGGAAGGGGCAGTAATGGGGTTGTGGGGGGAG
>NW_011494717.1:10995664-11132108 GCF_000754665.1 Bison bison bison
ACTTTAATTCCAATCACTTTTCAGCCTCCAGCCCTGGCTGCCATGGAGCTAACCCTCCACGTCTACAGAATGCCTTCCGTGGTCACAGATGAGCTCTGCACCTGAAACTGCGAATTACTCCAAGCAAGTGGTTTTCAAATTTTAGCATCAAAATCACTCTTCTTAAAATCCCCCAAATCTTTCATTCAGTATGTCTAGGGGAGAGCCCAATAACTTGTATTTCTAATTGTACAAATTATGATGGTTCAGTTCCTCTAACCACATCTTGAGAACCTCTGCGGTAAGGGTTTGAGTACAAGGAACAGCTACAGGGCTTCTTTGCTGTGTCACCTTGGGGGCCTTCCCAGTAACTTGATATCGGCTGACAAACTGGTCCCTAAGGACTGGGGAAATTTGGGAGTGAGGAAGTCTACTCTCTTCTCTCAGAGACAACACCATCTGTGCCAGGTTGGGCATGGGTGGAAAGCATGAGCTACAGGATCCCGCCCCATCTCAGTGAGCCAGTCTCCTCATTTCTCCCAGGCTGACTTGGCATATCCACCCAGCCAGATGGTCCCCCAGGGTGGCCCATATGGGTCTGCTTAGGAGAATGAATGAAAAGTGTTTGTAAAGAGCTGGCAGCTTTCCAGAGAGGGCATCTCAGCCCAATCACTGTCATAACTAATGCTTTTCACTCATATGGTGCACTGTGGATTCTCATGGGCCTCCGCTCCCTGGGGCTTTACAACAACTTGGACAATCAGGTTGGTAGGAAACGAGGTGAGAAGGTGGCCATGTATCAGTGGTATCATTCTACGGTTGAAGAGCTGAAGCTGAGAGGTACCAATTCACAAAGCCAGTTGGTAACAGGACCAGAGATCTTCACACCCTGGTCCTTCATCTAATAGCAAGCCCTATTGGTTCATATGGTCAACGTCATGGTTTCTGAAGCACTTTGACCTGTATTATGAAATTTAATCTTTGTAATAATTCTATAAAGTCATTATAAAACCACTATGAGGTTTGGTTCTTGTTCAGATCCCATGGAAGGAATGAGGCAGTGGGTCCTGAACTGGCCTCTGAATTTGGGCTGCCTGAGTTTGATTCTTGGCTCCACCATGTACTGGCTGTCTAATCTCACCCAGATTCAGCTTCTCATGTAATGGGGATAATAAGAGAAACTTTTGCATCGGGTCGTGGAGAAGGGCAAGTGAACCAGTGTCCATAAAGTTCTCAGCAGTGTCTGACCTAGGGTAAACCTGATGAACAGAGGTTGTATTACCATCACTCCCTCCCTGATGAAATGGGTTGCAGGGCCGTTATCTCCATAGGCTTAGAGAAGACAGTGGAATCTTGCCTTCTGTGGGGCCTGATGGGCCCTAATTACTGGAAACCAGTGGTTTCCATGGCCCACAACACAGTCTTCTCCTTCACTCTTGACCCCACTCTGACTCATGTTTTGACAACAGACCTCAGCCTGAGTTCTGGCCTCTGTTTGTGGCCTCATCCAGGGAAAATAATTTCAAACTGCTTGCTTATGATCGCTGCCTTGTAGGATAAGATTCATGGGGCCACTGGCTTAACAGTCCATTATGAATCACAGTGGGGAAATCAGAGTGCATTATGTGGGGCAATTGACATGGTGTTTACCAGGGTAAAGGGCAGTGACCAAAGAGAGAGTTTCATTTATACACAAAACAATTCCACATCCACAAAGCAGGGTTCTAGCACACTGGGGCTGTTTATAACCCTCCAATGCAATAACTGGTGGCAATCTGTTCCCTGGCTGGTGATCTCTCCTTTCATTACTTCTGGTTCCTGAGGAACACCTTGCAGGTAGCATCAAGGATGCATAGAGGTTGGCCAGGTGTCAGCTCATGGAGAGGGATCAGATGATCACAGGGGGAAGGATGGAGGCATGGATTACACATTCAATGCCTGAAGATGTGGTGAAGCCTGTGGGGGTGGGGGTGAGGCTTTAGCCAGGCAAGGAGAATCAGTGCCTGCAGGGTCCATGTCACCATGGCTACTGGAGACAGCTGGTCACAAGAAGTTGGCTAGGCAGTCAGGCCCACTGAGACAGGAAGACCCCACATTAGGGGTGGAGGTAGGCAGGCCCCTGGGCCCTGGAGAATGACTGAGCATCAGTAAGAACATGTCCATTGGGCAAGGCTGACAGACTGTTGATCTCAGGGCAAAGACTTGGGCAACTGGCTTACTCTTTCCAAGCTTGCATTTCATATCTGTAAAAGAAATAATTCCTGTCCTAAATATCCTACAGGGTTGCTGGGATCAGAATTGTCCTGTAACACAACTCCAGGGCATTGGAGGTGAAGTCTGTGTGAGCACCTGGTTGAGGTGATGAGACAGAAGTCATAAAGGAAAGTTCTTTGTGAACTTGAAATATCTGTGCAAATACAAGTGACTTCATTCTTTTATTCAGAGTGCTGGATGAGAGTGGACAAGGGCCAGTGGGCATTTGCTGTGGCCAGAAAGAAGTCAGTAGTCCATTGGTGATCTCTGGTTCTGGTAAGGGGGTGGGGCAGGGAGGTGGACTGTGGGAAGATCACTGCACTGAGATGTGTGTCTGGAGTCAGCTCATCCCACAGTGCTGGTTGCCACCAGCTGTGGCCTTGCTGGGTTTCTGTTGGCTACGCGGGGCCTTCATTGTTGTCTTGTGCTTCTGAGTGAGCACCGCCTGAGCACCTGCTCCAGAGCAAACTCAGCCCAGAGAGGTACCAAGAAACCAGCAGAAACCATGCATGAGGCATCTGCTCAGGGCCAGCCACAGCGCCAGTCTCTCTGCCTACACTGGATATCATGTCATCCTACTGACATGTATGAGTAGGTATTACCTTTGTTGAGTAGATGAAGAAACCCAAGCCCAGAGAAGTTACGTGACTTGTCCAAAGCCACAGAGCCAGATGTGAACTATGACTTGCCCACACCTGAGTCTAAACAACTTCTGCTATATCAGCATCTCCCAGATGTTTTCTGCACAAAATATTGGTTCTGGGAGCTACTTCTTGTGTTTCATGAAAAGGTAATTTTGTGGCAAAAAACACAAGAAGGTTACATATTCTATGTTCAAATTGGAGATTTACATTGCATTGTGGCTCAGATCGTAAAGAATCTGCCTGCAATGCAGGAGACCCAGGTTCAATCCCTGGGTTGGGAAGATCCCCTGGAGAAGGAATGACAACTCTTCCAGCATTCTTGCCTGGAGAGTCCCATGGACAGAGGACACTGGCGGGCTACAGTCCATGGGGTTGCAAAGGGTCAGACACAACTGAGCAACTAACACACACGTAGCAAATGAAAGGCTCTGAGCAGTCGTATACTAGAGGCACTGAGTTATATCTTGGCTTTTCTTGGAGTTAATATATAGAATTATTACAAATAGAAACATATTCTTTTGGGATATTATATATTCTTGTGGGGGTGAAGACCTATGAAAAAAGACCTGTATCAGAGGGGGCAGAGATTTATTACTGTTATCAGTCATGGGATGTAGGTAAGGGGGCAGAGATGCTTTCAAAGGCCATGCAGGGGGCAGCGATACTCGGGGGATCCCGGGGAGCCAGTCTCCAGCTGAGGTGGACCACAAGGTCCTGAAGGAAGTGCTACAGGAGGCCACCTCAGTCTTGCTCTCCTACATCACCCCCTGAAGTCACATGCCTGTCCAGGGGTGGTCTTGAATATGCTCAAGGGAAGGTACAGAAAACAGCATATTGGGTAGGAAAACTGAGAAGTGGATGGGTCGTGTAAGATCATGATGCTGACTACTTAATCAGCAATTAGCAAGTCAGGTCCTTCAGCTCCATCTGTAGAAGGGTGACTCCAAGGCACCGAGACTGTGGTGGGCAAGAGGAAGGGGAAGAGAGGTCAGAAGTGGTATCTTGGGGGCAGCGAGGAAAAGGGGGTAGGAAGCGGGCAGAACACAACAGTGCCTGGAGGAAGGGGTCTCTAGGAAGGGAGAAGGGTGAGAGGGGGTCAAGAGAGTGGGGGTGGATGGGCAGGGAGCACTCATTCACTGTCAGTGTTGGCACAGGGCTCACCGGCTGCTGCCTCTTGTTGCAGGACATCTGACTATGGGCACCCCTGTCTCAGAGATCACGATGCTGAACTGGAGAGAGAGTACACCTGACTGATCGCTCATCTTGCTCATGAGGAATCTGAGGCCCATAGAGGGAAGGGGCCAGTCCTGAGTCCCCTGGCACTAGGAGCTGCCTTGGCCCCCGGGCCAGCAACTTCCAGACTCTGCCTCAGCAACCTCCTTTTCCTCAGTGCACACCCCCACCAGGCCCAGCTAGGCCATGGTGGCTGAGAAGAGCTGCTGGGCTGGCCAAGGGCTGCTCCAAGGGAAGGTAATGAGCTGGGTCCCTTGTTCTTCCCTATCAATCAACTGTCAAGTTTTTAACCTTTTTTGGGTATTTACATATGCAATTACTCTAATTTCCAGGAAAGAGAGAGAGAGGGAAAACCATGATTGAAGAGCAAACTCATCTCTGGAATTTTCCAACAGAGCTTCCATTGTGCTGCCAAGTCTGGGTCTGGAAGCATGCTCGGCGAGTCCCCATCTCGAGAGGGCAGAGGGCAGGGCAGTTACAAGGCGCTGTCTGCACTAAAACTGCCTGTCTGCACACTGGGGAGAGGTGTTTCGTCCATTACACATTTGTGTTCAGCTATAAATGACCTGAAGGCAGAGTGCTATGGTTTCAATATTTTCTGGTGGAGGAGGTTATGGTGAAGTGAGGGGCTCATGGGAAAGTATTGAAAGCTTCCGATTAGGTTGCAATTGCCGACAATGAACCGTTTTCAACCCACAGACATCACAATTTCATATGGGTCAACCTAATGTAGACAGATGCTGTGGAATTCTTCATAAACACTTCACAAGGAAAACATCTCCACTGCTTTTTGCCTGATTATGAGAGGGAGACTCAAAGGGAGGGAGAGGAACGGATGAATGCTGAAACTTTGAACGAAGGGCAGCCATTTGGTGCCTATTTAGAGAAGAGCCTTGATTCTGAAGGGCTTCCCTGGTAGCTCAGATGGTAAAGAATCTGTCTGCAATGCAGGAGACCTGGGTTTGATTCCTGGGTCAGGAAGATTCCCTGGAGAAGGAATGGCAACCCACTCCAGTATTCTTGCCCAGAGAATTCCATGGACAGAAGAGCCTGGCACAGTCCATGGGTCACACAGAGTTGGACACGACTGAGCAACTAGCACTTGACTCTGAGATGGAGGCACTTTTTTCACTTTCAGCTCACACGTCCCACACCTTCCTCCCACTGACACTTGCACCTTTTGTGTGACCTTCAGGTGGTCTCATGTGCCAGCCACAAGATCTTTCAGAATTTTATTTCTGAGTGTACAGGGGCCACACAAAGACTAGAAACATGTCCAAGGCAGGAAGGGAGTTGCAGAGAGGCTGCTTTCTGCACCGGCTCTAAAGGAGTCTGTCTGCCTGACCTGGCCGGTTCTCTCTGTTCTGTGGTACCCCTTCCTGACCAGAACTGAAGGGTACCCCTCCACAGGCTAGCCTTCCACCTGTGATTTCGGTGGCCTTGTTTGAAAAGCTCACCTTTGATACCATCTAAGTGGCGTCTGGGCCACTCAGATGCCTTTCTTTAGAACTTGAGACTGAGGCAGTGGTGGCTGCCTACGAGGGCTCAGCTGAAGGTCCTGGGGTGGATTGGGGGCAGAGGGCTCAGCTGAAGGTCCTGGGGTGGGTTGGGGGTTGAGGGCTCAGCTGAAGGTCTTGGAGTGGGTTGGGACTAAGGTCGCCATTCTGAGCCACGTTCCAGCAAAGGTTAAGAAGCAGCTCTTTAGCAGAGCAAGGAGACAACAGCATCCCATCAGAGGTGCAGGGGACATCAGGCCAACTCTTCACCTTGCTCTTTATCCTTTCTCCTCCTCATCCCAATTTTAGACATAGAAGAACTTAAACTCAGAGGCTTTAATTATCCCTGCCTCACAGGGGCAAAGATGAGGTGCTCACACATCTGCTGTGAGGAGTAAGATGAAGAGTCACTATCTTGGTGCCTGGAGGGTTCTGGTTCCAGTCCCAGACAGTGAATACCCTTACAAAGCTCCCACTTTTCTTGGTGGTGACATGAGTGTGGGTCCAATACCCGCTCTAGCAGCTGTCTGGTTTTGGAGGCCTTTATCCAATCCATGAGTGTTTTGCCTCTATTGTAATGAGTAAGGCTTAATCCTTTCTATCTATATACAGTTTTCACAGATATCATTTCACTGGATCCTACAACACTCCTGTGAAGAAGGCATGGTGGGTATCATGAGTCTCACATTCTCAGAAGGTTACCTTCTCCTAAGCTAAGTCCTCAGTTTGTAAGTTCAGGATTCCCAGCCCATCCTGGCCTGTGCTCCCTCTACACACAGACACATGCACACACACACTCACACACTTGTGTCTATTCTGGCCTGTGCTCCCCTCTACACACACACACACACACCTCTACACACACACACACACACACACACACACTGCATCCTTGGCAGTCTCTGCAATGATCACAATTATGCCATGCTCTCACCCCTCCACTGAGGCTCATTGCCCAATGGGCCCTGGCAGTAATTGAATGGCTGCACTCAAAGGGAAAGCCTTTAAGCCCCAGGAAGCAGTTCTGCTGATTCAATCTCATCTAATTAAGAGACACTGAACTGTCAGACATATTGCCTCTTGGATTAAGCATAAAATTAAGACCTCGAATTCTCCAAACTTTTTTTCTTCTTGCTTCATACTCTACCCATTCTGTGACGTTTGCCCAACATTAGGGGAAGCTTAGCTCCAAAGTCTGGGTTACCCTGAGGCAGAATATACAAAGCCAGGGCTAGGAGGGAACAAGATTCTCTGGGTTCCTCACTAGGCTCCTCAGAGTCCTAGGGCAAGTGGTACACTGGAGCCAATTAGTTGCCCACATCTCTTCTCAAGTCCACATACAGTGACTTCAGGATGGTATTTTTAAAATCAGCCATGACTGAGATGGTTTATACTGCAGAAACTGGCAAATACTAACATGAGAACCCTTTCTCCCATCCCTCCAGAGAGGCAGTTGTTAAACATGCGCTGGCCCACCACTGCCCAGGGCCCCCAGGGGGACCACGGGAGTCTGAGTGGTGAGTATGGGTAGAGACTCAAGGGGCAGAACCAGAGACCTCTCAGTCCCCGTGCCACCCGGGCAGCCCTCCTTTTGTCTGTTCCATGGACTGGATTGATAGCCTCTGACCTTTACTGGGCACTCACACTTGCCAGGCTCTGGGCTGAGGCTCTACAAGCATTGACCCTCTTTATCTCCTATGACCCTAAGAGTAGGTAGCATTATTAACTGCCTTTTTGCAGATGAAACAAATGAGGCCCAGAGAGGTCAAGTAACTCACTGCAGACAGCTAGTAAAGGGGGCATCAAGATTTGAATTCAGGCAGGTAGACTCTTAATCCTCACTCTTAACCTCTATGCTATTGTTTCTCCACATTAGATTTAATTTGGGGAAAAAACTTCCAGGTTAAAAAAATGCTAGAAAATTAACATTTTCACTAAAGTATTCACTGAGGGGCCTGAGTACTCCCTTCTACCCTCCTGTACTTCGCTGCCTCTGGTTCTATATTTAGAAGGAGCTACTTGCTCAGAGCTGGCTCAATCAATAAATGATAAGTATACTTCAGAAACCCCACACTTGCTCCACTCCTCCTGTCTGATTTTGGGATGGGAGACTGAGCAGGCCCACTGGGGTGGTGGAGTCACTCAATCATACTGAGAATGACATCTAAATAAATAAAGAAAATCAAGCACACCATCTGGGCTCTGCACACAGCATGGGCTCCCATGCAGCTGCTGGGTGCTGTTTATTCTGGGCTGTCTTGGACAGGGAAGGAGGGACCTGAGTTCAGCTGAGGGTAAAGAATCTTCCAGGTTCCTGGATAGGAACTGAAACTTACTAATGCCTGAAACTTACTTACACCATTTGTAACTCCCAGCCCCTCAACTGCTCCAAGTCTACCTGTCCTCAAAAACTCCCCATTCCACCGTCAGGACTTTCACACATCCCGCCTCTGGTCAGTTTCTTAAGCAAGTCCCAGGCTATTTCCCCACAGAACCGAATGAAAAGATTTAGTCAGGCCAGGGGCTGTCACTTTGTTCTTGCATATTAGCTCTAACTAAAGTCTCAGCATCTCCTGTTCTCTGTATTAAAATTGGGATAGTGAGCTACCATGTGGGTTTATGGTGAGGAGTATGAGATAACCCATCTAAAGTGCTTAGCGCAGGGTTTGGAACCTGGCCAGGACTGAATGTGGGTCATCACTGATTAATGGTGACAGTGTGGATATTCGTGCTTTGTCTCCTCCTCACCGTCATTCTCACTGTCCTCTCTCCTGGGTCACCCTCCATATCTCCCTGTCTGAGTTTTATCCCCGGCAAAGCCCAGTTCATACAGTTCTTCTCCGGTGGCTCTTCCAGGGAGAAGTGGTCTCTCTTTCCCTTCACACAGTATGTCACAGCACGGCTTCTAGCATCCAGGAAGATCAGATGTATTATTTCTGAAGTCTCAGCAGTCTTGACAAACTCTCATGACAGATGCCTTTGCAGTTTAGGGTCATACCATGGCCAGATTCAGATATCATTCTGTCCTGCTGGTCACAAATGAGTTCGGTGGCAACCTCCCTGGTTTCTCTGTTCCCTGGAATATTCAAGGTACCTTGTGTGATGTGCCAGGCTCTGGTTGGGATTCAACCTGACATGTCCCTTTATGTTGACAATTACCCTTTGCAGAATCTGCAGGCTGATTTAGCAGGGTTTCCTTGATGGGAGGGCAGAAAGAGCTCTCTATTTGCACACAGTGGTCAAGGGTGCATCCCCTTGATTTCTCAGATATTTAATGATATGTCATGGGCTTGGTCATACCCTGGGTCTTTAAAATACAATAACTAATAGTTATCAAATCTCCCTATATACTAATCATTGTGCTAAACTCAGAATATGAGATATCTTATTTACTCCACTGAGGATCTCTATGGGGTGAGTACCATTATTATCAGTATTTTACAGATGGATAAGTTGAGACAAAGAGAATAAAAGGAACTGACCAAGTTCACAATGCCAGTAGATAGCAAGATGGAGACTTGAGCCCAGAATATCAGACTCCAGAACCAAAGTTCTTAACCAGTATGATACTAAGGTTGTCAGAGTATCACTGAAGTTGTGTGTGTATGTGTCATGAACAACTTCTGCAAGTGTAGGAAAAATCAAACGATAGCCTTTGTTCTTTGAATTAAGCAATGATGTATTCAGAACGTATTTTATTTTATTTATTTGGAAATCTAATTCTCTGAATGATGACTGATAGACTAATTCAATTCCTGATTTTTAATAAATGTTCTAGTCTAAGGTGAAAAGTAGAGATGAAGATCTCTTACTCAGATAAATATGTGAGCCTCATGAGGACCCTTAGGGGTTTAGCCGACCATGCAGGGCTCTTCGTCTTGTTTGTCTCCAAATAAGAACTGAAGTCTCCCAGCATTGAGCCCCCAGGAAGCAGTGTGGCTGACAGTAAATTCTTCTAAGGGCTCCGGAGGAACCATTTCAATCTCAAGTTTGCTCAAGCGACGAGAAAGTCGATTGTTCACCAGTCCCACTTGAATGTGCATTTACTCTGCCTGCGGGTGCCGGATGCCGGCCTCTCTGTACATCTCATCTGCATCTCCATAAAATAAATGGTGTGGGTGTGTGGTCTCAGAAAGAGGCAGGTACCGCCGCCCCCTCTCCTGTTTGGAGCCCCCTGCTCCTTGCTCTGTGTCCACAGCTTCCCGCATGGTGGCATTTCACTTGGTTATAACTGGTTGTCATCTATCCTTCTTGACAATGGCACAAGCTCTGTGAGGATCCACGATTCCCTACTACACACATTCCCGGATGATTAATACATATTTGGGGGATTAATAAATAAATGGTGTCAGTACAGGACTTTTTCAACTAAGGGATGAACAATTAGAAATATTCTAAGTTTATCTAGAAGGATGATCCGGATTTAAAGAAAGCTTTTCAATTTGCCCAATAGTATCGCCACTCATACCAGCTGGAACTGGTGTCTTCCCTGGATCATCAGCTCAGGGTTTGTACTGCACACAGATCCCATGCCTTGACAAGGACATTATTTAGGCTGGCCCAGTGCTCTTCTGCATCTGCATCCTAACCTCCGTCCCCTTCAAGCCCCACTGAGACTGTGTGATGTAGCTTTCCGATTGCACCCCTTCCCCACCCAGGCAGCAGGGTTCCTGGCAGGACTGGTGTCCCAGCCTTCTCATCGAGGAGCTTAGTCAGTTAGCCAAGAAATCCTATTCCCTCTTCCGTGGTGCTTTCCTGCAGTTGGGCCAAGTCATGGTGTTTCATTAGGATAATAAAAAGTGAGAAAGTCAAACTCTTAGAATGTGAAAGTCCCTCACATAATAAAAGCTGACTGGCAATTTATGGCTGTTCCACCTGAGGGTGACTTTGGGATCAATATGCTCTCTAGTTGGACTTTCAGACACTCAATTCATATAGGCTCTCTGTATCATTAGTTGGTTGCACCAGCCAGCTCACCTCCCGGAAGGTGGCCAGTGCCACCCAGCTCATCCTCAGACTGCAAATCTCATGAACAAGCCGTCTGGTTGAGTGGTCTCACCACCTTCTGCCCTCCTCTCTCCATTTCAGAGACAATTCTACCTAATACAGAATTTCTGCAGCTTGGCCCTTTGGTGGTGCCTATATATTTGCAGAATTTGTCCAAATGTTTCCTCCTTGCTGTGGGGAAGATGTGCATTTCAACTCCCTTTTCATGTCCAGGGAAGTAGGTGTCCACAGCTGAAAGGCTGATTTATAAGCCACGAGTTGTGACTTTTACAGCTTAGCTCAAGGGTCCCTGGCCTCCTGCCGTCCACAACCCTTCCCAGGCAGAGTCCACACAGCCATGAGAGAGCCTTCTGGGTCAGTCTCCATTTTAGCCTGAGTGGGCTCCGTTTCCCTTCTTTCTGGATAATGAGCTGCTGGGGAGTCTGTGCGCTATCCTGAGCCAGCCAGTCAACCCTCCCCTTTCACAGGTCTAGGCTCTGGGCAGCCTACTGGCCTCTGCAGAGTAGGAAGTACAAAGGGCACACATTACCCAGAGCTTTTACACCAGGCTCACCCTACACACAGTGGGTACTTTTCTCTAAAACCATGTATTAAACCTGTTTTGTTAGTGACTTCATGTTAAGGTTCTATTCATTGGGCATCTTCCCTGTGTATAGCTCTGGTAGGTGTCAGGTGCTGCAGAAATATAGAGGTGATTCATGGATTCTTATCCTCAAAGAGTAGCAATCTTAGGGCAGATATGACAGGAGCACAAATAATAAGGAACTGTGGTAAACCATAAGTACCATAATGGTGGTAAAAATAAAAGCCCACAGGCATTTAGAAGAGGAGATGTTATTTCCAGGTTGATGAGATGAATTAATTATGCTTAATTTATGTGCTTTATGGTTGAGATCCTTGTGCATGAGGTTTGTTTAAAGAGGGGTGGTAGGAAGCCTACTCGTTCTTGGTTCTTCCCAGAATAAAGTGTTTTCTCTGAATCCCTGCTCTCCACACAGCCTGTCACTGGTGGCTGGAACCAGAGAAGCTGCCAGGGGCTCGATGAGAAGCAAGGAGAAATGGAGAAGAACAGCCACATCTGAGGGGGGCTCCCGGAGGCCAAGCTGTCAGAAGTGGAGTACAAAGTCGCCCACATCCTCCTTGTTGGAGGGACTCTCTCAGGAGCCCTCAGGAAACTGATGAGCCTCCTCCAATCCATACCCTTGATTGGCAAAACAGATCCCACGCTGTTAGTGCTGGTGACAGCTTTCAGACGGGGCATAAACTAATTGTTAAAGACCCCTCAGCATTATTCACGAGGGTGGGAGAATTGGTTTTGGTATCCGGGAAAAACAGCCGTTTGGGTAATTACATTCTGTTTCCCCGAGTCTCCTCTAACGCATTAGCGGGAGACAATATTCCACATTCTAAGTCCAGAACCATCCCACAGAGTTGCTATTAAACAGCTGTCACCTTCCTTCCCATACTGGGCGCATTTCTCTGCAGGAAGAACGACTCCCTGTATGTGTGCGTGTCAGCAGCCTCAATCCTGGCCTGCAGGGATGTACCGCCGGCAGCGTGGGCAATGCGTCGTAGTGGGAAGAACACTGCACTCCTTGTCTAGAGACCAGTTGCTGGTTTTGGCTCACTCGTGACTTGCTGTGTGACCTTGGGTCAGTCACTTAGTTTCTCTGCTGCCTGGCTTGCTGTGAAGTAAGGAGGTGATGCCTGTGAGATCTACAGTTTGGGCTCACTGGGTGGGCCGTTCTTTAGCAGAGCAGGGGCTCTAACTCTTGCTTTAGGCTGGGAACACTCAAAATGGATTGGCCACATGGTCCTTGGATACTGTGGTCTATCCACTGTCAGCAACCCAGAGAGTGAAGGCTGTGGAGGCATAAGCCCCAGTTCTTATTTGTTCCTCACTGATCTAAGGCCTAAGAAGACTGGAAACAAGTTACACTAGGCTCTTCCTTTCCCTCAATTCATGGTCCATATCAGACCCCTGACCTCACTAAAGTAATGGGAAATTAGGGATAGAAGGATGGAGAAAGGACACAAAGGCTTGGGGGGTAAGACAGGAGGTGGGAAGTAGTGGGATATGGAGGAGAAACAGAGAAAGGGAGAATATGGATGGAAAGGGGTGCAGGAATGGAGGGAGGGTGAGAATTAGAAGAGTGTGGGAGAAAGAGGGACAGGCATGGAGAAGGAGGTACTGGAAGGAGGCCAAATACAGGAAAAAGGCAGAGGCTATGGGCTTCCTTGGTGACGCAGATGGTAAGGAATCTGCCTGCGTGTGGCAGACCCAGGTTCGATCCCTGGGTCAGGAAGATCCCCTGGAGAAGGAAATGGCAACCCACTCCAGTATGCTTGCCTGGAGAATCCCACCGACAGCCAGGCACAGTCCATGGGGTCGCAGAGAGTCAGACATGACTAAGTGACTAACACACACATACGGAGGTAAGTGCTGAACGTTTAAGAAATTCACTCCCTCCTTCCCGTCTTGTTTCCCTTCCTTCTTTGCTTCTGACAAACACTTATGAGGACCCCACAACCTGACACACAGTATTCTACATCAATAGTCTAGGTGCTAAAGGTGCAAACACGAGCACGACGTGGTCCTTGCGTGCAAGGAGCGCACAGTATGTTGGGAGCAAGCAGCGTTTACCGTGTGGCTAGGTGTGGAAAGACTACCATAGAAGGGTGTGTACATGGCAAAAGGAGTGGGCGATTCTGTGGGCAGAGGGAGGGCCAGGGAGGCTTCAGGGAGATGGGTGGGTCTCAAGATGGGAGGAATTTCTGGGCTCTTCTACATGCAGCTTCCCCTCTATAGCCTTGCTGAATTATCTTCACACAAGCCCTGAGTTAGTCACTCTAGTTTCCATATTTCCATGACGCTGTGAAACAATTTTATCTGCATTCACTGCACTGTATTGTAATCACTTCCTTTCATGTCTGTCTTACTCACTGGACTGAGCTCTTTAAAGCTTAGAAACTTGGCTTAATTGCTTTTATATTTATATTGCCCAGGACCTAGCATGGAGCCAGCAAACAGCAGATGTCAAAAGAAACCACCTCCTACACCCCAAACCCCCTAAAACAGTAACAAAACCACATTGACTGGAAGTATTAGGCATATATAATTTCTCTTCCAATGGTTCCCATTTACATGGGTTACCACAACAACTAACTTTCTAGCTAGTATTTCTGTCACATTGCTGACATTTTATGTGGAAAAAGGTTAAGGTGTTTCTCTGAATGCTTTCATTAACATCCACGCATTTTCCCCATCTTTCCCCCACCTCTCACTTCCCTTTCTTTTGCACGTGCCTCTTTCCCTTTCTAGGGATCCTGAGTGGAAGTGGGTGAGCCTGTTTCCCTTTCATCCTGGCTGTCTAGAGCCTTTCCCTATGAGTGTGAGGTTTCAGGGATCTCTTCTCAGGCACAACTTGGGCTGTGTACTAACATAATGAATCGATGGCTCTGGGAATGTCTGTTTCCCGGGAACACAGACCCTACTTTGGCTTCCTCATTCCTGGGGACTTTATCCATTGCTGCTGGGCTATTTTTTGGAAAACAACATATCCAGGGAACTGAAGGCATGACCTTTTCCATGGAGTGGTGCCTGTCTGAGCTCATACCACTCAGCCTAAAGAGGCTGGTCTCTTGACTCAGAAATCAACTGTAGGTGGAAGTCACATGTCCTCCTCAGAAAAGCTTCACTTCCACTGGGACATGCCTGCTAGGTCTATGAGCTCCCCGAGCCACTGTTACCCTGGATCTGAGACACAGGTTTGTTGCCTGTCTAGACTGTAGTTCATGTGGCCTATGTAGAGGTTACTCAGGGTATTTTGCTGAAGGAATTGTGTCTTTTAATCTTTGTACTCAATGATGGACACATTTTAAAAAGAGAAATAAATAACTTCAATTCATCGTCCCTACTCTGAAAGCAGGATATTTGGAAAGCTGTACAGTTTGAGTCAACAATTCAGACTCAGTCATCTCTTCAGAAAGGTTATTATGAAATGTATGGAAGAGACCAGATTGCAACCTGTGAAAAGCATTGGGAGAATATAATACCTTAGCTGGAAACTGGGGTACTGCTGCTGTGAACTGACACCCCCACCCCTACAAGACTTCCTTCTTCCTCCCATCTTGGGAGTGAGATTATAAAACTCTCTAATGATCTCACTGAAATAAATCTAAGCCCTTAAAAATGTCATCCAACCTCACAGTCCCTCATTATTATGGGCCATAAACATATATTCAAAATGGGAAAAATCTAAATATGACTGGGTTAATGTTCTACATTCAATTGAAGACTTTCATGATGAGAGATTAATTAAAGGGAGGCTTCTATCCAGACTCCTATATCTAAGAGCTACCCCACCTCCATGGCCAACATTTGGCATTCTCAGACCTAGAACAGAAGTGCTCAGCTTGGGTAATGATCACATTGTCTCGTGGCTCCGGGAAAGGGGAATGAAGTGGTATGAAGAGCTATGGTAATTTCTCTGAGACAAAGGACAGGTGTTGACCTGGGGAAGGTTCCAGACAACGAGGTTAGCTTGCTGTGGGCCTCATGTCACTGCTTAGGAAAGCTGGAAGCCCCTAGCACACCTGCAGTAAGAAATTCTGCCAGTTCTTTCTGAAGGACACACTGTCCTTTAAAAAATAGCCAATGATCATTCCTCAGACGTGCCCAGGTTTTCACTGTCAAGGAAACTGAAGCCTGCTGAGGGATCCTTGCCAAGCTCTTCCTTAGCAAAATGAATGAAGGAGAGATGGAGCTCAAAGCAGTGGTCAGAAGGCCTCCCAGAGGCTGGGTGAAGCTGCCCTGGTAGAGATCAAAGGTGGAACAGGGAGCCAGTGTGGGTAATAGAGTGACCCTAACATGTCGCTTGTTCTCATTAATTAATTCGTCTAGTTATTGTTCATCCATCAAACACATTTTTATTGAGGATTTATTATGCTTCATGTATCAGGCCATTGTGTGAACTGGTAGGATCCATTTTGGTGAGTAGGGGCAAGAAGGAGGAAGAAACATATAGAACTCTAAAAACAAAGAAGGAAGAGAATTTTTTGAAAATTTCCTGTGCTATTTTCTTATACAGGTTGTCTCATTGAGTCTAAGCCCATCCCTGCAGAGTTGGCCTTAAAATGATTCTCATTTTATGAAGAGAAGCAGGCAATGCTTAGAGGGGCTGAGTTTGGTGAGTGCTGTGTGTGGCTCCAAAAATCTTCTTCACCATGGGGCGTGGTCCTCAGAGAGTGTGCTATCTAGATGCACAGGGACACATTCTTAGGGAAGAATCAAGAGTTTGTATACACTCTACCTCAAACAGACTAGTTATAAAAGTGAAATCACTTTCTATGAGAAGCTGTGAGCAGTAGATGCCTAAGGCTAGTTAGTGCCAAATGAGCAGTTTAAACGATGATACTGTGGGAAGTTCTCAGCCGCTGAGGGATGATGAGATGAGATGATATGAGACTTCTGATGGTTGCTGATGAATACCTTGGGCTGGGACCCACGGAATGACTATCCCTGGCTTGTTCAGAGGACAGGTTGTTGATCTGGTGGGCTGGAGTGGGATTTAGTCAGAGGTCAGTCAGATGGGAGCAGACTGAGCATGCAGCTTGGGGCAGAGAAGAGAGAATTCAAGGTCTCTGAGCTTGATTTGACATGTTATAGGAATCTTGAGAAGGAAACAGATGAAGAAGTGCTTTCAAAAAATGAATCTGGCCATCACAGAACCCAGACTGGGTTTGCTTTAGGTTGAGATCTCTTGTCAGGGGAGATTCTGGGCTGGACCACAGAGATGCTCACACTGTACTGTGGGGCTCTGACCCTGACTCAGGGTGACAGTCCACATCCAGAAGGGATGGATGTTGGCTGCACCATCGTAGAACTTTGAAATATTTAGAGGTCTTTGTCTCCCATCAAAATAGTTGTGGAACTCTTTCCAGGAAGATCATTGAAAAGGGGGAACTGAAAGCTCTCTCTGGAGATTATTTAGCTGGAGGCACAGCTGGACAACTGGAGTCAGGATCTGTGATAATATGATATTATCATGATTGGGCTTCCCAAGTGGCACTAGTGGTAAAGAACCTGCCTGCCAATGGAGGAGACGTAAGAGACATGGGTTCAATCACTGGGTCGGGAAGATCCCCTGAAAAGAGCATGGCAACTCACTCCAGTATTCTTGCCTGGAGAATCTCATGGGCAGAGGAGCCTGGCAGAATAGTCCATGGCGTTGCAAGGAGCTGGACATGACAGTGACTTAGCATGCATTCATTATCATGATTAGGAAAATTATGATTCAAATTATGATGGTATTTTTGAACACCCCTCTGAGGTTTCTTTCTTTTGAGCTTTGCAGACACTTTCCCTCACTTCCATTTAGAGAGTTGCTATTGCTTTCTCCAGGCATTGCCTTTGATGGGGGAGGCCACATACACTTGAAAATACAGATTTTCAACAGTAAGATCAGGACTTTTTCAAGAGCAAATTAGACCTTGGAGTCAAAAAATTGAGTCTTGAATACCTAGAACCAAGAAATAATAAGACTCCTAAAACATAGGCCTTAAACCCCATAAATAAAAATCACAGAGTGAGATAGAACCTACAATGGTGTGGAATAGACCCCATAGACAATAAGAAAAGGAGAACAAATGATGTGGCTCTGCTAGGGCAACAAGGGTTATACATTTCCTACCTGGGGAAAGGCTTGGCCTGGTGAGGGCATGGGACAGAGACCAGGAAGTTTGAGGATATTTGCAAACAGGAAGACCTGTGTGCCCTGGGTTAGCACCGGGCTGCTTCAGTAGGGTCAGGAGAGAGGGATGGGGCAGCTGGGAGGCTGAGGGCAGAAAGGGACTGTGAACCCAGAGCAGCACAGGAGGGTGTCAGGAGCCTTAGTATCTCCTTTGAGGAGTCCAGAGGTGGCTAAGTGGGTGTGGACAGAGCTGGAGAGGCTTGTGGATGGAGCTGGAATGATCCACATGGACCTGCAAGCCAGGACTCACTCCCTCAGTCACACTCAGGAGCCTGGCTCAATGACCAAAGACCAACAGGGAGTGAATGAGTCTCTTAGGGAAGGCCAGAGTACATGGTTCTTTCATTACCAACTGGCACAGGGCCTTCGCATTGTTACTGGCTCCCCAGAGGAATGGGAAGGGCAGAGGGGAGGAGTCTGAACTAGCCAAAAGGGACAGAGAAAATTCCAGTTCCGAGTTGACTCTTAGAGTTGACTTTCGATTAAGCTATTTGCCATCCACAGAGATGGGAGCCAAGTGAAGTTTAATTTGTAAGTTTTGCATATAGACTGTAAAATTTACATCCTCTATGTGATATTTAAAATCCTTTCCAATGGGCTGCTTCTCATAACCTGGTTTGGATTTTCTTCCCTGCCATAACTCTCCTCTTAGGCATGCCCTTTTCCTGGGCTGAGCGTGGGCTGGTATCTCTGAAGATACAGGCTGAGACAGAAGGTTCCAGTATGCTTATCACCCATTAATACTTTATCAGGATGCTGTGCATTCCATTTGTTTCAATTAAAACCTCTTATTGAACATCTGGTCTGTGCCAGGCTCTTGTGCTGGATGGTGAGGATCTGGCATGAGGCTCTGTGGGCAGTGGGAAACAGAAATATATAGATGCTAAAACCAATTTCTAATCTTTCCAATGCTGAGAAGTAGTAGGAAGAGACTGAAGGAAAACAAAAATGGGATAGGACGTCAAAAGCCATGACTTGGCCACTTGGTAATTTTAGAGCCCTAACTTCTTTGGGTCCCAGTATGCTACCCTGTAAAACTGGGGATAGTGGGGGGGATTAATTTAGTTCCTTTCCGGATGCTAAATGATATCAAACTTGTGATTTTCAAAAGTGAAGAACTGTAGAGTTCACTGAAGCCGCAGAACGCAAGAGAGTTGATAGAATACAGCCACCACAAGCACCTCTGCTCTTTGATTCCTCTGTAACATCCTCAGAGCCACCTCAAAGTCCTATTTTGAGTAGATAGCATGGAGGTGAGTACATCATGGGTCAGCAACCTGTCTAGTCCTGGTGGTGTTCAGGACTCCAGAAGGGGTTTCTAGATGGTGTATACTGGAGGGTCCACTCTTGCAATAATGATAACAATAACAATAATAGTATTAATGATTTTTATTATTATGTTGGCATGGAAAATCCGGAATTTAAGCTCATGCTATGGGTGTGTTTGTCTGCCTATACTTACAAAGTAGAAGGTCCACCTAAATGACTAAGGGGACATCTGAAATCATCTGCAATGTTGATACATTTGCCTTGTTTACACTTTCCAGCTGCTGATCTCAATTTTCCACTCGGCTTTGCATTCACAGACAATTTCCACACTGCTCCCTCTAGACTAATTTGTTCATTCACTCATTTAACACTCTGTGAAAACTCAAAGAGCCCCTATTGTGTTGCAGGCTTTGAACCAAGTGCCAGGGATACAGAGATGAGGTGGAAGGCTTGCAACTTAGCAGGAGGGGAAAATGGACAGAGCTCATAGCACATGAATGGAGTTGTCTGCATTGGAACCAAAGGCTGGGGTGGGGTATGGAAGGAGGAGTTATACACCTGACAAAAGAGCCCACAATAGTGACTGTGACTGTGTGGCTCCTTTTCTATTTTTTGTCTCTGAAAAGCAACAACCAACAATTAGAGACTGGGGGACCTCATATGTCATCGGAGCCTCTGATGAAGTTGTACCAGATAATACAGAAACATGGAAGAACAAAGAAAGATTTTTTAAAATCTAGAAAAGCCTAAAGAGTTTGGGTTCTTTAATAAGGTCTCCAGCCTTGGTTCTGGGAGGCTGGGTTTCTATTGTGGAGTCCAGTTTCGAGATGGTGGGAAGATGGGAAGCCCAACTGATGCATCTGCACATATCCCAGGTAAGGAGATCCCACCTTCCTTATCAGTGAAGATCAGAATCTTCAACTTTGGTCCAGAAAGAGAACTTCACAGTGGGGGGAGTGGCTAGATCTCAAGACTTGGCTCCCTCCCTTCCTCTTTTCTTCCCTCCTTTCCTCCCTCTTCTTTGAAGATTAGCCATTTCCCTGGAGATTCCTATAAATCACTACTACCATCTTCAATCTGGTCTCAGGAGTGACATTTAAACCCTTTAAGACCCGAGACAGTGCCCATACAAAACTCTTGGACTACAACCAAGGTAAGCTGGAATGTTCAATGTGACTCTACTGAAGACTGGGAAAGACAAGGGACAAAACTTCAGGTGTGCCCCATGAGCTTAGACTCTGTGTTTTGCTGACCCAAGAAGAGAGCTCTCCTAAACCCAGTGACGTTTCCTTCTTGGCTTCTAGTGTCTTCTCATGCAGTGAGTGCAACCTCAGCTCCAGTACCCAAGAGCTCACTCCCATTTCATTTCTTGATGCTCAGAAAAAAATACCAGATCCTTTTATCTACCTAGATCCTTGCCTTTGCCATGTGATCAACACCAGGAAAGACTTCCATCTTAGGTAAGACCTCACTCAACTAAAGATGATGATCTTGTCCCATAGGCACTCTCTAGGAGTCCCACATCCGAATGTCCCTCAAAACCTCTCCCTGTTCCTGAGCATGTTCATGCCTTTCCCCCCCCCCTCTTTCTGTGTGTGTGTGTGTGTGTGTGTGTGTGTGTGTGTTTAAGAGAGAGAGCATATGCATTGCGGGTGGGTGAGGTCCTGAATGAGAGGGTGACAGGTTCATGAAGGGAAGGGAGGAAACATGGGGAAAGGGAAAAAGGAGGAGAGGAGAAAATCTCTGCTTAGAATAAGAAGAAAAAGACAGGAAGACTCTACATATGCATGCCCCAGATCCATCCCAGATCCATCCAACCTGCCTGTCTCAGCTTCTGTCCATGGGTGCAGAGCCAGAGGTCTGTGCCTGGAATGAAAGCAGAGCAGGCTCACTGATAACTGAAGTGGCCACAGTGATTCCATGGCCCGATTTTCTTCTTCTCACAAGGAAAGGAAGAGAGTTGAGAAGATACTGGGTTAACAGACAAACAAAAAGATGAAGACATCCACAGCCTAGGGGAGACGGAAGGAAGAAAGGCTGAGAGTGGGGAGATGTAGGGACAGGCTGTCCACAGGATGCCCAAACAAACAACTGAGAAGGGAAATGATCTGTCTGCCTTTACTTATTTCTTATCACAGAGTAAACAAAAGGTAGGACTCTGAATGGAGTAGAAGCTTTGGCATTGCACATGCCACAGGTAAGGGATGAGAGAAAGGAATGGGAAAAGGGCCACATCAGGAGAAGGATGGCAGAGAATGGCCCGACAACAGGGCTCTAACATTACTGTCCATATGTGCCGTGTGCATAACATGAGAGCACATGACAGCCAGTGAGCAAAAGTCTGTGCTTGCATACTAACAGTAAAGAAAAATATCATTCCTGAGATGGTAAGATAAGCAGAAAAACATCTCTCCTTGTAATTACCATTACAAGGAATATTTTCCATTCTTATCCATATAATGTAATTCTGGGCATTCCTCACCCTAGCTTTATATACTCGTGGGCCCAAGTTCATAGGACAGAGACTTCAGGCTACTCACAGGCTCTCCTTGACCTCTTGGGCCTGCAGCACAGGGAGCTTGCTTCATTCCCAGCCCTCACAGAGACCCAAGTGACCTTCTCCCTTCTGCTGCGCTCAGCTGTGACAGCTCGTTTGCCTGCCCTGCTCTGTGCTCCTGAGCCATAAACCTACTGACAGGCTGCCTCCTGACCCCAGACTCGGGCTACCTGTCCCTGGAGCAGTGGGGAGCTCTTCAGAGTCAATGTCCTCACTATATTTACATTTCACAAACGATTGAAAAGATCAGCTTATAAAAGCAAAAAGAAAGGCGAGGCATTTAACCTCTCTGGGCCTTTTAAGACAACAGACTTATTATGTTCATATGAATTTCCTGGAAGAAGCCTCTAATTAAAGCTTATTGCCTCTCAGCTGCCATTGGCTGGCAATGTGGCTCGTCCTTCCTGTTCGTTAGAATAGAAGGGCATCCCAGTGTGGTTGTAGCCTCACAGAGCCCATGCCCACCTTCCGGCCCACTCCCCTAGTGAGCTCCGGAATATCCCAGTGCCGCCATGATGACCCCATTGCCCCCTGAGTGGGAGCTGGGGTCCAGATAGGATATTACACCCATGTTCTTAAAGGAAATGGTAAGACCCTGATGTACCAGCTGCATGAATGATTAATGAAGGGTAATTAGTTAATGTTCGTTAAGCGTTTTCTAGATACAAAATTTTGGCTAAGAGCTAAATGAAGAAGCAAAAGCCAAAAGACTGCATTCACCCACATGCTGCTGAGAGAATCCCAGAATGATGGAGCTGAGAGAACGAGGGATCCCAGAGACCGTCTGTCCTGTGGTTTGCAAACTCTACACTGCAGGGCTTTCCAGGAAGCTGCAGAGCAACTAGTCTCTCAGTGTTTCTTCCCCAAACAAATCACAACAAGAAAGGCAAACTAAAGTTCCACAAAAACCATGATCACAGCATGACTTGAGGATGTAGAATGCCAAAAATGGCAAAATAACCATGAGGGAAGAGAGAAAAAGCCTCACATCCCAGCCACTTAGGCTCCAGCATTCTGAGTCTATGCCCCCCAGCAAGCAGAGCAAATGGCTCCTTCAGCCCATACTACCCCGGAAGTTGCCGAGCCCCTGAAGTGAGGAGCCCTGTGCAGGGGTGCCAGAAGAGAGGAAGTAAAATGTCTCCCAGGTCTTCAGATAAGGTTTACAAACCCCTCCCTGTATCCTCCTTCAAACCAAACCAAACCAAACCAAACCAAACCAACTCTGAGATTAATTCTGTCCTTGAGGAAGTTTAAAAGCTCTAGGTCAATGCACAGGGGACTTTGCAGTCTAATATTTGGTTAGTTTGTCCCTGACCTGGTACCTAAATTTTAGGAACTGAGCCTTTCTGGTAGCTTAGGTAGCTCAGGGCCCTGCTGCTGGTTTCTGGTGTCAGTGGAGTTCTGCCTGCCACCCTGCCCTTCCTCCGTGGCTTGCACTGAGAGGATACCTCCCCTTTGGTACCTGCTTGACCCCAGGCCTGTCTGTACTTCCTCTGACCCATGTCCCTCTGTCCCCCTGAAATGGTGCTTCACCAACATGTCCTCTGCTGTTCTCCCAGTGGCAGAGAAGGATGAAGTCACTTCCAGAATCTGGGGGATCGCTATGAACAGAAAAGGTATTTTATTAATTGTGCACAGTTTGCACTGGAGCCCAACATATAGCCTGCTAATTTCAATAGAAAATGTCCCCCAACTCCAATCTGGAAAGACATATCACGTTGATTCTGTGGAATCAACCCCCACAACATCACTACACAAGCATCCAAGTTCGAGAAGCATTGGCCCCACTTCACCTCAAGCCACTTATTGGATCCTGGCCCCTCCCAATTTGCCTATAGCCAAATGACTTTAGCCATTTCCTGTGTGGATGACACTCTGGAGGCAGTGCAGTGAGCCTGATCTCAGACCTATTGGGCAGAGTTAACCTGTCCCTCCTCTAGCGGATGTCCTTAGACTTCACTGAGCCCCTGAGTTGTACAATTCACTATGGCTGATTTTCCTTGATGACTCATACCAACTGTTTGTGTAATAGCACAGTTAGTTAAGAGTTGCTGAGGCCATTGGCACACCACCATGACACACTCTTTGGACTTAGAGAAGAGTAGAACTAATCCTGTTTGGTTTCCCACTAGGTTCTAGGTACTGTTTTACACAGGCAAACAGATGAACACGTTCAAACCCCACAGGGACCCTGGGGCAGGTACCATCCACGGTCTGTGTTTCACACATGAATGATCTAGGACTGCAGGATATAATGGACATGTGGCACCCAAACAACTCAAGACCCAAATGCATGTTTTCCTCATCCAAGTCCTATCCTCCTTCCACTATTCAGTATTGGGTGTCCATTCTTTCTGTTGCATCTTTTTGTTCATTTCACCTGTTATGGCCTCTATCAAAGAATGAAAGAAACAGGAGGCGAGGTTGGAATATATGAATTTTGCTGTCAGCTCTTTCAGGAAGATGAAATGGGGGTGGGAGAGGTAGTGGATTGAAACCAATGTTCAAACTGACACTCCTCTTATTATCTCCGGAATTAATTTATCTGGGTCCACCCTGTTTGCCTCACAGCTCCAGGGCCAGGTTTTACGGAATGGCTACAGAGGAACCTTAGAGATGCAAAAAGGGAACACAGTTTCACCAAGCCCCTCATTCATCACCATCTGGAGCAGTAGTCTCATTAATAACTGGGGCTTAATCCTCCAAATTGAAAGAGACTCCCATTACCCAAAACAATAATTTTTTTAATTACCCAAGCAGAATGGCAATCGCATATGGAATACTAAGAATGACTTAAACTAATAAATACTTTTGGAAGTTCCTTGAACATTTTAATGAATTAAAAATTATGAAATATTTATAAGCAGTAACAACACCATTTAGTACCATTAATAAAATAAATACATTAGTCAGAGAATGGAATTCATTGCTATTTTACTACTAGACATTGATGTCAATGACTGAATATTGCTCCAAATTACTTGTAAAATAGACCAATTATTTTAGTGTGATTAATCTTTTCAATTATTTCTTTTATGTAGCTGTAATTTGAAAGTAATTTTCTTTTGGGAGTACAATGACCTCAGCACACTGGTTCCTTATTTATTTATATTTTAAAACCTTTTGTGTCTGCCCCCATTTCCAGGTGATTTTTCAATGGTCGAATGTTTAAAACAGTCACCCAAGCAATCATTCTTGTTCCTAGGCACTTTGTGGGGGCATTTCTAATTGGCTTTATTAGTGATTATAAGTAAGCCATTCCAGAATATAAAAGTCTCTGCCAACAGCAGCTATGCATCAGAAGGGAAAGGAGGGGCGGACAAAGTTCTTTCCTGGTTCCACCAGCTGGGGCCTGGCTGTTTTAGATTGCACGCTTAGTTGGCTTGAGGAGGCAATGTGATAGTCGGGTCAATGTACTTTCAGGGTCTTCCCTGGACTTCAGCCATCCCCATGGGATTAAACGGTCCTTTTCCTTTGGGGAAACTGGATTCTGTGCACTTGAGTCACAAAAGAAAAAAAAAAAACTGACTTTATTAAAGATAAAAGCATACAGAAGTAGCTGCCTTGGAAATCAAAATGTAGATCTGGGTTATCAGGATCTCTGTTGGAGATGGGGTTTTAGAGGTATATGCTGAAATGTCTATGGATAAGATAATATAATGTCTGGGATTTAGGAAAAACAATCTGGGAAAGGAAGAGTGCAGTGGTGGGTTATAGCCAGCTCACACTCACTGGTAAGAGCTGATTGTTACATTTTCAGAAATCTTGCGAGCTAGCTGGTAAACATTTACTACCGAAAATTAAATTTTATAAACTGACAATTAAATAAAATAAATGATTAAAAAGATAGTATATTAAATGAAAACAAACAGCAACAACATAAATGAAAGGTGGGTAGGACCCTGCCAACATATAACACACCATGGGCTAGTCCTACAGAATTATTCAGTCCTGGTTCCTGAATGGGGACATTCAGCTCAGACGGGGGACATGGGAGAGAGAGGGAGATGGTATTCATCGTGCCAAGGACTGTGCTAGGGGTTCTACATACAATATCAGTTTTAATTTCCCAAAACCCATAATTATATATTACAGATGTTCAAGCTGGTTTTAGGAAAGGCAGACGAACCAGAGATCAAATTGCCAACATCTGCTGGATCATGGAAAAAGCAAGAGAGTTCCAGAAAAACATCTATTTCTGCTTTATTGACTATGCCAAAGACTTTGACTGTGTGGATCACAGTAAACTGTGGAAAATTCTGAAAGAGATGGGAATACCAGATCACCTGACCTGCCTCTTGAGAAACCTGTGTGTAGGTCAGGAAGCAACAGTTAGAACTGGACATGGAACAACAGACTGGTTCCAAATAGGAAAAGGAGTATGTCAAGGCTGTATATTGTCACCCTGTTTATTTAACTTCTATGCAGAGTACATCATGAGAAACGCTGGGCTGGAAGAAGCACAGGTTGGCATCAAGATTGCCGGGAGAAATATGAATAACCTCAGATATGCAGATGACACCACCCTTATGGCAGAAAGTGAAGAGGAACTCAAAAGCCTCTTGTTGCAAGTGAAAGAGGAGAGTGAAAAAGTTGGCTTAAAGCTCAACATTCAGAAAACGAAGATCATGGCATCTGGTCCCATCACCTCATGGGAAATAGATGGGGAAACAATGTCAGACTTTATTTTTGGGGGGCTCCAAAACCACTGCAGATGGTGATTGCAGCCATGAAATTAAAAGACGCTTACTCCTTGGAAGGAAAGTTATGACCAACCTAGATAGCATATTCAAAAGCAGAGACATTACTTTGCCAACAAAGGTCCATCTAGTCAAGGCTATGGTTTTTCCAGTGGTCATGTATGGATGTGAGAGTTGGACTGTGAAGAAAGCTGAGCACAGAAGAATTGATGCTTTTGAACTGTGGTGTTGGAGAATGCTGGGAGCCAGCGTGAGGAAATCTGCCCGTGGCGAAGGTCATGAGAAAGGAGGCTCGGCATCCGCAAAGGCGGGATCGAGCCTCAGGAGTCCCCCTGGAAATTCTGGAGCATCGACCCCCAAAACCATAGTCTGCCTACTTTACTGCTTTGTGCTCTCACCTACACCTCTGACTTTATGGGGAGCTGTCCCCCACCACCTCTCTCTGAAAAAGAGTTAACTTACAGCTCCAGTTAATAAAGTTCCTGGGCATGACAAGAGTGTTTCAACCTACAAACTCCTTTGGAAGTCCTCTAGCCTGCCTGAACAGGTTCTTCCGGCCACATGTGATTGTTCACAGCCTCCCAACCATGAGAGGCATGAGATGTTCTAAACTGTCTAAATAAAGATTCCTTTGAGCAGTTAAAAGATTGATTAGAAATTGTATTGGTGAGGGGTTTTTCACTTGTTGGGCCAATGTTTGCTGCTAAGTTTCCATATCCCTTACCTACTGTGTCCCTGGGAGTGTATTGATTAATATAATTGGTGTATAGGAATGTAAGTAGTAGTTTTAATGTTTGTAACCTTGGACCCTTGAGTTAATTCTTTTCTTGTTATAGCCCACCACACCTTTGCCCTATAGGAATGCAACTTTATCTAATGCTTTTGGAGGGTGGCACTTGACTTTAGAATAATCACCTTTAGAGAAAAATAAGTTTTCTGAAGAAAGGGTCATAAAATGTTAACAGGCCTCCTGGCCAGAAGATGATGTAAATCACCTAAACTTTTGCATATGATAAGTTTGCAGGAAGAAAGCCTGGCTTCAATTAGGATCAAGGACTGCTGTCCTTGCATGACTCTACCCCTTCCCCCATTATCCTCTATGCACAACTTAAGGTATAAAAACTACTTTGGAAAATAAAGTGCAGGCCTTGTTCACCAAAGCTTGGTCTCCCCATGTCGTTCTTTCTCTCACCTTCTGGCTGAATTCCCATCTGGAGCATGGAGGCTCGTTAAGCCTACTAATTTTGCCTGGGCTTCTAAGATCTGACCAGGGAGGCCTTAGTGTCTCCTCTCCTTCAGGAGAGCGGGAGGACACCCATGGCCTACGTAGGGACTCAAATTCCTTATCTTGGAATTTTATTGGCTTTCCACGTAAACCAAGTTATTCAGCCTCTTTTCTCCACTGAATTTTCTCACTGAGCTATCTTTATTTAACCACTCTATATATCTTTAATTCTATCGTATCCTCATCGCCGAAGCCGTCTCCCCTTCAAATCCTCTGACTCCACCGGGGCTGGACCCTGGCAGGAGAAGACTCTTGAGAGCCCCTTGGACTGCAAGGAGATCCAACCAGTCCATTCTAAAGGAGATCAGCCCTGGGTGTTCTTTGGAAGGACTGATGCTAAAGCTGAAACTCCAGAACTTTGGCCACCTCATGCGAAGAGCTGACTCATTGGAAAAGACTCTGATGCTGGGAGGGATTGGGGGCAAGAAGAAAAGGGGATGACAGAGGATGAGATGGCTGGATGGCATCACCGACTCGATGGACATGAGTTTGAGTGAACTCCGGGAGTTGATGATGGACAGGGAGGCCTGGTGTGCTGTGATTCATGGGGTTGCAAAGAGTCGGACATGACTGAGCAACTGAACTGAACTGAGTCCCACTTACTTATGAGGAAACAAAACTCACAGATTGGAAAAAAAAAAAAAAAGAAACCTCCTCTGAGATCAAAAGGGTGGTAAATGATGGAGCTGGAATTCCACACTGATTCTGATTCCAAAGCCTGTAATCTCTCTCCTACATTGTAACAAAAAAACCTTTATTCACTACTTACTATGGGAAAAACACTGTTAGTTGGTAATTGGGATGTAGAGTTTTTTTTTTTAAAAGACAGTCTTTAAAAAAATAGAACCTAGCATCTATTGAGCAAGACACATAAATAACTCTGGAAAGAAGTAGGCTGTTTTAAAACAGAAATATATAGAAACACAATTCTGGGCTGAGACTTCTGGGAGAAGATAATATTTGAGCAGAAATCTGAAAGATGTGGCAGACTGGGAGAAGCAGATATTGGGAATGGAGGGGGCATAGCTAAAAAAAAAGCTTAAAGGTGGGAAGGCACTCAGGGAAATGTGAGTAGATCTCAGTGGCTAAATGAAATTTTAGTCATTCTAATGCCTATCTTTTAAAGAGCACAGTCCACAGGTAAAAAACAGGCAAGAAGTTTTAGAGATCGGGAGTCAAGAAGGGGAATGTTTGGTAAACGAGGTTCACCCTCCACCAGGTAGTCACAGTGAGAACTAAGTGAGGACACCAGACTGTGGCTCAGGGTCCTCTCTGGTTTTCACTTCTGAGCAATAGATCCACTACTGCATGATTGATTCAGTCCCTTGAAGAGACCAACCCAGGTGTTGGCCACTTGGATGCTGGCATCAGGTTGGCGATGCTGCAGCTCCCATCACCCACTTGGCATGTTGTTGTCATTAACATGAAGTGTTTGTTTCAATTTATTTCTGTGAATGGTCGTTTCACCATGAGAAACTGAGTGGCAGAGAGGGAGTAGCTTCATTTTCAAAGACTTGAGGCCAGAGAAGTCAGGGAGCTCAGAGCAACATCCACAAACACACCTCCACAGCCATCCTCTCCTTTGACCCTCACGATTAACGTCAATTTGGGGTCAGCCGTTGACATATTGTTATTCCTATTTTAAATTTAAAAAAAGTGTGCCAATTCTGGGGGAGACCTGATGTCTCTTTTGATCCACAGTGTTGCATTGTTTGCTGTTGTTTAGTAGCTCTGTCATGTCTCACTCTTTGTGACCCTATGGACTGTACCCTATGGACAGGCTCCTCTGTCCGTGGAATGCTCCAAACAAGCATACTGGAGTGGGTTGCCATTCCTCCTTCAGGGGATCTTCCTGACTCAGGGTTTGAAAGTGAAAGTGTTAGTTGCTCAGCTGTGTCCTACTCTTTGTGACCCCATGGACTGTAGCCCGCCAGGGTCCTCTGTCCATGGAATTCTCCAGGAAAGAATACTGGAGTGGGTTGCCATTCCCTTCTCCAAGGGATCTTCTCAATCCAGGGATCGAACCTGGGTCTCCTGCATTGTAGGCAGATTCTTTACTGTCTGAGCCAGACAGTAAAGAAGACAGAGAAGCCCAGGGGTCAAAAATGTTTCTCAAGCTTGGCAGGTGGATTCTTTACCACTAGCGCCACCTGGGAAGCCTAAAGAGATGGAAGTGAAAGAAATGAAAGTGTTAGTTGCTCAATCGTGTCTGACTCTTTGCAACCCCATGGACTGTAGCCTGCCAGGCTTCTTGGTTCATGGAATTCTCCAGGAAAGAATAGTGGGGTGGGTTGCATTCCCTTTTCCAAAGGACCTTCCCAACCATGGTATTGAACCAGTTCTCCTGCATTGCAGGCAGGTTCTTTACTGTCTGAGCCACCAAGGAAGAGGTAGAAACATGACTTAAATTCCCTGATTGCCGGTTCAGCATTCATTCTGTGTTCTTTCTGAGAAAGGTGCATTGTAACTAGTTTGGAGGAAGACATCTCTACAAATGGAGCACCTATTCAATACCTTGGGCAAACTAAATATAAGTCAGGGATGCCCTTGGGGAGCAGTGTTTGTCCCAAGTAGAATAGAGATCTTAAAGACATAACATCAAAACTCAATCTTAAGACAGAAACAAGTTTATATCAAGGTCACTATGCATTTAGTTTAGTACCGCTCAGTAAATAGCTGTCGTATGAATGGGTGAATGCACAGACGGTTGGATGAATGAGTCTGCTACACAGACAGGTTTTTGCTGGCAGTCCGAAGACAGCATTCCACAGTAATTTCACAAGCACAAACTAAGGAAGGTGCTGGGGTGCTGCTTGCTTTTGGAACAGAAAATGCCCAGTTTGGGCCAGGCTGCCAGGAGCCCATGAGGTTATCCTTCATTTTACCCAGCTGGATTTTGGATCTTACTCTAAAGGTTAATTGGTTCCACATGGCTGGCCAAATATTGGAATCTATTTGTGTAGCTTCTCTCATTTCATCTTGTCCCCTCTTGGTCTAAGGAGGATATCCTCCAGTGCCCATCACTGTCTTTGATAAAGTAAGAAGAAAGAGAAGGGAGAGAGGGCCAGGTGATGCCATGCATGTTTTATTGGAAACAATCATACCAGCTCCATACTTAGCATCTCAAAGCCAGGACCCACAGTGACAAAAGTCTGTCTGGGGAAATGGCCCATATTCAAAGTACAATAGCCTTGGGCTTAGTCTTAATCATTTAAAGAAGGTCTGGTTAATGTAATTCCATTTTGCTATTACATTTTAAATAAGTACAGTATAATAGGATCGAAAAGCTGGGGTTAATAGGAGAGTTAAAAATCAGACTGCCCAGCAACTCTCAAGCTGTATTTCATGAAAACCCATTTGGAAGGTTTGTCAAAGACTGTGGAACTGGTGGGCTCCTCACCGTCACTTCCTCTAGGGCAGCTGTACTTGTGTAATTTCATATCCTGGGTTTTTATATAAGACTTTGTTTGAATTAAGAGTTAAGCCTCTAAAAAATGTTTGAAGACTGTGGATCTAGTTTACATGTCCTCATTTTAGGCACAAAGAGGCTAAGATAGCTGTCATCTCCCACTCTTTCGGGACACGTGTTTTAAGGTGTCTGCAGTGGTCTGACTGCATTGTATTCCTCGGATTCCTCCCCCTTCCTGAAGTATAGAAGTCAGTGAAATCACCGTCAGCACCGTGGATAGTGTGAGTGAGGCTTCTGACACCCTCTCTGAATGGATTAGAAGTAATGTGTATGACAATGTCTTGACAGAGTAAGGGACCATGAGTGCTTCTTGGGAAAAGGTCTGTTAGTGAGCTGAATGTGGCTCTCATCTGGGAAATCTCAGTTCTGATTCTTGTAGGTTCATGAAAGAACTATGGCCACCTGCAATAAAATGTGTTTAGGCTTACATCCTTGATTTTCATGGATGGGGGACCCGCTATTGATAAGGGTGTGGTGGTCCTCTTAAACTGCCTTTGACCCGTCTGGGCAGGGAAAGGGAAATTCTGAATTGGTTTCTTAGAAAAACTGAGAACTTGATGACAATGAGATGGAGGTAGGAAGCACATTGGACTAATCAGTAATTTAGTGTGTTAAAGTTCAAGGTAAATTTTTGAGTGTTTGTGCATTCAGTTTCCACACGGTGAGGGAGGCAGATTAGATGCTTTCTGGGGTCCTTACCAGCAGTGACCTTCCACAGGCAGCACCAGTGTGTGGTAGCTAACAGCACGGATGCTGGGGCCAGATGGCCTCCATTCCAATATCAGCTGTGAGACTCTGGGTACGTGACTGCTGTGCCTAGTGATGATCATAATAATGCATACCTCACAGTGTTGCTGGAAGGATTAATGAGTTAATATATGAATGTGCATAGGACAGGACCAGGCACATAGAAGGTGCTAGGTGGGTGTTTGCAATACGTAATTTTATGAACACACTGACTGTTTTCAAGTCCTTTTCAAGATGCTAGTCCTGCTCTTCTGACGTATTTTTCAGCAGGTTCCTCTGAACCTGAGGAGTCCCAATGAGTGTACTGCATAATCCTATGCTTTAATTGTCTGCTGAAGAAAAGTCATTATGAAAGGGTTAAGGGTTCCCTGGGAGCCTGGGCATGTAAGGGTTGATATCCCTGCCCTTAGTACTGAATACACACACCACTCTTTCAAGATGAGGGAAAAATCTCTTCCAAGTAATTTCCACTCACTGCTACTTTCTTTTGGGAGTAATAGGGTAATAGCCCAAAGCTATAAAAGCAGGAACAGCATTTGTCAATTGATTGATTAGCTGATCAGTCAACAAATATTTACATCGTGTTTCTTATATGTTCAGCATGGTGTTAACTGCACTCTGGAGAAATAAAAGCAATATAAGACAAGGTTCTGAACCTCGTTAGGGCCCCAAAATGACTAACTGAGAAATAATTATAAAATAGCTACTAAATTTAGATGCAGAGAACAAAGTCTTCCAAGAATAATTTCTTTAGCTGTGAGTGATGTTCTGGAGGGTTTGGGCCCCAAGCTGGATCTTAAATGATGAATCAGTGTTCAAAACATAAGGCCTGGGATCAAGTAGGCATTATTGACATAGTGTAGAGAACACCAGTCTGTTAGAGGAGAGGTATGGGGAAACAGAGGGCATAATGTTGGGCAGGTACAGAAGGGCCGGATTGTAAATGACTGTGGAAATCAGGCAGAGGCACTGTGGCTTCCCAGGCAGGATTGAGAAGTGGTGAAAGCACCAAGGTCAGAGTCAAGGTGGTCCTGATGTTAATCCCAGCTCTACCATCAACCAGCTGGGTGATCTGCAGCCATCACTTTTCTGATGTGAAGTGGTCTTCACTTCTGAGTGAAGTGGTCCAGCCCAACCTTCATATTCCTGATGTGGTAGACAATAAGAAGTTACTGGAACCTCATGAAAATGCCACAAGCAAAGGGAATTTGGAGGAGATTTTTCTGGCAATGTGGGAAGGATGGATAATGGTATCAGGGAGACTAGCTGGAAGTCTATTTAGTCTATTTAGTCTAATAGCTAGAAGTCTATTTAGTCTAATAGCTAGAAGTCTATTTAGCTATTGCTAAAGTCCCAGAATACATATATGAAGGCCTGAATAAAGCACGTGGCTGAGGAAATGAAGTCAGAAGGATAAACTCAAGAAGCAGTAACAGTAGCATCTAGACAGCAACAGATAGAATGTGAGGCAGCCACAAGCCTAGAGCCCAAGGCTTGATCATCCGGATGTAGGGATAAAAGGGAGAGTCAAAGATAATTCTAAGGTAATTAAAACTCCAGCCTCTACACATTCCATTAAGGCAGCAGGATGTCATGGATAGAAATACTGGCTTGGTGATCAGACTGATTTGGGATTGAGTGTGGCTCTACCTTTCCCTAACTATACAATGATGGTAACTTTAGAAACATCTGTGAGGTTCAGTTTCCCCATATGTAAAATGAGGATAATAGTACCTGGTTTTTAGTGTTATTGTAAAGCTCACAGGAGATAACTAACACGTGTAAAGGGATCAGCACTGTATCTGTGCACATGCTAAATGCTCCATAGATGTGAGCTTTCATTGCTTACTAACTGATCAGCTAATAACTGTTACATTCTATGATAACAGGTGTTAGGATTCAGAGGGAGTCATGACCTCTGCCTTCATGGCACCCACAGATAGATATCTTCTCTTTTGCGAGCAGAATTGTCCCAATGACCCCATCTCCAGTTTAGTTAAAATGGCATTTTTTTTCTTGTGGGACAAGGAAGGGTTGTAGAAGTCTATATAAAGCAGACCAGATACCCTACAAGCTGAAAAGCTGAAAGTGAAACTCATGTCCAATTCTTTGTGATTCCATGGACTATAGCCCACCAGGCTCCTCTGTCCATGGGATTCTCCAGACAAGAATACTGGAGTGGGTATCCATTCCCTTCTCCAGGAGGTCTTCCAACCCAGGGATCGAACCCAGGTAGAAAGTAGACTAGATATCCCACAAACCTATCAGCCTGATCAGCCCCTTCAAATGCACTACTTCTCTTAGCTCCGCCCCTTCATGACCTAACTGAAGTAATGATCTCAGAAAACACAGATGTTTGTCTACATCAAACAGGCCTTGGGTATGCCTGCAAAACAACTCCTTCTCTTTAAATATATGAGGGTAGCTTTAGGATACTTCTTATGTTTTCAACTTGTCCACACCACCCGATGTGCACCTGAATTTGTTCCATTATAGGAGAAAGAGTTAGAAGTTCTCAGGAAACACTGGGATCACTCTGTTCTCTGCCTCACAGGTCCACAGTGGTCCTCTCATACCTCTTGGTGGCCACAGGATTCCAAACCTGAGAAGGAGCACAGAGGACACCTGCTTCCCCATGAAAACCATCTGTTCTTGGACTTGGAGCCTCTGAAGGAAGGTAGCTGGGCCATGAGAACCTTCCTGGGTCTCTTGGCAGGTCCACTTTCCTTAAGGAATCAGAGACAGATTTCTTTTCTTCCTCCTTAAGAGAGTGTCCTGCCAGAAGAAACACTTTCTGGACCATTAGAGAAAGTTAGAGAGGTCAACTCTCTTGGTTTTGTAAGGGTAGAGAAGCAGAAAAGAAACATATCTTGTAAACTGTGCAATGGATTGCTGCAAATGCAAGATAAACTACAGAGGGAGAATACTGTAGGTGAAAGGAAGTCGTAGGCGTAAGGAAGGAAAAATGTGCACAACTGGTTGAGATCTTTCCCAGGTGCAAAGAATTTTTGCAAGAGTATTTGTGCTGAGCCTAATACTTGGAGTTTTATAGCCTCTTATTCCCTTCTGATGCTGCTGAAATGAGATTAGGCCAATTCTGGGAACTCATACCTTCTTCCTGACACATTCCTGATAACTGGCTCCATTTCAACACATAACCTCTTTTGGACGGTACGTGGACCCTTGACATCGGTGAGGACTGATGATGTCCAGAGACGTTCACAAATCCCTAAGTTAGTGAGTGTGGAAACATTTGTACAAGCTCCTGGCTTTCTCCCAAACCATATGTTTCTTGTACAGCGTCTCACATCACAGGCTAGGCACCTTTTCAATTTGAACTGAAGTTCAATCTATCATGTTATGATAGATTTTTCTTTTTCTGACACATAAACCAGTTTTAATTAAAAAAGAAAGAAAGAAAGAAAACCACTTTGTGAAAGTTCTTGCAAGGCTAGCAGTGAATGAAGAGCAACAGCAAGGTAAGGAACTGGGTGGTCAGTAGGGTCCCTACCTAAAGGAGTCCCTTTTGTATTCAGCTTCAAAATCAAAACTGGGTCTCAACATGCAATCAGTGGCTATGTGTTATGAGCCTTCATGGCTGCTGATGAACATTCTAAACGGAGAGGTTAGGCCTGGGAGTGCCACAGACTCCCTTTCTGTCTATACTTCATTCCTGGGCCTCCAGACCACAGGTTCCATAGCACAGGTTAGTGAACCTCGAGGAAGAGGCAGGCATGGCAGGAGAATAGTGGCTATGAAAACAACTTGTTTCCTAAAGATTTGTACAATTCAAGTCCATCTTATATACCCTTTACATGTGGAAAAATAATAAAGGATATTTATAATGATGACCCTAGGTCTTCTGAAGAATCAAGGAAAGATCAACCTCACATCTATATCAATGATCAGTCTTCTCCTGCATACCAATCACACTTGGAGCAATGTCTAATGAAAAATATATATAAAATATCATCTTGAAAATAGGAATAGAAGATCAAAAACTCTGTAGAGGGAAGGGAAAATAAGTTTATCAAATAACGACACAGATATAATTTACTGTGATTGAGTATTGCATTTAGCTCAGAGTTTCCTGGCAACAAAGACAAAAAGAAAAAAAATTGACAAATTACTCTTCAGGAGAGAGATGTCTTCTCTTGTTAATAAATCTTGAAATAAATTCACAATGTGGAGTTATGCAAAAGGAATTCAATGACACATGCCTTAATGATTTTTACAAAATAAGCAAGAATTTTCACATATAACCGTTTCCCACATTGTCCCTTAATAACAGCTTAAATCAAATCATTAAAAATACTTAATTGTAAATTTTACCTCAGGGGGGAAAAAAGTAAAGTACTAATCATTATCAAGTTAGTAGGATGGAGATACATGTGAAAAAAAAAAAGGCAGAATGTTGATAATTGTTGAAACTGGGTTGAGGGTATATGGGAGCCCATTGCACTATTCTATTCATTTGTAAACATTTGAAAATTTCCACAAAACAAAACAAAACCATAGCTGAAAGCATCTGGACTCCAGGGAAATTAAGCTAATGTGTTATCCAACAAAGACTATATTCTATTTGATATAGCTTTAAGTTAAGTAGATATAATATTATAACTCAATCTTTGAAAATTGATCAGCTGGGCTGTGAACCACTTGGCAATATTCAGAATCAGACCCAAAGCACTGGAGACACTTCTGTATAAGTGTGCACATTTTCAGCTAATTATGGTGGCAGATTACTGACCTACTTAAGACAACAAGCTACCAAGGAGTGGATGGGGAAAGCCAGATTCAGATACCTTCACTGCAGTTCTTCAGGGCAAAGAAGTCCACTGCAGATAAGCTTCGGTTTCCATTTGAGATATATTCCAGGGCCACTCGAAACGGGTTCTCTGGGCGCCCAATTCTTCCCTGCAGCACAGTCCAACTGGTTGCATTGGAAAGCAGAGGGGGAAAAACACAGAAAAACAGTGATGAGAAGCAGACCTAACCTATAGAGAGGTCCCATGCCTGCCCTGACTTTAGGGCCCATGTTCTCCATTCTGTACGAACCCTAAGTGGGTGGAACCCTAAGTGGTTCTGAGGATGGTCACTGACAGCAACACACACACACATTTATTTCCTTCTTGTCCAACTAACTCAGAGACCCAATTCTTAAACCTACTGCGGCCACTGGTGTGCCTTTTGTCTTACTTTTTAGGCAACGCCAGACCTTTGGACTATTTCATACAGGAAAAAATATGTACACCTGAGAAAATCTGCCAGCAGAGTGAAGGAATAGTCTTCAAAGCATTTATCAGTGTACTAATAATTATCTCTGGAAAGAATGCTTGGTTTTGGGAATTTTATCTCATCCTCAAATCTCAGAATCCTCGGGTTTGCTATATAATTACTTAAGGGAAGCTAGCAAGTGCTATTTATTGACTGCAGGAAAATTAAAGTGCATTGAAGCATGTATTTTGGGGTAAAAGCTACCTAAGATTGACGTGGACTCTGCAAAAAGGTGCAAACAGAAGTAGACAGAAGCAGGTCAAATGTGAGCTCTGCATCTGTCTATAATCAAGGACACTGACACAGCCAGAGAATAGAGAATAAGCTAAATGAACATTTTTACACCTCACTCAGGCTATTAACCTCTTGGAATAGCCTCCTGTCACTGATTGCAACATCAAATTTACTTTCCAACATTGATTCAGGTTTTTTAAAATACATAATTATTTTGATAACTTTGTGTGGAGAATGGAAATTACCTGGACTATTTCACATTTTCTTTCCTTTTAAAGAAAAACAATTTTATTGAGGTATAATGTACAATAAATTGCACATCCAAAGTGTACAATTTGATGAATTTTGACATGTGGATTCACCTTAACTCATCACAATGTTTCATACTGTCTTACCACTAGGTTGGGCTTAGGTATGGTAGTACGCATGCTAAGGAACTTAGGGAAAGACTAGCTTTTTGTTTAAAAAAATTTTAAAGCACCCTCCCAAATTTCAAGTATAAAGGTATTAAAAATTCAGAAAAGTTGGTAAAGGAAAGTAAAAGTCACCTGGAAACTCATCTAGAGACTACCTTGGTAAACACCTCTGTAAGCAGCATTGTAGCTACAGCTTTACACATATAAGGTCATACACATACGTGCTCCCTCAATGGTTTGTCATAAGACAATCAATATAAATTACATGATCAGGTCAAAGGCTGCATTTTAACGATTTGTGCATTGCTCCTGGTTTTTCCTCTTTATGATCAGGCTGAGGCTAGCCCTGTGAGTTTATCTTAGGACGAATTCTTAGAACCTGGGTCAAAGCATATATGTATTTAAAACTCTGAGGATATTGTCAGTCCTCTAACACTGAATTAGAGGATTCATTTCTCCATTTGTTTGTTGACATGGGATCCCATCAAATCTTTTCCATTCATTAACTTTTGGTGAGGAAGGCATCACTCAAAGCAATCTATGGTCTTCAGGGGGGTGTTCCTGGATGGGGATTGTGTGTCTCTGGTTCTTGCCATGTTGCTGGGCATGCAATGAGGTTTGCTGGATGAAGAAGGCAGTGCTGTTCCCTTTCCATGCTCTTTTGTAGTTAATTCTGAGCAATGGAGCCAGTGCCTCTGCCATTTGATAAAAGCGTATTAAGTTTCCCCACAATAGATGCTGTAGAAGAGACTATTGCTGTTGTGAAGTTTGTTCTCTGTTTCTGTACCCAACAGGATTTCTATCCAAAATAAAACCAGTGCAATTGAGTAAGGAAAAGGGGCCTTTCCATTTAAATGTGGAACTGTCAAAGAAAAAAAAAATTGAAAAGAAAATGTAAATGAGGGGTTCTTAAGGAAAAAGAGACAAAGAGAGCAGAATTTTTCTTGTTCTTCTGAAAAATAAAGGACTCTATTTTTGAGGGAAGACGGTGGTGAAAAGGCATGACTATTCATATTCTTCCACAGTCATAGCTCTCTGCTCTGAGGAATGATGGATTTTAATTCCAGGTACACAGTGGCCCTTGATGATGATTTCCATTTCTGTATTGGCACTAGCCCTCTGGATAAATGTGTCAAGAGTTTTAGGAATTAGTTTCTGAGTTACTGATGCAATAACTTTTGTCTGAAATTCTCTGGCCTCCCATAGTTTACTGCTGCAACTTTAATAACTTTCAGAGCAGTTGCCAAACATGATTTTATCACCAAGGAAGTTGGGACTGAAAAAGGGCAAGCTTATACCTAGGGTCAGATCTGTTTAAGAGACAGCAAAAACCCTATGGGGGGTGGGGTGGGGAATACCACACACTCTCTTTTCTCTCTCCCTCCATTTTCTTGGCTGACATCCCAATGGTCATGAAACTTGCTCCTTAGGGTCCTATTTTCCTCTTTAGCTGGTGGCAACTCTACTTGTGCTTGCAAGGCGGGAAGTGATGTTCTAACCTAGAGCCTCATAGAGACAAACGTGCAGCTATATGCACATGCTGGGGATTTGCAGTCATCTCAGCACTGGTGCTTCGATCAATCAACATGACACTGTGGGGAGTCCATCTGGACTTCAGGAAGCCAGAAGCATGGTCTGGATGGCCTGTCATCATCCATTATCTTCCAGTTGTCTCTCTGGAGCTCTTTACTTCCAGTTCTGGCTCTGCCCACGGTTTGCCTGATGACTTTGAACAAGGCACTTTACTCCAAATGCCTGAAATTTTAAATGTTTTCTAATCAGTTGTATTCTCAACCACAGAAAGTATCTCCAACTTGGTGTAAATTTGCTGAGAAAACAACTGACTACAAATTTTTTGCTGAGTGGCTGCATCATAATGAATCAGAGTCCACTGAAGAAGGCAGGAGGGTTGGTTTGTGAATAGCAAGGTCCATTTCTGACCTGGAGGTTGGAAGCTGTATATTCAAAGGCCATCAGGTTGGGAACTGAGTCCCAGATTATGGTCCTAGACTTTCATGGGGTATGGTAAGTCCCAGAACCCATTTGGGTTTTAGTTTCTTCATTAGCAAAATGTTAAGTGTTCTCCAAGGTCTCATACTGATCTGATACCAATACTTCTCTAGCAAATCACCCAAGTCCTAGTGACAAAACACTTTACCAAAACCCTGAAAGCTTCAGTGGGCCAATAATATTCTACAGAAGGTGGAAGAAAGATTTGTCAAATAACTCAGACTTATTTCTCCAAAGAGACTCAGTTCCACCCCCTCAGAGAAATGAAGAGACTGGTTCAAGGTCACCCATTTGGTTATCTGAAGACCAAAGATTAAAATCAAATATATTATTGCTCCACAACTGCAAGAACAGGAGACAATGTGACCCATGAATCAGTCTGTATATTCAGTCACATTTCGTATTGCTAGAATCATGGAGATAAAGAAAGATGTGTTGACTTAGAATTGCTACAGGGAATCACCAGTCTGGGTTTTGAGGACAGACAGGCCAGTCAGAAAGTGAAATACCTTGTCAGAAAATGCACACATAAAAGCAAAAAAAAGTCATAAGAAGATATGACATGGAAACAGAAACTCTAAGGTTCCTACTGCCCCATACCAGGACAGTCTCTCCAAGTTTAAAGGAGACTGGCACTTCTAATGTGAACCAAGCTGCTGATGATATTGTTGGCAGCATGTCTCAAAAGGATGAAGGCAGAAAGTTATTTTAAGTCCAGAACGAAGGGGCACTTTCTGACAGCACTTGAGGGCCATGGGTGGCACCTGACAAGATGGAGGAATGTGTATTACTTCCTGCTGTGTGATCTTCCAATAGGCATGTTGATGTAGGGCTGGCTCACAAAAGTGAGCCATCAAACCTACATGCTGGTCAATGGAACCCCTTTCTGAGATGGTTTTAGCTGCTTCAATATCAGGAGGCCTACATTCACTTCTCAGCTCCATGATCTACTAAGCAACCATAGGCAAATTATATACTTACTCTCACCTCCTATTTCCTTATTTTTAAGGTGGGAGTCATAATGCCTAGCTTTCTAGATTGTTGTGAGGATTTATGAGAAAGATGTACACAAGAAACGTCCTTATCAGGGGCTCCATAAATGGGAGCTATTCTTATAGAAGACCAGAACATTTTTTCATAGAATGGCACTGGGCCATGAAACTATTTGCATCTCAATTCATTTATAAGATTCAAGTGGGAGAGTAAAGTAGACAAAAGAAGGTAAGAAAGGCATTAGCAATTTATGAATAGCAGCCCCTTTTGTTGAAATGAGGAAAAATTTTTAGTTAAAAGAAATTATGTTGGAACAAAAAGAAACTATGTTGAAACAAAAAGAAACTATGTTGAAAAACTCCTACAACCAAATACATTATAATTGGACTATGATAGCAGATCAATATTCTACCCAGAACTCTCTAAAGGCCCCATCTCACTTTGGAGTAAAATCCTCTATTTAGCTTCTCATCTTTCTGTAGCATGTGAAAAGATGCCTTATGTCTAGATGTTGGTTAGGATTTGTTGAATTGAATTTCATTTCTCGGGCATTTATTGGTGCATTATTGTATACTAGATAACATATTAAATGCTCTGAGGATCCTTAGAGTTGAGAATGTAGTTTTGTACTTAAGGAGCTTACAGACTGGCGAGGAAGAGTAAAAGTAGGAACTGAACTTCACAGTGAACAGCAGTATGTTGCTGCTGCGTCACTTCAGTCGTGTCCGACTCTGTGCGACCCCATAGACAGCAGCCCACTAGGCTCTTCTGTCCCTGGGAGTCTCCAGGCAGGAACACTGGAGTGGGGTGCCATTGCCTTCTCCGAGAACAGCAGTATAGAGGAGCTGAATGAGCAGCACAGGCACTATGTGCTGCTGAATCATAGAGAGCAAAGTGATGTCTTAAATCCGGTGATCAGGGGAGGTGTAACTTGAGGATGGGTTGTGAAGAAGGGGCAGGAATTGGGAAGAGGGTGATGTAGAAAGGGAGGCTGGCATGAGCACATGAGCAGAGCCCATATAGACTGTGTATACAGAAAACAGGTGGTTCTGTCTGGTGGGAGTCAATGTTTTTCACTAATTTCTATAGGAAGGAGGTCCTCTGTGTCTTGCACTCCCCAACCTCAACCTCCTTATGGTCAGGGTGATGGATCATTCATCATTGCGTCTTCCGGGCCTGATACATTTTAGACACTTAAGTATTTGTTGAATAAGAGAATAAATGTACCAACAGATCTCTGTTAAATGAGACAAGATTCTGACATTCTTTATATTGCAGTTTGTACTGTTCGCTGAACCCAGGGTAGGCAAGACATGAGCTAAGAGGCTGGAAGGAAACTCAAGGAGCCACAGGAACTGCAGAAACATTTATTTTCTCCTGACTGGCATGGCAGCCATAACACAGCCTCTCTCCTGGCTGACACAGCAGCCATAGCAGCAGCCATAACATAGCCATAGCATGACCTCATATAACATATCCATGATATTGCTCCAGTGTAGCCCTGATGCAGCAGCAGCCAGGGCTTTCATGGTGAAACTTACACAGGTGTACTGCATAGAGTAGCCTGTGACCAAGCTGCTATCTTGTGACACACATGCACAGTGCTGTAAGTGGTCTCACCTGTTACATAATCATTATTTACAAAACATGGGGCAAGAGTGAGGCTGTGGGGCAAGAAAGCCTGACCATGCCATCTTGGCTAATTTGCTCTTTCCCTGTAGTAGTGAAGTTGAATTAATCTCAAAGTTCAAGTCAATTCATTATTGTTGGCTCTCATCCATTCAAGTGGTAATGATACCTTCCCTTAGGAAGAACCTAAAGACTGGGAAATTTGGGGGGGTTGAAGGAAGTTTGGGATTTTTTCACTGTATAGTTCTTGGCTCCCCCTTTGCCCACACATAGGCCCCACTTTAAAGGGGAAGGGCCATGGAAAACCATCAAACTAGCTTTTGTGCAAGGACCTAGAACCCAAAGAAGGAATCAGAGTTATAGTATGTCCTGAGACATGGAGGGAACCTGAGTGCTCAACTAGGAGAGGTCCCATCTCATGCATGAACACCCTCTAGAACCCAGTTCAGCCTTGAACCTTGTTAATGAATATTAACAAGGGCAACAATTCTAATGATATTAATAACTGCACTAATAATGTGATCAGCAACAACAGTTAACATTTATTGAGGGCCTACTCTGTGCTCTGCTTCTAGTTGAGTTTCAAACCTAGTGTCATGTGACTCCATAGTCTTTACGAACACCTTCCTAAATTGTCCTTTTAAGCTTCTTGAGGTTAGAAACCATGTCTTCCTGGGCCTTTATTTCAATTTCTGGCTCCGATGAATACAGCTAGGGATTCGAAGCTAAAAGATATGGTCATCCCACATTCTGTAATGGCTACAAGTGCCAAGCCATTCCGGTAGTGACTACCCCCTTGCCAGGATAGCTAAGCTCACAAATTAATTGAGGATGATGGAAACCACACAAATTAGACAACCAGCCACGTCCTTTTCACATGGAGCTTAGTCACATGATTACTATTATTACTGAGCATAAGACTGTCAAGACTCAGGCCACACAGCTGACATTCCTTCACATATCCCTTTGCTAAGACTCTCTTTTGACAAGTGTCGGGATGTGGGTGTGAAGGTGTGAAGGTTCATTAGAAATAAGGGATTGAGCCTGTGGCAGCTCATCTAGATCGATTAAAAAAAAAAAAAGTCAATTGCACTTCTTTCCCTAATCTTATCCTAAAGGAAAGAAGCACACATAACTTTCAAGGTTTTTTAAAAACAGACTTTGTAGTAATTCTACAGCAAATATAAACCATTCAGCACTATTTTTTATTGTTTCCATTAAATCAGCCTGTGTTTAAAGCATTTTTATGGGAGATAGCAGGGAAGAAAATGCCAGATCAATGTAAATTTTACTGTAAAGTCCTTTGTTGCTAGTTAATTTTCTGTAATAATAATTACAGTTGGTATGTGGTGTGGGGTCTTTTACCCAAGTAGCCCTGGCTTTGTTATTCCTTGCCCTTCAAGATTTCCCAGATGTTAGATGTGTGTGCCCGGGAGAGAATTGGAGCTGGATGGAAACTAGGTTTCCAGTTGATTCAGGATGTGGTGGAAACAGATGCCCTGAGGCTGAGGGTGGCTTCTGGCTCTTCTGGAGGGAACTGTGGGAGCAGTGAGGTGCTGAGACATGGATGGGCTCACTGGGGCCACAGTGGACTCGGTAGAGACCTTAGCACTGATGGTCGGAAAGCAGTTTTGGTTTCTATCAGAGATGCTGTGTGGGTGACAGGGATCTGGAAGTTGGCCCAGCTTTCCCTAGGTGGGGGCTAAGAAAATGTTCCCAAGCTGCCTTTCCCCTAATTCTTCTGTCATGCTCTTGAGCAAAGAAAAAAGTTGAATGGTTTTTGGCTCTTCTTCCTGGCCTCTCTTTAGCTTCTAATTTTATCTCCTTCCCTCTCTCCCTCCCTCCTTTCCTTCCTTAATTCCTTTCTCATTTACTCCCTCCCTTCCTTTTTTCTTTCCTTCCTTCAGGAGAAGTATACTGATTAAGAGCACAAACCTTGGAGGCAGGCTTCCCATTTTATAATCTCAATCCTACCTCTTACTGACTGTGACTTCTGGCCAGCTACCTACCTAATCTCTCTGTGCCCAAGTTCCGTCATTAAGAAGTAGGGATAGTAAAAGACCCTATAAGAGGTGTGTTGAAGACCATGTGGATTAACAGATGCACAGGACTTAGCTGACACTCAAGAAGCATCAGCTAATACTGTTACTATTAGGTTAGTGTTTCTTCTCTCTCTTATACCCGCTATGGCAGATGACCTTACGAGGAAGGACTTTACAAGAGGGTGGAACAGGAAATTGACTGAGTATGATGGGATTTCAGGGATTAGGGGGGAGCCTCCCACCCCAGAACACCCAAACTTTGGGGATTCTTTCCAGTCTCCCATGCAGCACTGAAGAGACAAATGCAAAAATGCAAATACCCCAAGGAACACTGTGCCAGGCACTCGATATACATCTCATTTATTTGTGTGTGTGTGTGTGTGTTCATTTACATTCTGCTTCATTCCAGAAAGGATTTAAGGCAGCTATTTTACTTTATTTCATTTAATTTTCACAATAAATGCATGAGACAGATATGACCATCTCCATTTTATAAGGGAGAAAATTGAGGCTCAGAGAGCTTATAAACTTGCCCATGTAGTAAATGGTAAAAGGTGATATGAACCCAAGATGATTTATCTTCAAAACTGTTGCACTTCCTACTACATCACACATGGGTGTAAATTTATGTTAAACATAAATAACTTGTTTATTAAAAGAATTTTTTAGTGGGTCAGAGGTGGCTAGTATTTGAAGAACAGCAGTGCTCAGAAAAGGCTGTATCCAAGAAATATTTGGCTTTTTCCAGTGCTGTCCCAGGCTATCTTATTCCTTTTCCCCTCAAGCTCTACATAGTCACAACCATGTGGGAATACATGGGACTATGGCAGCAAACATCCACCTGGTTCCCTGGCAGAGAGCTTTTCTTCATTCTATACACCAGGCCATGCACAAAGAGGAGCCTGAGAATGAACCTCTGCAGACATAGCCCCTAGATCACTGGATGTGAGGTGGAGACCATTAGACTGATGATAGCCACATTTGTAAGAAAAAATGTTAGTAGAAGGAATGTTCTTAAATGACCTCCCTGTGACCAATCTGCTTGCTGGATTAGCATAATCTCTACATTTTCTTTTCAAAGGTACACCCTGTGCTCTGAGTGCTCAAGGTCACTGAATGTTCAAGGTTACTCTCTCATGCTCCTAGACCTTCCACTCCTATCACTTGAGTTAGTTTGGCTTATTCCCAACTCTGTTTATGCCAATTGTACTCACTAAGTGGATGCAACATGAGCAAGAACAATCGGAATTACTTTTTGAAGACACCCTACTCCGGTACTCTTGCTTGGAAAATCCCATGGATGGAGGAGCCTGGTAGGCTGCAGTCCATGGGGTCACTAAGAGTCGGACACAACTGAGCGACTTCACTTTCACTTTTCCCTTTCATGCATTGGAGAAGGTAATGGCAACCCACTTCAGTGTTCTTGCCTGGAGAATCCCAGGGACGGGGGAGTCTGGTGGGCTGCCGTCTATGGGGTCACACAGAGTCAGACATGACTGAAGTGACTTGGCATAGCATAGCATAGCAGAGGTAAGTTATTAAAAATAACTCACGGTAAAGCGTCTGCCTACAATGCGGGAGACCTGGGTTCAATCCCTGGGTCGGGAAGATCTCCTGGAGAAGGAAATGGCAACCCACTCCAGTATTCTTGCCTGGAAAATCCCGTGGACAGAGGAACCTGGTTTGGCTACAGTCCATGGGGTCGCAAAGAGTCAGACATGACTGAGTGACTTCACTCACTCACTCAGGGCAACAGAAAAGATTAAGAAAAATACCTTAAAAAATCCTGAAAACTTTCAGAGTGGTTCACAAGGACTTGACAATTATTTCCATTTAAAAAAAACTGAAACTGAAAATCATGGATGTGCTGTCAGGAATGCGATTTATACAGAAAGACACTGTAGAATATCTGAGAAACAGGCCAACACTGGAAGCAAAAGCCTGGGCCCTACAGCAAGAGCCTGGTGGATTAGCATATGTTTCGAAACTTCTGGTGAAAATGTATAAGGATGTAAGTTGATTCTCAAGCAACTATTGGTCTCAAGCTTATTGTCTAAGAACATTTCTTTTAGCTCTAGTATGTATTGAAAAATGGGCTTCCCAGGTGGCACTAGTGGTAAAGAACTCACCTGCCAAGGCAGGAGACTTAAGGGACGCAAGTTCGATTCCTGGGTTGGGAAGATCCCTTGGAGAAAGGTATAAGAGAATCCCACGACAGAGGAGCCACGGACAGAGGAGACTGACAGTCCATGGGGGTCGCACAGAGTCGGACACAACTGAAGTGACTTAGCACGCAAGCACATATTTAAAAATCCATAGAGGGTTCACTAGAGCTTTTCTTCTTTCAAAGGAGGGAACACTGAATATTTAGGCAAAAAATCAAACGAGAGAAAACTTCAAATCAGAAGTAGTGAGCTGTAGGATCCTGATACTCCCCTTTCCATTTCTCTGAATACTGGATTAGGTCTTAGGTAAGTCACTACCTCCTTCAGCATTTAATGAACTTCCCTGATCAGGGGACTGTGTGCAGGACCTGCTGGATGCTGAGCAGGGGAAGTGAAAAGACAGAGTTTGGTTGGTGTCAAATTTCCAGAAATAACTTAAAATTACAGAAGAAGTACAAGAGGGGATCCCAGTGGGGTTCCCCATTCTACAGATTTACCAGACAGTCTCTTTGGCAGGCTGGGTGGTGGATTTTCTCTGAGTAGAGGCCTAGGTGATCGTTCTGTCTTTGGAACTTTTTCTGTAAGGAGATTTGGGCACATCACCCACCAGCAGCCAGTGGGATTCTTGAATCTGTTTTCCTAACTTCCTCTCTGTTCAATAACTTCTTAGCACCATCTGTTCTTTGTAAACACAGTCCTTTCTCTCAAGCCAACTCAATGCAGTTCTTTGTTTTTTTTTGTTTTTTTTTTTTTTAACACATCCTCCCCAGAGCCAGATGAAGAAATATAAAGACAACACAGAAACGTTAAATGTGGCCATTTTCTGGAGGATTCCTCCTCCAGCCCAGTCTGCCCCAGCTTGAGCCCTGAGTCCTGAGTGGGATTGGGGGTGGGCTTTCATCCTGTGTCCCAGTTTGAGGCCCAGGGTTTCCCAGGCCTGGAAGCTGTCCTCCTCCCCTGGGCTCAAATGACAGCCAGTCTCCCATCCCGGTCCCTAGAGAGCCAGCTTAAATGCCATTTAATGTGTTATCGTATTGATTGGTTCAATATGAACTCAAGCCTCTGTGCCAAGCAAAATGCTGACGCCCAAGCCCAGAGGCTCCATTTAAGTCATAAATCTCTGGCCAAGCCAGGCCTCTGTGCTGAAACCTTATACGGTAGTGTAGACCTGGCCATAAAACTGTGGCCCTGTAAGCAAATTCTGAAGCTGGGACAGTGGTCAGCTGGAAAAGGATGGAGGGGCCTGGCCAGGTGAAGTCAGGACAGCCCACAGATTTGTCCCTATTAAAGATGAGGCCTCATTTCACACTCTGCTCCTGCGCTGCCCTCTTCAAAGTGGCCATCCAGGGGCATGGAGGCAGTTGCCAGAGGCATTGATCGATCGTGTCCTGGGCCCCTTGGCACAGAGAGGCTAAGTGGCCCTGCTGCAGTCCCTGTACTGTACCGCGCCCAGTATAGTAGATGATGATGCTATTGTAGGGTTGGAAGATGTAAATATGGCATGAATCTTGGAAATCCCCATGTCTAATCCTCTCACAGGGCAGAGAAGGACTGTGGCCTAAACTATTCACCTCTACTCTGCAGACAGAGGAGGGTTCTATTCTATACCTTGTGTCCGAAACAATTTCTTTAAACTCAAACATGACCATGCTCTCCACCGGCCTCAAGACCCACCTCTGGTTCCCCGAAAATGCCAGGGCTCTTTCCTGTCCTTGTGCATGTGATCAGGGGGTTCCCTGTACCCAGAATTCCTTCTATATGTTTTCTCTATTAGGCTGTTTTTTATTGACTAAGGAATCCAACTCCCAGGTTGCACCAGGTGACTGGTATAGGGGGGCAAGGATAAGGATATGCCTGACTCTGCCTGGGGCATTTTAAGAAAAGTTTCTTGGCAGAAGTGACATCTGTTATTTTTGGATGATCTATTCTGGTCCTAGAAGAAATGGTCAGAAAGGGGGGTGTTTTGTGTTGAATTGCATACCTCCAAAAAGCTGTGTTGAAGTCCCAGCCCTCAGTGCCTCAGAGTGTGACCTTACTTGGAAGTAGAGTCTTTAGAAAGGCAATCAAGTTAAACTGAGATCATGAGGGTGGGCCCTAACCCGACATGACAATGTTGTTATTACTAAGGGAAATTTGGACACCAAGACCGACACAAGCAGACTGCCACGTGAAGACGAAGATAGAGGTTTGGGATGATGCGTTTACAAGCCAAGGGATTCTAAAGACGGCCAGCAAATCACCAGGAATTAGGAAAGAGGTGTGGGGCAGATTCTCCTTCATAGCCCTCAGAAGGTGCCAACCCTGGTAATGACTCCCTGAGCTTAGACTCCCAGAACTGTGAGACAATAAAGGTTTGTTGTTTAAGCCTTCTAGTTTATTATAGTTTGTACTTTCTTGTGGCAGCCCTAGCAAACTAATATAGGTGGATAGTTCAAAATGATCTCCACCAGAATGTAAGTTGGTGCAGCCACTATGGAAAATGATATGGAGGTTCCTCAGATAACTAAAGATAGAATTACCATATGATCCAGGAATCCCACTCTTGTGTATATATCCAGACAAAACTCTAATCCAAAGAGATACATGGATCTCTACATTCACGGCAGCACTATTCACTACAGCCAGGACACGAAAGCAATCTAAATGTCCATCAACAGAGGAGTGGATAAATAAAAGGTGGTGTGTGTGTGTGTGTGTATATATATACACACACCTACACATATATATATGTATACACACACACACACACACATATATATGAATACTACTCAGTCATAAAAAAAGAATGAAACAATGCCATTTGTAGCAACATGGATGCAACTAGAGATTATCATACTAAGTGAAGCAAGCCAGAAAGAGAAAGGCAAATACCATACGACATCACTTAGCTGTGAAATCTAAAATATGGCACAGATGAACCTATCTACGGAACAGAAACAGACTCACAGACGTAGAGGACAGACTTGTGGTTGCCAAGGGGGAGGCGGAGGGATGGTGTGAGAGGCTGGGTTAGCAGATGTAAGCTATTGCATATGGAAAGCATAAATAACAAAGTCCTACTGTATAGAACGGGGAACTATATGCAGTCTCTTATGATAAGTCATTATGGAAAAGAAAAAAAAAAATCCCCACTAAGTGGTGAAACAAACTTTAAAATATTTTTACCAACTGTGGATGATGGATGGCGTCATCTTTCCATGTGACAACCCCTGCCATGGACAGGAGCCCATAGACTGAGAAAAACAACTAATTTCTCTCAAAGGAGTCCAGTTTTCCTTGGGGCCAGAAAGAACACCAGACATTTTCCTACACATTTACCTCTGCCTCCCAGATGAACAATATCACCTTCACCTTCGGGGAGGCTCTACTTCACAATGATACTAGGAAGTGCTTGCTAATAACCCAGGAATCATGGGCCTATTAGATTCGCCTGGGTAATGCTCATACTTTTAAGCCATGCTTGAGGAAACTAATGGAATTTGAACTTAAGGATTCTACTGTGTCAGCCATGTGGGAGCTTTCCAGAACGTAGCAGACAGAACCGCTTGAGAGGCTGAGATTGTGCCAACGGTATGTTCACCTGGGAGCCAATTTCTGGGCTGAAATTTCCACCACCAATTTTCACATGACATTAAAGGGTCAGCTTGGAAGAATGACCTGGAACTCTGAAGGGATGATGAGCCTGCACTAGAAGTGGAGTACATGGGAAGCAGAGCCAGAAAGATCTGGGCTCAGGCTGGGGTGGGCAGGAATCCCCAGGCAAGGGGCCAGGCTTTCCTCCCCTCTCTCAGTTCATCTTAGACTTTGAATATTTACAATAAGAATGCCCTGAACACTCAGAATCTTTTGACACTGGCCCTGGCCCTATATACTGGAAGCTGCCATTTTCTGGAAAGGGCGGGTTCCCCTTTTCCCCTTCAATGATCTGTTTAATCAATAAGGGCTTGGTGAACAGTCACCTCTAAGACAGGAATAGCCAATCTTCCTTACCTTCCTCTCAAGAGATGTATATAAAGTATCTTAGAAAAGGCTGCCTGGATACCCAGTGTATTATAAACGTCACCATAGTCACTAGTAAGCCTGCAGGGCAGTTTTGTTAAAACCAAAGCAAGCAGAGACCTCCAAAGAGTCAATAAAAACTAGCTTCTGGGGATGAGGCTTAAGACCCATCTATTTGCTAAGCCTTGTACCGACAGATCACTGAAGCTGGAGCCTATTCAAGTGTTTAGCATGCTTCTCATGGAGCTCAGAGGGAGAGCTGAGCCCTTTTCTCCTCCCAGTTTAAGGCATCCTCAAAGGACAGAGGACTGCAGGAGCAGACAGCGACAAAGGCTGGGAAGACAAGGTTCAGCACAGGATCTCCTGGCTCGTGTGAATGTCGTGGATGATTCCAAAGGTCTGCCAACACCTTTCAGGAGGTTCAGAGACATCATTCGAAACAGCCTTGAGCCTTTGGTTCAAGGGGCTGCTGGCCTCTGCACTGAGCAGGTGGCGGCCACTCATCTCTGGATCTTCATGCTCACAGAGCAGGGGCTGGATGGCAGGTTCTGCTCTTGGCGGGTCCTGGATGTGGAAGGAATTGGTGGTCTGCGAGCCTCTCTGGCTTTGGACCCCTGCCAGTGGTGTCATCCGGCAATGATGGTAATAATTGTTACATTGCTATTAGATTATTATAATTCTTATAATGCATACCACTCCCTGGACCTGAAGGAACCCTTCACAGCTATCTCATTTAATCCCTTAGGGGTTGTGAGAGGTAGGAGTTGGTGGCCCATTGTACAGATGAGGAAACTGAGATTCCAGCAGATGAATTATCTTTGTCTGATTTAGTAAGCAATGTTTAACCAGTTGAGAGTCAAACTCAGGTCTGTCAAACTTCAAGTCCATGGCTGTCTCTCTATGCCTTGGCTTCCCACAGAAGCAGGGTGCAGACAGGGCTGCTGTAGGAAATAGGGGAGGCTGGCCTCAGACACTGAGAGATCCCACAACGTCAGAGCTGAGATGGTTGAGATAGTTTCTTGAGGGTCCCTTGTGTGCAGAGCACAGAAATCACTGTGTGTATCAGGAGATTTAAAGGTGAGATGTTCTCAGGGTGAAGATGGACCCCCCAGTCCAGAATCCTCAGGTTCACAGGGTGAGTGCCTCTAGGGACAGCCATGGGACTGCTGCCTCAGCACACTGGCTCCCACCTGAAGGGCTCCATGTTTCCACACAGCCTCTCATCTGATTCTTACAGCACCCTACCCTACCCTGCCTGGCCTAACCTGGGGAACATGCACACAGGTGCTCTTATCCTCTGTCCCACAGCCAGGTAGACTAGAATAAAGGGTTACAGGGCTTGCTTGGAGGAAATACCAGAGCTTGGTCTCATGATTCGCAGGCTGGTGCTCTCTTCTCCATCCCCTGAAGATGGGCCTCAGCATGTGGGGACTGTCTGCCATGATGTCTGCCTGGCATTGGTATGTGTGGAGCCTCATTGATTAAGGTCTCCTGTTTCTAGAGCCGTCCCTTGGCAGGGGCATGAGAGGCATGGGTGTGGGGAGGTGGGGGGAGGTGGGAAAAATCTGAGTTGGGAGCCTCCTCTATCCCTGACACTTTCACTTGGGAGAAAATGAACATCAGTTCTTTTAGGACAGGAATAATACACAACTCTTCCCATTTTGCAGGTGAGAAAATTGAGGCATGAAAAGCAGAAGGAAATGGAACCTAGCCTTTTAGACAGAAAAAGATCACAAACGCTAGAATCCTAGGGCCAGTATCTGACACCTAATCCTTGTGGCCTCTTACTGAACTGAGTGAAGGTAATTGGAACCCTTTGGTCCTCACCTATGACTTGGCTCTATGTATGCCTGTGGTTTGTGGGAAGCTGCCTGGGGTGGACCAGGGGCTAAGGTCCCATATTGAATTAAATCATATGTCACTGTATCCTTCAGTGTCAAGTACATCATCTAGTTTAAAAAGATCTTATTACCTCTTTCCTCTTTTATAAAAGTCTTTTGAGCATTTACAGATACTCCTCTCAATCTAATACCAAATATTAGTAAAATTTAATATCTTATTTTTAAATGAGTCATGTATGTCAGTTGCTATGTTAATAGTACCCTCAATGAATCATTTTGCCTATGAGGTGACTTCACTCTGTTTGGAGATGCACCTCACCCCATTGCCTTGTTAGGTCACACTCAAGTGATGAAGGCTCTTGGTGCCTTGGTCCAGTCCACTAATTGCCTTCTCACAGGTTGTGCCTTCCAGTGTAGGCAATCCCCATGTAGCCTATGAAGGGCTGCTGACGGAGGGCCTGGGGTACCTCTTCACCAAGGTCTGGGAGTCTCATTCCCTCTTGGCTGCCTCTATGCAAGGTCAGTTCCTGGAGCATCAGTGTTCGAGGCCCTGAGTCCCGGGCTTTCTCTTTGCTTCCCAAGACTCTGGTGAATTCCCCTTTCCCTAGTCTGAACCCTGTCCCCCACCCAGCCCGCTGTCAAACAGAAGCAGAGGTTTTTGGCCCACAGTTAAACCTCCTCTCAGCAGTTGGTGACTGGACACCAAGCTGGGCATTTCTCCCATACAAATATTGCTGTTGCCAGACATAGAGCATTAGTGACAGCTCAGAGGTGGCCCCTTTAGCTGCCCCCGCCCCAGGCATTCTGTCTTGGCCCCTTCACTGTGCCCTGGTCCAGCTGGGTGTTTGGGAAGAGGGCAAGAGCCTGCTGTCACTGCAGCCCTTCTCTCCTCTCTGTGACATGGCTGCCCTTCACAGGCAGTTTCTCCTCCTGTACCCTCATTTTGTCCTTGGTGGTGGGGGTTCCTTTCCAATCCTGCACACCCCCTCAGATAGCATCTACTTGTACTTTTCCCCAAACATCATCGGGTTCCCTAGGGCTCAGTTGAAGGATTGCTCCCTTCTCTGACCCTCCTTCCGAGCATATTCCCTTAAGCGAATTCCTATGGAAAATTTTCCAATATCATTTGCCTGTTTCCAGAATTGTACAGCCTTTACAACAACCATCGTGGAACATGTACATCCTAATGCATTCATTTCTTGCCTCCTATTCTTGGTTCATTGGTGGCTCAGATGGTAAAGAATCCACCTGCAATCCGGGAGACCCACCTGCAATTGGGAAGATCCCCTGGAGAAGGGAATGGCAACCCACTCAAGTATTCTTGCCTGGAGAATTTCATGGACAGAGGAGACTGGTGGGCTACAGTCCATAGGGTCGCAAAGAGTCGGACACGACTGAGCGACTAACACACACATGTTGGAGAATGGTGGGGGAGGGGTATTTGGGGGCACAGCCACTAAATTCACGACTACCTGTGAGGAGAGATTGCTAAGAACCCTCCCAGGTTGCTGGTGGAACTGCTTGTTAGACATGGTATCTTCAAACTGGACCCAGGGCTAAAGCCTCACATGCAGGATTCCAAAAGGAGGTGACACAGGAGGGTATTCAGATTGGCCCAATCCTGGGGGCCACTGTGTGGATATAATTGAAGTCTTTTAACAGAGGTGTCTAAGAGAGCGATTAAAAGGGAATTGCAATTATCGAGCCCAGAGGTAACATTTCAGAATTGGCCCATAAATCCTGATTTGACATAAAATTTAAAACTCCCCAATGGTCTTCAATGCCATATTAAAAGGGCTTTAATACTAAGAAGTAGAAATAATGAATGGTGCTCAGGTGTTGTTTCCGGGAATAGGGGCAGCTCTGAGGGCCAGGCTGGCAGAGAACCACGGGTTTGCATTTGGTTGTGTTTTATACCCCTCACTTCACAAGGGAGCAGTGCGGGAAGGAGGGCAGGCTTGGTGGAGGGGCGTTGAGTGACAACCCGGCAGAGCCCTTCCCCGGTGCACTGCAGCTTCAGCTCTGCTGAGAGCCAGGGCCCTTGTCTGTTATGCAGCTGCTCTGCGCCAGCCAGGGGAGCAGCTGCTGCATGAGGGCTGGGGCCGGGAGCTGACCTGGACAAGCAGCATGGCTCCGAGGAAGAGCACTAGCTTGAGTCCAGGGATCCTGGCTTGAGACCTAGCTTTTGTACTGGCTGGGTGGTCGGCCAAGTCACCCCACCTTTCTGCTCAAGGTTCCTTTATTTCACTGACTTCCTCAAAGAATAGCTGGAAGGCCTACATGGTGGAATGAATAGGAGAGAGCTTTGAAAATATATGTTGTAATTGATTTATATTGTTTTGATATTTGCTACTCGCCTCTATGTGATTGTTCCCTGGACACTAGGATGCACTGGTTTGGCTGACGCAGACAATGCTGGTCAACCCTCCCTGGGCTTTGCTTCTGCACTCACTGCGGCCCCTTAGAGTGTTGTCTTCTCAGGCAGCTGCAGGAGACCGTAGTTCTATGTCAACTTTAATCAATCGGAACCTCTCTTCACTCCCACCCCTCTCTAATCCCCTTCCAGAAAACTGTTTCCAAGCCAGATTTTCCATATTTTATAGGTTGTGACTCAAAGCATTAGACTGTTTTGAATCTGAGTGCAGGACCATCATATTTCCTGCAGCAACTGATTTGATCTCCAGAATTTAGAATCTGTAGTACTAGTCCTCCAACCACGCTTCGTGTCATCAGTAGACCAGCCCCCACCCCTACTGCCACCCCATCCATGAAATGAGGTAAAGATCATGTAGCTTCTAGAATGTCACAGGTCTGAACAAATGTTGATTCCCTCTCTGTCACCATTTCAGTCATGCATTAAAACCATGGAAGAGTCAGAGTTCAAGGCAAAACCCTTTTTCAGTTTTCTTAGAGACACCTTTCAGATGGACAGGGCTCACTCACTATGCCTCTTTGGATATAAGTGTTCAATTTGTTACAGACTCATCTACCAGAATATTCAGGGAAACGCTGTCAAGTGGGGTACTTAAATCAAGATACTCTGTCACATCCCCTTATCCTCCTAATCTCACACCCCTTCTGAAGAAGGTGTTTTCTAGGACTTGCTTTACATGAGGCTGTGTTGACTCTTAGAATCACCACCTTCTTTTCTAAAAGTTCCAAACCACTTCAGCAATTCATTTAGAATTTAACTGATATTAATATTTTCAAATTCAAAAAATTTTCTGATTGACTCCCTAGAATCCTAAAAATATAGACCCTTGCATTTAAACCTAAGAATAAAATTATCTATGAAAGGAAACCTAGTCAGATTAGCCTAGTTTCATCTTAGATAGAGAGCATGTAACTATTTACTCCAATGGGACACTTTATAGTTTATGCTACACTGTACTTAGTCGCTTAGTCTTGTCTGACTGACTCTTTGCGACCCATGTAGCCCACAGGAGGACAGGCTTCTCTGTCCTTGGGGATTCTCCAGGCAAGAATACTGGAGTGGGTTGCCATGCCCTCCTACAGGCTATCTTCCCAACCCAGGGATTGAACTCAGGTCTCCCTCATTGCTGGCGGATTCTTTACCATCTGAACCACCAGGGAAGCCCAGTTTTTACTGAGTAGATAAAAAAATCTGACTTTGAAAAACAACTAACATGGCCACCTAATATGTGGAGATCCTGTTACATATATAAATCTGTATCAAGTGTTTCAGCAGTAGGGCAAAGGGAGAATAACACAGGAATCCTACCCTCAAGGAAATTTTCAGTTGAAGGCTAAAGAAGTAGCGTGGAACAAGAAATAGATAAGCCCAAGGCACGTACAATCAATTTCACCGAATTCAGTAAACACTTATTGAGCATATTACGTACCGGGCATGTGGTAGGTACTAGATAGAGATGAGACATAGCTTCTGCCCTAAAGGGATTTATATTCCAGAATTCACACATCGAGACTGCTTAAGAATATTCAAAGTCAGGGAGAGCCTCGCTCAGCATGGGACAAGATTAAGAGGTTTGAAGGAAATAGAGGCAGGGAAAGGCACTGCACGTAGGCATCATGACAAGGAAAGGCAGCACGGAGGTCCTTCAGTTTCCATCACCTGACTGCTCCAGCTCAAAGTGCAAATCCCTGAGACCGAGACAACGGTAAAGTGTCGAGAGAAAAGCGTAATTCAAGTTGAACAAGAATAGATAATGTTACAGGTCAGGGAATCCGTTTCAAAATAAGACTTTCTTTTTGACAGCGTCCCTTTAATGATGGGTCTCTGGGGATCTTTCCTTGCTCAGCATCTGCCACCCTACACAATAATTAGCCAGCGATGCATTTTCTTTGTTGTTCATTAAAGATTAATGAGAGGCAGAGCTTCAGGCCTGGTTAGATGGAGAAACCCTGAAGGGTTCATTTGAACCTTTCATATCTGTTCATTTTGGAGGTTCTGGTGAACAGGTTTTTAATACAACAATGCCTTCTGTCTTCTAACCTACAATATGACTTTTGTGGAAACTCAGACGTTTCTGGCAGGCTGTCTCCCACCATCAGCTTAAAAGCACATGCATGAAAGAAGGCAGAACAGATGTTTGGAGCTCTGCAGTGGGTTGAGCATTTTTCATGCCGGGGTGATGGGTGTTTTCAGCATCGTGTGTCTCCTCACTCTGAGCTTGGTTCCTAAGGTACGGTCAGGTAGAAATGCCAGGTAGCAAGGTGCCACTGTGCAAACACAGCAAGCTCTGGCCAATTTGGAGGCAAGTCCTCCTTCAGCTAGTTCTCCTCCTCCAGACGGCCACATGGGGAGAGACTGAGAGGTGAAAAAGGAAAGTTTATTTAACAAAAGGGATAAAAGAATACTAATAGAAGTTTAAATACTTCTAGTTAAAAGTAGACAGCTGAAAATAATGGAGACAAGAATGATAAAAAGGAGTGCGGAATAATTAATACCTTTCTGAAATTTATAAGGCTCTGGCCCTTTAAGATTAGCACACATGAATAGATTCAGGCTGATTTAAATCTTGCTACTCAGAATGATGCCTGGTTTGGTCCACTTTCTGCTCTTTTGTGGCTTTCATTTCTGAATTTGGCACCGTTTAGCATCTTGTTCAATGCCCTGTACCCAGAGGAGCTCAGAATCCATTAATAGATGATGTTGATGATGCCAATAATCAGAGCTGAGAGCTGTGATTGTATTATAAGCAAAGCATTTGAATAATTGCAGAGCCAACAAGGCACAGAGTGACATTTCTCCATCCCTATCACTGATGAGCATGACCTTGGGACAAGTTATCCCTTACTCTCCCCAGGGATGCAATTCAGGGAAAACCATGGCACCTTCTACAGAAAAGGTCAAGGGAACAAACACATCATTCCACCAAATTGGCCTGTGTCTTCCCAGGTTTCTCTGGGAACCCCGACCTCCTGCAGCCCCTCTCCCACACCTCTTCACTCTCCATTCCTCTGTCCAGAACCCCTTTGCACTGAGACTCCTTAGGATTTGAGGTGGAATGAGAATCTAAGGCTTTGAGCTGAACTGTTCCCAGCCCATTCTCAAGACTGCCTTCAATAAGTATGAGGTCTCTGCTTGGCTCAGGGGCCTCAGCCTGACAGATGACTAACAACTGTGAAGCCAAGTCCACCCAGCACTGATGGATTCTCTATTCATTTTCAGAGTCTGCATGGAGCTGAGAGGACTGCCCAATTTACAGACCTTCTGTATTATGAAATTAAAACAGAATTTTCAGAAAAAGAATCAGCCTGAATATTGATGGGGAGGCAGAACTTCCTGCTCCCCCATTCAAGGCACTCTTTGATCTTGTCTGTGTGTCTGCTGTCCCCATCAGCAGCACATCTAATACTGTGCATGGACTCCACGTCCACCTATGCTTTGTGTTCAATCCTGGGCGGGAAGAACTGCCCCTCAAGTCTCCAGCCAACACTTCTAACTGCCAGGAATTCATAACTTCCTGATTTGAGGCAGTTCTTTATCCTCTTAGCAGACCATATTTTTCACCCAGGCTCAACCATTAATGTCTTTCCCTGATGGCTCAGATGGTAAAGAATCTGCCTTCAGTGCAGAAGACCCACATTTGATCCCTGGGTCAGGAAGATCCCCTGGAGAAGGAAATGGCAGCCCACTCCAGTATTCTTGTCTGGGAAAGCCCATGGACAGAGAAGCCTGGAGGGCTACAATCCATGGGGTTGCAAAAGAGTTGACCATGACTTAGCAACTAAACAACAACAAATCTAATCTTTATATGTACTAATGACCCTGAGTAAGGTCATTTCATTGCTCCCAGACTAGTTCTTCACGCTAAAAAAAGAAAAAAATAGGATGAGTAGATGAGATAATTTTTAGTTCCAGGAATTTCAGGCTGAGAAGACAAGCATTTGGGAGACAGGCAGACCTTTCTGAGATTGCTGCCCCAGCTGACTGCTTCAAGGTCATGCTTGAAAACATGCTCCAATTTTGAGCATGAGAATACTCATTTAGAAAACTGAATCAAGAAAAAAGCAGGACTTGCTGATATCTTCTCTGGAATGGAATTTCCCTGGGAGAAGGAAATATACAAACATCCATATCAAGAGGCTGATTTATTTCTGTGGCTTCTACATCTCAACCCATATTCTCTAAAGGAAAAGAAAGCCAAGGACTCATTCAGTCATCGTCTGAATTCTAGAGACAACAGAGATGTCATCTCGTGAGTGAACAGTGATGTAAGTGAAGAAGAGGCACAGACAGGTGGACCTGATAATATGCACCTCCAGGAGGAAAGTCCATTTATTCTTGTGTCATCTAAAATGCCACTCGTCCTTTCTCCCGCCTGTTCTCAATACATACTTCACTATCAGCCTCAAGTAAGGTAAGAGGATAGGTCACCTTTCAGTTTGCTTATCTGGCCAGAATAAGGGTGTTCTCTCAGATTGTCTTTGACTCTTCCTTTCTCTGCTCTCTGCAGAGAGCTTGCCCATTCTCAAGGGATCGGTGCTGCTTTCAGTGGGGATGACTTTTAGATCTTCAGCTCCAGCTCTGATTTGATGGCTCGTGTGGGCCACCAGCACTGCACTCCTGCTGCTTTGAACCATTTCTCCCTGGCTGTCCTCCACTACATGGCATTCCTTTCAATCAGCCAGTCCTTCCATTCATTATTCTACAGGTCTCCAGAGGACAGGAAACAAGCCCAGGGCTTCCTCGATCTCCTTTAATCAGAGAAGATACCTTTGGACCTCCAGCCTTGTAATTACCACTATTGGCAGGGCCAATGGCTCTCCATCAAGCCTCATTCTCTTCTTTGGGAGTTTCACTTTTCTTTGCTAAGGTTCTTCTCTGGGTCCTTCATTCCTAGGGGAATCCCCACCTGCCTGCTCTGCTGGTGATCTCTTGGCTTGCTGAGCTCTAGAGTCTCATGCCCACTTCTCAACCCCATTGCCCATTTCTGGATTCTCTGGTTGCTCATTCTCTGTGTGCCCTGTTGGCTGCTCATCTATTCTCAGCTTGAACACTGACTCCAGTCAAGTTCTTTCAGTCCCATCCTCTTGCCTGAGCCTTTATGCCAGGCACATATATCATTAAATGTATATTCAGTCTTCATAATTGTAGTTCAGAAACCTTCAGAAAATCACAGTATGGGAAGAACTCCTTACTGTTGTCACAAGGAAACCCAGGGGTGGAATCAGATGATCTCTATGATCTCTTCCAGCCCTGAAATGCCATGATTTAACAGCACTGAGAGGTAAACTCATTGACGAGAGATGGAAACTGAGACCCAGAGAGATAAAGTCACTTGACTGAGCTGAGATTAGAATTCAGGTCTTTTGAGTCTGAACTCTTGCCAAAACTCTCAAGCTCTGCCTTTGTTGTCTCTCTTTCTCTCTGCAAGTCAGTTCAGTTCAGTTGAGTTGCTCAGTTGTGTCCGATTCTTTGCAACACTGTGGACTGCAGCAGGCTAGGCTTCCCTGACGATCACCAACTCCCAGAGCTTGCTCAAACTCGTGTTCATTGAGTCGATGATGCCATCCAACCATCTCATCCTCTGCTGTCCCCGTCTCTTCCTGCCTTCAGTCTTGCCCAGCATCAGGGTCCTTTCCAATGAGTCAGTTCTTCACATCGGGTGGCTAAAGTATTAGAGCTTCAGCTTCAGCACCAGTCCTTCCAATGAATATTCAGGACTGATTTCCCTTAGGATGGACTGGTTGGATCTCCTGGCAGTCCAAGGGACTCTAAAGAGTCTTCTCCAACACCACAGTTTAAAAGCATCAATTCTTTGGCGCTCAGCTCTCTTTATGGTCCCAGTGTCACATCCATACATGACTACTGGAAAAACCAAAGGTTTTTTTTTTTTTAGCATAAAGACTAGACAAACCTTTGTTGGCAAAGTAATGTCTCTGCTTTTTAAAATACTGTCTAGATTTGTCATAGCTTTTCTTCCAAGGAACAAATGTCTTTTCCTTGTTCCTTTTTCATGGCTATAGTCACCATCTGCAGTGATTTTGAAGCCCAAGAAAATAAAGTTTGTCACTATTTTCATTGTTTCCCCAGCTATTTGCCATGAAGAGATGGGACCGGATGCCATGATTTTCATTTTTTGAATGCTGAGTTTTAAGCCAGCTTTTCACTCTCATCTTTCACTTTCATAAAGAGGTTCTTTAGTTCTTCTTCACTTTCTACTGTAAGGGTGGTGTCATCTGCTCATCTGAGGTTATTGATATTTCTCCCAGCAATCTTGATTCTAGCTTATGCTTCATCCTGCCTGGCATTTCACATGATGTACTCTGCATATAAGCTAACTAAGCTGGTTGACAATTACAGCCTTGACATACTCCTTTCTCAATTTGGAACCAGTCCGTTGCTCCATGTCTGGTTCTAACTATTGCTTCTTGACCTGCATACAGATTTCTCAGGACACAGTTAAGGTGGTCTGGTATTCCCACCTCTTTCGGAATTTTCCACAGTTTGTTGTGATCCACATGGTCAAAGGCTTTGGTGTAGTCAATAAAGCAGATGTTTTTCTGGAACTCTCTTGCTTTTTCTATGATCCAATGGATGTTGGCAGTTTGATCTCTGGTTCCTCTGCCTTTTCTAAATCCAGCTTAAACACCTGGAAGTTCACAGTTCAGGTACTGTTGAAGCCTGGCTTGGAGAATTTTGAGCATTTGTTTGCTAGCGTGTGAAATGAGTACAATTGTGCGGTAGTTTGAGCATTCTTTGGCATTGCCTTTCTTTGGGATTGGAATGAAAATTGACTTTTTCCAGTCCTGTGAACACTGCTAAGCTTTCCAAATTTGCTGGCATATTGAGTGCAGCACTTTCACAGCATCATCTTTTAGGATTTGAAGCAGCTTAACTGGAATTCCATCACCTCCACTAGCTTTGTTCATAGTGATGCTTCCTAAGGCCCATCTGACTTCACATTCCAGGATGTCTGGCTCAAGGTGAGTGATCACACCACTGTCGTTATTTGGGTCATTAAGATCTTTTTTGTATAGGTCTTCTGTGTATTGTTGCCACCTCTTCTTAATATCTTCTGCTTCTGTTAGGTCCAAAGCATTTCTGTCCTTTATTGTGCCCATCTTTGCATGAAATGTTCCCTCCAGTTCAGTTGCTCAGTCGTGTCTGACTCTTTGTGACCCCATGGACTGCAGTGGAACCAGAGATCAAATGTTCCCTTGTTATCTCTAATTTTCTCCAAGAGATCTCTAGTCTTTTCCATTCTCTTGTTTTCCTCTATTTCTTTGCACTGATCACTGAGGAAGGCTTTCTCATCTCTCCTTGCTATTCTTTGGAACTCTGCATTCAGATGGGTATATCTTTCCTTTTCTCCTTTGTCTTTAGCTTCTTCCTGCAAGTGGCCCTAGTACAATCCCCTCAGCCATCTGTTAGATTGTTGTTTACTTGGAAATAAGAAGGAAAATAAAAGACCCTTGCTCCCAGGTCACCCCTTGCATTAGCAGCTTCAAGATGGCAGTGGGAATGTGCAATCCACTTACGAGAACAAAGTGTTTTTAAGGACTAAGCACATTGATTGTCTGTGTGCAAGTGGCACCACTAATTACAAATAAGTCCTGTCTATTTATTAAAGCAACCCCCTTTTGGACATTTCCCGCATGCAAACGATCCTTCCCCACAATTAGGGTAAATTAGTAAGGTTTTACTGAACTAATGAGACAGTGTTTGTGCGGCTTGTCTTTCTGTTTTCCAGGCTGTTTTGAGACAAGAGTCTATAATTGGGATTCTCAAACTGCCACATGCAAGGCAGGCTGCATGAGAAGGGAGGTTATCAAATCCCTCGGTCACATCAAGGAATGCCATGAGAGGTGTGTCTGCAGGCCCAGGGACATGCCCACATCTGCATGTCCACACAGAACATGTGCACACTCACACGTGCACACATATGTACCTCACACACATGTACATAACACATAAAACAAAATCACATGTTTCTATTCACAGTTAAGCTTCCTCTTCCCTCACTAACAAGTGACTATCCAGAATGCTGTGGTGCTGACATGCTGGGTCTGAGATCTTGCCTGATTCATGAGGGATAATACAGTACAAATACAGCAAAATAATAGCAGGAACCTTTTACTGCAAACTTGACTTTTGTTAGTGACTATCTTCCAAAGGAAGTGTTATTATCGCCATTCAATTGACATAGACACTGATGCCCAGTGACCCAAAGTGCATGGTTAGTACGCTGAGCTGGCTTTCCAGCCGTTATCTTTCCACTCTGCCCCTAAAGCACATTCTTTATCCCTAGCCTAGTTCCTTGTGCTAAAGCTCTCTTTGGTCAGCTAACCTGGCTTTTGAGCTTTTCTCAAAAGCTCTTTTTATCCTTTTAGCATAAGATGGAGTCTAAACTCATGTAATTGACCTCTCCCAGGCCTCACCCTGATCCCTTGGATCCTTCAGATCACCACCCTCTCCATCTCTACAAGAGACGGCAGGCCCATTGAGTTTGGACTGAGCAGAATCCCTAGTCAGAATCACTGTGTTGGGATCCAAAGGCTGCAGGTCAGGAGAAGCAGGGTGGGAGGAGTACAGAACCTGCTCTTCACAATCTCTGCCAGGTGCCCGAATGCCCATAGGCCAATCCAGTAAGAAGCTGGGGGCGTTGGGGAATGGGATTAGGGAATGGAACTCCAATTCACAGGACAGCCATCCTTTAGCTACTTCTTCAAGTACTTGATCTGTGATGTGACATAAGACTAAGTCCTCTTTTAGCTTTTAGAATTATGGCACCCAAGGTCCAGGTTTCAGAGGTTTGGTTTTGACTTTTCCAGAGGTAGTTTTCTAAGAGATTTGTGTGTGTTAACAGAAGATGGTTCAATAAAAATTATTAAGGGAAAAAAGAGATTTTCAGAGGCTATCAAATGCTAGGGATAGTGTTGGGAAGCACAAAGAACTCACTTTAGTGGAGCTAAGAGGAAGAATATCAAGATTTCAGATCCAGGCTCAGGCTCCAGACACTGCTCTTTTTGGTCCTTCTGTCTCAATTCCCAGGAATTCCTCTGACTGCAGCAGTCAGAGGAATGGGTTCAAATTCTGATTTCACTCACCAATGCCTACCTGACCTGTGCCAATTACTTTACCTATCTAAAAGTCAGTTTATCTAATGTAAAATCGCATTAGACTATAAACTTCATGCTGCACCTCCAATATCTGACTGAACACCTGTCTTGTAGTTTGCATAATAAATTTGCATAGTGAAAGTGTTAGTTGCTCAGTCATATCTGACTCTTTGCAACCCCATGGACTATAACTTGTACGCTCCTTCATCCATGGGATTCTCTAGGCAAGAATCCTGGAGAGGGTTGCCATTCCCTTCTCCAGGGGATCTTCCTGACTCAGGGATCGAACCCGGGCCTCCCACAGTGCAGGCAGATTCTTTACATTGGAGCCATCAGGGAAGGCCTTGCATAGTAGTATGCATCAACAAATATTTGTCCTTAAGGCAAGAATTACTCGTCTTATAGATGTTTGGTGCATTTAAAACATTCAGTGAGGTCAGTCAGTGTCAGCATTCTTCCTTTGCTTTGTGAATCAACTTTTGAAACATTTTTTCTTCTTTTCCTCAAAATTCCTGCATATGTTCAAGAGGCAAACTTACACTTACAAGTCCTATACATGCTACGAAGAACAAATATTCACAGACTCATAGAATTTCATCCACAAGCACAAGAGTTGAAAAGAGAGGCACTCTGTTCTAATCCCTTAGTTCACCAGATAAAGAGACTGATAGGGAGGGAAAGACCTGATTTGCCAAAGACCACATAGCTGGTGACAGAGTATTTTCATTCCAAGGAAAGCCTCTTTATTTTCTGATTAAACAGTCACTAGCCTATATCCTGTGATCACCAACTAGACAATTTCCAACCCAAACATCAAGCCCAGATAGGACACCAGGAAGAAATTCTTTTCCAGTGCTGTCCCATCCCTTGTGCTTTATATGCATAAGCAATGGAACTGCTGTGTTCTATTCTTTCAGCTGCTAAGTATGAGGGTCCAATTTATTGGAATCTAGCCAAATACTATGCTTAATATTGAGAGTGACTTACCCTAGTAGCTGGGCTTTTTAATCTGTATGCTTAAGGACATGTTTATTTTATGTATTTATTTTCCACAAATACAGCTGCAATTCTACTTGTGCAAATCAACAGAAGAGACTTAAAAGCTTCACAATTGGGGGTACGTGCTTCCTGGTTTTCTTCTCTTACCTTATAGTCAAAAGCCATAATCATAATAAGTACAGGTTGAAGGGTGAAAAAGTGTGAAGGTTGGTTAAAAATGAGGAGTGAACTTGCTTGGCTGGAGTGGAAAGAGTAAAGTATTAGTAAGATAAAAAGCAAAACACTTTACCTACACTGCATAGGAGTTTGGGTTTTGTTTGAGAGGCAGTGGGGGAGCTTCTGAAGGTTCAGCATCACGAAGATATTTTGGGATAAAGGAACAGGGAAGAGTGGAGACAGATCCATTTTGGGAAACTAATGCAAGGGGAGCACTGGGGAGAGAAGGCTTGAATTAAGGTGGTGATAGTTTGCTTAGAAGGATGGGGCTGCCCTGGAAAAGTATCCAAGGCATCACATCATTTAAGAACAATGTTTAAGTTCAGACCTTCCCCAGCTTCTGTAATACAGGGACCAAAGATAGTCAGTAGACAGAAGTGAAGATATATTAATAAACCACATTTTTAATGGTATTTTAAGGGTTTAGATATTGCTTACAATTGATCAGAAAAATAGTTGAGTGCCCAGAGGCAAGACTTTCCCCCTGATGGAGCTGCTCCCAGGTTCATTACCATAGTTATTCAGTGGTTATTCTCATTTGAGGAACACATTCCTACCAAGGACTGATTTTTTTCCTTCAAGCCACCCACTCCAAGCCTGTGAAACCAGAGCTTCCTATCATAGCTGGTTCAAAGGAGGGAAAAATCCTTTCCTGCTTAACATTCTGCAAAAGGCACAGGCAAATCTCTGAAGTCAATCATCATGAATGACGCCATTTAAGAGTGAGGCCCACGACTTCCCTGTGCGGATGAATAACCAGGCAGAGTGAGTCGCCATCAGAGGAGACTGCAGGCGGCTCTCTTTCTGCTATGTCACCCTTTATGACCTGCCTTACTGTCTCAGCGCCCTTCACGGGAATGTCTTGCTTTGCGAAAAGAAACAGATAATAACCACAGAGAGGAGAAATGCTAGCCCTGCAGCCTGTTATTTTTTCAAAAAGTCTGCAGAAATGGAATGCTGGCCAGACCTTAACTTTATACTGACACACTTGCCCCCTTAGCTTTGCAATAACATGCCCAGAACAGCAGCAGAAGCAATCTGGAGGCTGTGTGCCCTCCTCCATCATGGAACTTGCCAGGGAAAACCATAGCCAAGGGGGCTGCTGATGGCTCAGGACCCCTCTTGCCTCCACACTGTTAGTCCATGTTCAGCCCAGGATGGCTCTGGCAGGACAGCGCTGTTGGTTCCTTCCCTCTTGGTATCCAGAGGGGAAACTGGCTTCACGCCATTCCCCAAGTCAATGGGTATCATCTGCTGGTCCTGCAAGCTGCAGCCCTCAATCTAGAGGTCAACCGAGCAATGAGAGGAAAAGCTCTCCAGATTGAGTGCAAGCAGGGGGCCATGTTTTGTGAGTCTGCCTTTGGCTCCAAATGACTGTGCTTGAACGTGCTGATTAACTTGTGCTAAGTGTTGACTTGATGAGTGATGGGGTAGAAAAGTCAGTCTTGCGTGCTCATTTTAGCTCTGCCACTGAGTTCCCACCACAATGTATATTCCTTCATTCAACATTTGTTGAGCACCTGTCGTGTGTGTGGAAGTGGCTGGTAGCTGAGAATATTAAGATACCCTAAGGTGCAATCTGGGAGAGGAGGCATTGGGAAGGCTAACTGATGTCTCTGGGCTTGTTTCCTTTAAAAGCAAAGATGTTGGACATTATTTCTAAGGTCCCTTTCTCCTCTAAGAGTCTATGGTGGGAGACTGGGCTCTCTGACCCTACCAGAGATGAGCAACGGGTTAGAGATGTGGGTCCTGATTCCAAGTTTACAGTTTCATGCTCAGCTTGGCTGCTGCCTATGTCTCAGAAAGCCAGAATATCTGAGTCAAGCAGGAGAATCCTAAGTGCTGGACCTTGGTCAGGTATCTTGAGCAACCTCTGCCCAGATCACAGTTACAGTGTGGGTAAAGAAGAACCCTTATATTTGAACTTCCCTGCAAAGCTCCATTCTGTAGATCATAAACTCTACGGAATACCCCCATTGTCCAGTCTGCAGGAAGAGCCTCTGTTTGCTAGAAATTCTAGAAAAGCAACTCATTTTATAGTCAACTTTTTTTTTTTCTTAACATCTAAGAATAATTAGGATCAACTGTTACATGAACTCTCCATTCTGGAATTTTCCTAGACAACTTCATTCTACACTGAGGCTCCTTGGGCTTTGTCTATAAGGAGAGGACAAGGAATGAGAGTCTGAGACTGAAACTGGGTGGTCTCTTAAGAGCCTGGAGGTAAGGCAGGTGTGACTCAGTCCCTCTAGAGCAGGATCAGAGGCAACAGGCTGACTTTAACGACAGTCATGTCTTTTTCAGAAGAAGCTAATGGTACCCAGCAAAACTGGGTGAGCTCAGATCACTAAAAAGACACAGTTTCCCTTTACTCAGGGACAGACTTAGGAATGACTGCAGGCCCCAAAATGGTGGGATCTACTCACTCAGAAAAACCTCAGCCCTTTTCCTATGGGAGGCTTCTCTGGTCCCAGGCCTCTTACAGCCTGGAGCAGCACTTCAGCCTGAGCAGAGCTGAGTGTCTGTCAAGGTGCCAGTCAAATGTGATGTTCCCCTCTCCATCTTCCAGCTGCCCTGACCAAAGAAATGTTTGATGAAGGTAACAGATTGATCAAGACATTTTTAGTTAGTTTTTTCTTCTTTCTGAGACTTGTTGGATATCCTTTATACCATGCTTATCAAATGAAAATAAGAAATGCCAGTGACATCTCCTGCCAGTTGCTGTTTCTCCATGAGAGTCCCCATCTAAGGATGGAAGCATTCAGCATGGCCTGTGGTCATGGCTCCTCAAGGGTCCAGAGTCTCATTCCTCCTATAGATATTGGAAGTCTTTCACCATAAAAGCTTTTTCAGAAACTGCTTCAGAAGTGGTGCCTGGGTCTGTGACAACCCCAAGCCTCAATCAAAACAGTATTTGGTGCTTTATTATTTTTCTTCCCTCATCAAATTTCTGTTTAGTCCAAGAGATCTTATCTATAAGTGTCGCTAACAATGCCAGGGGAGATGGGCATGGGTAAGGACTGCTCTGCACATTTTTAGAAAGAGAAATGGAAAGCACATTAGTGTGAAAAGAAGAGTTTTTGTTTGTTGGTGCTGTGTTTTTTGTTTTGTTTTGTAGTTTTGTTTCTGTTTTGTTTTCGTCTTAGCACAGGGAAAGAAATCTGGCAGTCAGTCATAGACCATCTTTCTGTTCCCCAGCATTCATGAAACTATGTTCTTTCATGTGTTATTTCACTTAATTCTAGAAGGAGGAGGAGAAGGAGGAAATGGAGGAGAAAGCAGAGCAAGAGAGGGAGGAGTGGAAGGAGGAGGGGGAAGGGAGAAGGAAACTAAAACTGGTTAAGAAGTGTGACTTACCTATGAACCCTTCAGCTAGAGATGAAACTAGGATTTGTATCAGGAGTGAAACCCTGAAGTCCTTGCTCTGACACCTTGCATTGGGCTAAGCAACAACCTTTTGTGACTAACTACGTGGAATCAATTAGCATCAGTTGGGAAGATGGTCAGAGTGAATGCCTGGATTATGCTGTATGTCAATCTGTCTTCCTCAGGCTCCCTCAGGTTGAATATGTAAGCTAGTCAGCATCCTGCTATTGGTAACAGAATATGCTTTTAGAAGTACTTCAATTCTCTCTGCTTCTTCTTCATGATCAAGCTGGTGTTTACAGGCAAATACTCTAAGCAATAAAACTGCCATAAACTGCAGCAGACCAAGCTAATAGAAAATGTACATTGAAGATGAAAAAGTCACAGGCAAGAATAATGATACTCCATTTCTCCAACTCAGTAGAGAACAATTAAGAAGGGGTGAGTGGTTCCTCTGGACACTGGGGAGGCTCAGTAGGAGCTTTTGGCTGAATTTATCTCGCATAGGGATTTACACATTCTCACATGTTATACTAAGAATGACAGAGAATGAAGGGAGCAAAAAGAAAGAGGAAACATTCTCTCTGTAAAATATTAAAACATTGCAGATGAGCCTAGTGGCCTCTTTGACCAGCAGACTCCCTTCTTCGCCCTCCCATTCTCATTCCTATAGGTCATTGCTATATTAAGCTCAGATATATCCCTTTAGGTCTTTTTTCATGTGTCTTACAAACATACACACAAATATGTATCTACAGAAATTCCACAAGAAGAATAAATTCATATGTTACTTGGGTAATGAAATTTTAATTCGAAAAAAGAAAGAGGAGAAGAGAAATAAAAAATGGAACTTAGGAAAAATAAAGCTTACTTTAGGAATGAAGACACTGATTCAACTTTTAAGGTATTCAATAGATCATTGCATTTGTCAGAAATAGACTCAGGTACAATCATACTGTGAATAACATATCTGATCTGAGTTTCTGAATAATACAGCACTAAAGATCACCCATCTAAAAGGTTTCAAGCTGACTAAAATACAAAAATCAAATAACACAAAAAATAATACTACTATGCTCTCACAGAAATAAACTCAAAGGAAGACCTTTTGCAAATTCCAGACAGCTTAGTACTATACTTCCTAAACATTACTATATAATACCCAGTGATTTAATAAATTTAGGATTAAAGCTGTTTTTACATATTATGATTGCCATTAAGCAAAGGAACTAATCAGCAAAGTCAGAAAGGTTGCTGTGAAGATGATCTAATCAGCCTGAAACCAAAATGTGAAGGGAGTGAGGATAGCTATGTGCTGATAGATACTCCTGGGCTTGTTAGGCCTAAGCATTCACTTATTTATCCAGTCATTTGTAATTTTTTTATTCATTCAGCCAGCACTTGTATTCCAAGCACTGTGCAGACACTAGAGCACAATGGCAGCATGGGAAAGTGGAAGACAGACTTTAGAGAGAGAGACAGGGTTTGGGTTCTTGGCTCTGACACTTACTAATGGCGAGATTTCAGGCAAGTCATTTACACTCTTTAGCTTCAGTTTCTTCACCTGTGGAGGGATGATAATAACCAACTCACTGTTAAGGGGATTAGAAATAATATTCACAGAGCACCAAGCATAGTTCCTGACACAGAGTAAACGCAGGCAGCATTATTATTTGGATACAGCCCCTATTCCTCTCTCATCTGGTATGAGAGAAAGATAAGAATTACAGAGGGGTTTCCACTTTTGGAATGGTGATATGAGGGGTTCTGAAGACCTGTTCCTCAGTGAAAGAAGCATATCTTGTGAAAATTGTTTTTAAAAACCTACTCATGTAAAGCCTCTGAAAATTATCTTAAGGGCATTCAGCGCATGAAAAAAAAAACACCTTTATTCAAGAAAATAGACTACAACTTGGTGAGAACAGTGAGAATCTGTGACATTTGACCCCTCCATCCCTCTCCCTGCTCAGCATGATGTATATTCTACTCCAGGCATGTTCAGCCAGAACACAGGGCTTGCTCTGCCCCCAGCTCCTGATCCTGGGTTCTGGAACCTCTCAAGAGGGGCAGTGCTGGTACACTATGTCAGCATTCCAGATGAAGTGTGGTTGGGCTGCAATGCAAGGTGAGGACAAGGAGCTATGCTGCAAAGGGATGGCTTTCTTCTGTAACTAGGGGGCAGGTAAGAGTAAGAGTTCTTGGAAACATAGTCACTTCCACAAAAGACAAATTTGGAGATGCCAGAGACTAGGGAATTATTGTAAAGAATAAGCCAGAAAGGACAACACTAAGTTAGCTGAAAGTGAAGGAAAATGGATTTAGGTGATGTGGTCAAACGATATCTCATGTAAAGCACAAAGGGACCTAGGAGTTTGGAAAATTAAATGAAATGATAAATATGAGATGATAACATGCATCCCCCAAGAGTCATTACTGTGTATTTAAGGCTATGTATACAAGACAGAAAACAACGTGAAAAGCAGAACATTTGGGCTAATGGATTAACCAGGAGATGGGAGTCAAATCTCTTGACTCCTGTAAGCAGCTGACTCTGAATTGTAGCAGAAGCCAAATCACAGATAAAACTACCGAAGTGATTTGTTCATACACAATGATCTATTCTAGGCTCATGAGAAGTGACAAACCAGTCTGGCCCAACCTTTCTTCTTGCTCAGGATTCTGTGCCAGCTCTCCACTGGTCCCTTGACTCAGCTGACTGACAGGTGGGTGTACCACACCAACTGCAAGTGAGAACAGCAATAGGGACTTTGGTGGTATCCAGGGGTAGGTCTATGCCTCTGGTGATGGCTGCTGGCAGATTTGGGGCTCCCTGAGGCTGCTTCAGGTCACTGCTGAAGTGACCTGCGATTTATAAATGAGCACCCCTGAAGTTTCCACCAAGCAAATAGGGATTGAGGGCCTACTAGGGACTGGATGTTTTGGGGAAGCAGATATAAGTTAGACGTGTGTTCTGTCTTCAGGAGCTCCCAGGTCGATATGTGAGTGAGTGTACTGCTCCACTTTGTCTCATTCTGTTCTCATTCCCATTCACTGAGTGGAGGAGGTGGCGTTTTAGGTGGCCCTTGAAGGATGGAACTTGAGGGTGGACCTTCTAGCATAAAAAGGACTCTAGGTAGACCACCTCAATCCCTATAGCCTAGGTTACAGGTAGGTAGGCCTCTCTCTGACATACTCATTTCCTGGGCTTGTCGGGGGACAAATAACTTTAGATTGTAATGATAACTTGGTCATTTATTTGATGATTAAACATGGCCAGTCTCCATTTTCTTTCTACTCATGCCATGGCATTAATTATGGTAACAATGACTATGTTATTATGATTCCACTTTTTCCCCTTGAGAATTTGGTTCTGAGCAATGGATCATCCAATGGTAAATTATATTTAGTCTTTTTTTTTTTTTTTAACTGATATGATCCATTGAATAGCAACTGATTTGTAAGTGAGTCATCCAGACATGCCCTTGGGCCTCTGTGTCATTTCTCAGTGAAGTGGAGGTGAGTAAGCACTAGACAGTGAGTTCAGAAACCTCAGCTCCAACCCCAGCTCTCCCACCTACTAGCCATGGGCCATTGATTGTTTCCCCACTCTGGGTTTCCTTGTCTCTATCAGGAGGGAGTCTGTAGTCAGTAAGATCCTACCAGCTGTATCATATATGATTTCATATGATCAATAAAAATGTCCTCGTTGTCAGACTTGTAGAGAAAATCTGTCTTCCAAGTGACTGCTACTGCTGCTGCTAAGTCACTTCAGTCATGTCCGACTCTGTGTGACCCCATAGACGGCAGCCCACCAGGCTCCCCCGTCCCTGGGATTCTCCAGGCAAGAACAATGGAGTGGGTTGCCATTTCCTTCTCCAATGCATGAAAGTGAAAAGTGAAAGTGACGTTGCTCAGTCATGTCTGACTCTTAGCGACCCCATGGACTGCAGCCACCAGGCTCCTGGGTCCATGGGATTTTCCAGGCAAGAGTACTGGAGTGGGGTGTCATCGCCTTCTCCGCCCAAGTGACTAGACAATGTTAAACAACTATAAAGTCTGTTCTGACAATACCAGATGCACAGTAGATACTTCAGGATGCCCCCTATAAGTACTCTTTGATTGACGAAGTGATGATTTCTCAGACTCACTGGTCTACAGCAGTTCTTCTTAAAGTTTAATGTTCATGTAAGTCACAGGAGGATTTTGTTTAAATATAGATTCTGATTCAGTAGATGTAGGGTAGGGCTGAAGATTCTGTATCTCTAACAAGGTCCCAGGCAATGCTGATATGGAACACACTTTGAGTGATATGCCACTTTGAGTGGCAAGATTTTAGAGGGTTTTGATGAGAGGACGTGAGACCAGTATTAGAAGGCTTGATACTTAAGAATACCAAATTTCAGCTAACTTGTTTTCTCTCCAAGTGCTTTCCCCAAGGCCTTGCTCAAAGCAGGTTCTTAGCAAGTGCTTGCTCACTGACTGCTGGATTTTACTCTTTCGTTAAAGTTTAAAAGAAAATATATCTCTTTGCTCTTCATTATCTAGGGCGATTAAACCCAAATGGCTTCTCCTACTTGGTATTAAGGCTTTCCTGCTGGCTCAGTGGTAATGAATCTGCTTGCCAATGCAGGAGATGCAGGTTCGATCCCTGGATCGGGAAGATCCCCTGGAGAAGGAAATGGCAACCCACTCTAGTATTCTTGCTTGGGAAATCCCATGGACAGAGGAGCCTGGTGGGCTACAGTCTATGGGGTCACAAAAGATTCCAAGATGACTCATCTACTCAACAACACAAAAACAACCTGGTATATTCACACCACATCCTGCTAGCAATTTCTATTAAGACTTTCTGGATCTCTTAGGCCAAGTTTAAAGGAATATTTACAAGATGTTTTAAAATTCAGAGCTTCTTTGACTCCAACCAGTTGGAACCATTCAATGAGCATTTGTAAAGGAAAAGTGTGAAGAAGTAGAAGGCACACAGATACACAGTTTTGCCAGCAATTTTATAAAGAACGTTTTCCATATCATATTACTACTTGTGCCTGTACAAGAATTCCTAGTGTGTTATTCTTGGTTATATTTCCAAAGAGAGTGCATGCAATTTTTAATTGAATATGTTCAAAAACTCCTATATCAATCATATACAATAGCTCTCTATATGATACACTCCAAGTAGGTATATTGTCCTTTAAAAAAGAGGATGGTAGGCATAATAGACTAATGAAAATACGACTGGGGCTACAGTGTGATGTGGTGGATGCTTATTCCTTTTCTGAGTTGACAAAGCAGGATCAGTACCAAGGTTTACTCTCATCCCAACTTTGTCTTCAAGGAATATCAAATTCATATTGGTTGCTCTCTGATGAATGATTTGCATGGCTAAAATGGAAACATGTTCATCAGTTTAAGGCCTGGATTGCCATAATGTGTTTTTTTCTGAAGACAATGTGCATTACTCGGAAGCAACACTAGTTGCATCATAAATATTTCAACTGTCAATGTTTGGGACTTGTTTCTTTGACCTGGTTCTGAATCAGTCAATGAGTAATAACAAGAGTTTGGTCCTTAGAGTTTGAAGAGTGCTGACAATCCACATGATTAAAATTCATAAGATAGGCATTTATCAAAATAACACTTCACCCACAAAGAAAAGGCATGGATCAGTCCCCAACACATGTAATATCCATTTACAATGGAGACTTGCCTTCCAATTCTAACGGACATTGCTGGGCTCATGGTTGAGAGATGAGGCAATTGTATTTTTCCCATTAGGTCAATAGGAAATCCATTTGCAAGGGAACAGTCAATTTTGGATCACAGATCATTAGAACTCAAAGGAATAATAGAAATCTTTCGGCCTGAACCTGCCATTTAGTAAATAAGAAAACTAAGGCTAGAAAACTGATCTGATTTGCCAAGGTTGCAGAACTATTTCAAGCACCCAATATAGTTCAAGAAAGCACCTGCCTTGTTTTAAGCAATGCCTTGGACACTCCCAATTTAGTGTGCCATTTTTATTTCTACCAATAGATGGCTGTGGCTTTGACCCAAAACACAATGGAAATGAACTAAATAGTTAAAGGAAACAACTAAGTGTCTCTACCACTTGCCATTCATTCATTACATAAAAAATACACTGAACCTACTGTGTGCCTGGCACTCAAATGACGAAATCCTGGATAGTCATCAAACTCTCTCATCTGGAATGCCGAAGTTCATTTCTCAACATAAAGACTTGTAAGAGACTTCAGCACCACCAAAACCACCCTGCTTAATCTACTTCAAGAGTAATCCCTTTACGCATCTGTCAGAGGTGGCCCTGCCAGGTGCTAGAAACAAGAACATAACTGAGAGCAATATAACATCTCAAAGTTTCTGAACCTCCCAGTACAATGTCAGGTGCTTTCATATCCATGATCTTATCTGGTTCTAGCATTACACAGTGAAGTATTGCTGTCTCCCATATATACATACATATATATATATGTATGTATATATATATAAAAGTAAGAATTCAGAAGTTTGTACAAATTTTATGAATCCAATCCAGGGTCACAGAGGTAATAAAATCTGGAACTAAGATTTGAATACAGGTAAAGTTGCAGCTATGAAATTAAAAGACACTTGCTCCTTGAAAGGAAAGCTATGATAAACCTAGATAGTGAATTAAAAAGCCAGAAACATCACTTTGCCAAAAAAGGTCCATAAAGCTAAAGTTATGGTTTTTTCAGTAGTCATGTGTGGATGTGCAAATTGGTCTATAAAGAAGGTTGAGCACTGAAGAATTGATGCTTTTGAACTGTGATGCTATAGAAGAGTCTTAAGAGTCCCTTGGACTGCAAGGAGATCAAATCAGTCAATCCTAACGGAAATCAGCTATGAATATTCATTGGAAGGACTATTGCTGAAGCTGAAGCTTCAATACTTTGGCCACCTGATGCAAAGAGACAATTCATTGGAAAAGACCCTGATGCTCGGAAAGATTGAAGGCAAAAGGAGAAGGGGGTGGCAGAGACTGAGATGACTAGATAGCATCACTGACTCAATGGACATGAATTTGAGCAAACCCTAGGATATAGTGGAGGACAGAAGAGCCTGGCATGCTGTAGTCCATGGAGTTGCAAAGAGTTGGACATGACTTAGCTACTGAACAACAACCACAAAGTTGCCTCCAAAGGCAATACAGTTTTCACCCTTTTGCCAATTTTATTGAGGAACTGTGTCAAGAGCAGTTGCCTGACAGATTTTGCCAACATTAAGCCTTAAAGTAGTGCTGCAGACTGAATGTTTGTATCTACCCTCCACCTTACCTTAATATTTTGAAGACTGAATTCTCAATGTGATAGTATTTGGAGGCAGGGCCTTTGGGAGGTGATTACGTCATGAGGGTGGAGCCGTCATATTGGAATTGGTGGTGTTATAAGAGTGATTCCCTGGTGGCTCAGACAGTAAAGAATCTTCCTGCAATGCAGGAGACCCAGGTTCAATCCCTGGGTCAGGAAGATCCCCTGGAGAAGGGAATGGCAACCCACTCCAGTATTCTTGCTTGGAAAATCCCATGGACAGAGGAGCCTGAAGGGCTACTCTCCATGGGGTTGCAAAGAGTCAGACATGACTGAGCAACTAACACAAGAGAATGAAGAGACTAGAGCTCACTCTTTTCACCATGTGAAGATACAGCAAGAAAGTGGCTGTCTTCAAATCAGGACGTAGGTTCTCACCAGATGCCGAATCTCCTGGTGCTTTGATCTCGGACTTCTCAATCTCCAGAACTTCGAGAAAAATGTCTGTTGTTTAGGTTCCCTAGTCTGTGGTACTCTTATCATAGTAGCCAGCATGTACTACCACAGGTAGCACAAGCAGATCCTACCTAAAAGGTAGGCTCCATTTAGTCATTAAGACTCTTTCCTCTTCCTTGTTCACCATTTAATTTTCCACCTCTGGTTTGGATATTTCTATTTTTCTGTATAAGACATGGCCTTAATAATGCTAAGATTTGGCCTTGAGTATAATTCTGCTTACAAGAAAAGGTAGCTAGAGGCCAAGAAGGCCTAGCAAGTACAGCCAGAGAACTTCTTTAGTAATGCAAGAGAAATGTAAAACCCATTTGTTACAAAACCATCAGTAAGACTTGAACTTCTTAGAAGTCAGATAGCCATTTAAAAAATTTTACTGATAAATGTCAACCAATTTTGCCACATTTTCCTGAGACAAGGCTGACAGAAATGAGGCAGGAACCCTTTGCTCCCTTCTAACTTCCATCACACATGCCTGTTCCCAAGGGGACGGGTTTCAGAATGTCATCATTGTTCAGCTGATATCTCTGCATCAAATGATCACCTCCAAACTCTTCTCCTACATCATTTTCATTAGCCCCTTTAAATTAATCTGATTCAACTGATGCTATTAACTGAGACATAGCAGGTATCAAGAGTTCATCTTCTACTGGGTATCATGAGGTCTTTGAGAAAAGCCCCTTTCAACAGAGGCCAATTTGTTGCTATCATACTGATTTTCACTCATCAGCTGGTAACTCTCTATTAGCCCATCAAGTTCAGCTTTTAATGGCCAAACTGTATCTGTGACCGCAATTCAATTTCCACTCTGCACTTGTGGTTCCTTGATACTTTGAAATTCTTTAAACCTGCTTGATTAGCCACCTGAGGTAAATGGCTTAGTCATTTTAAGTTTTATGAAACATCTGTGCACTTTGATCATAGACCAGAGGAGAAAATGGCTCTGGAATCTTCCTCGAAGCATTAGGAAGCACAGACCCCAAGAGCTAGGTGGCACAGATTTCAGGGGGAGTGGGAGAGGTAGTCAGGACCAGAGCCATAGGACTTGATGACACTGGAGCCCCATAGGGGAATGGAGTTGCATTGGTGTATCCTAGGCTGACCTTTGGATGCTGCCTCCAATGGTGGCCAATTATGAAATGGAATTAACTCAGTTTGAGTTCTGTTCCTGGAGAGTCCTGGGGTGCATGAGCATACACACTACAGCCTCACAACTTCTTTTCCTCTTAGTGCCTCTTTCCCTCCTCCTTATTCTTCTCCCTCCCTTCTTCCTTCTTGTTCTTACCTACTCTAAGTGCATCTATTTTTGAAACCCCATGGGGCCCATGGTCCTACAGAAAAACTGTTGGTTTGAACATGTGCGATGTGAGAAAGAAGAGCAGCCCCTGACATGCAGGAGCTGGCCTGGCACTCCACAGCTTGGTCATGTTATTCTATCAGACACGAACACAGAATGCTGAGCTCAGGCGAGGTTACTCTGAGATCATGATAAAAATGAGACAAAGCATGGCCACTTCTAAGCACAGATAAAAAATATGTAACTATGCTGCATACAAAACACCAAACGTGTCTCTCTCAACCAAGATGAGTTGCTAGTGCTTCTTAACCAATTACAATTACAGCTTGATCCTCATTCTAGTCTTTTCTCCCTGAGAAGATTTATTGAGACACACAGGCATATAATTGCCCCCACTTTTGGACAACATCCAATTTAGAGCAACCGCCTTCTTCCCTAAACCTCTTGCAAATCATCCAACCAAAGCCCAAATCCTATAGTAGGTTCCTTCAGCACTCTCTTAGTGAGACCCACAATGTTTTCCATGGTTTCTGTTCTGTACTGCAGCCAGTAACAAACCCAGTTTGTTTAGTTACAGGTGTGTTACTGATGGCCTTTGCTTGAAGGACATTGACAAATGATAAAAATAACTCACACTTAAGTAACAATTTACATTTTAAAAGTTTTCACAAGCATTATTTTGTTCAATCTTCATGACTATGAGGAAGATGGGAAGGTATTATTATACTCATTTTCCGGATTAAGAAATTGAGGCCCCGTGTAGTTAAATGGGTTAAGTAAGTTCAAACGTCTATTAAGTATTGGAATCAGGGATTGAGACAAATCTGTTTGTTCCATACTCTGTGCTTTTTCCCTGTTCCTGATCCTAGAAGAAATAAATCCCTCAACTATTTGTAATTTAGTGCTTCATCAACTGAAGACTGTAGCTGAGAAGGGAATGAGGTTGGTGGTGGGCAGAACATTCTAGGATAAACCTGAAATATCTTTCAGAATCATTGATTTTAATATAAGATTTTTGAGGAAACAAGTTAAACTTTTTTTTTTTTAAAGAATGAGGTTTAAACATTTTAGAATTAAAACAAAACTCAAGAAAAAGTTAAAAATAAAAAGAGAGCAAAAAATTTTGTTATTTGCTGCAAGTGACTTAAGACTGCTATCCCAGGCCTTGTGCCCACCCTCCAGGGGTCTGGATTTAGGGATACTAAAGTAGAGCTGAGAATTTCGTCAAAGGTCCTACAATCCATCTTTGGATGAAAAGGCATGGAGCAAACGCCTCGGACTTACGTTCAAGCACTCTTGTAGTGCTGAGGGCAAACTTGTCCTCGGGGCCATGAGGCTCAATGGAGTAGGGCTAAGTGTCTCCTGGGGCCCCTGTTGACCCTTGGGGAGGCGAGCTGTGGACTTTCCCTGGGGGTCAGTTCTCTAGGGTTCTAGGGGGCATCCAGCTTTCTGCAGCTTGGTGATCTCCAAACCTGACCTCCCTGGGGGACTCAAGCTAGAATCCAGCCCCTCTCTAGACCAGCTATTACTGCTGAGAGGCATGGAGGGGGGTGGGTGGGAGAAGACCCTAAGGGAACTGGCCTTGGCTCCAGGCCATGTCAAAGCCCAATGTTTATTCTTAGACATAGTCATAACAGGTACACAAATCTGCAGGGAATCTGAAATCTGACCGTGTTCCCAGGCAAGCTGCTTTTAACACATTTACTCATACATACAAAGTTTGGAAGGCTATCATCTCCTCTCACATCTGGAATTCATAGACCCCAGGGGCTCTAGTACTGAAACAACATGCAGTTACTTAAAATAGAACAAATGAAAATCATTAAGGACTACCTGAGCTGACAAATTGTATTATAATGTTATTTTTAAATATATAACATAAAAGTGGGTATAAATTCCTTATGCTTATAGCTTTTACATGACGACTAAAGCCAAACAAAATAATTCAATAATTATTTGCAACATGTGAGATGTGTATACTCAGTCACTCAGTTGTGTCTGGTGCCCAACTCTTTGCAACCCCATGGACTATGGTCCCCCAGGCTCCTCTGCCCGTGGAATTTCTTCAGGCAAAAATATTGGAGTGAGTTACCAGTTCATCCTACAGAGGATCCTCCCAACCCAGGGGTCAAACCCGGGTTGCCTGCATTGCAGGCAGATTCTTTACCATCTGAGCCACAAGGGAAGTCCCGCCTTGGTGTATACCTACCACCTAAACATCAACCCTGGCTTCAGACTCACAGGAGAGCTGGTTACAGGCTTCCATGAAGTCCTTTGGAAGGGGCTGTATGATTTCTCAAGACCTCGATTTGGGTATTATGAGTATACCGAGATTAAGGAGGAGCAATGTCTTTTCAAACACTGGGATGAACAGGAACATCCATTATTCCTCTGAAGGCCAGCAAGTCCCCTCTGATGTGTCCATCTGGCCCATTGTGAGAAGAGTAAAAAGTTATGGTCATAGGAAAGAAAACAACTTTCAGTTATGCTGTCTTGTAGAGGCACAAATCATTTCCAAACAAGCTAAATTAGCACTAATTTAGAAGCAGATGTCCAACTCCTTGTCTGCGTCTCATTGGTTTCATCATTCAAATCTTTGCAGGAAGCAGGCTCATAGGTACATCAAAATGTACCTAAGATTACTAACGATGAACCCAAATCATGCCTTCCCCTCCATTCTCCTCTGGCAGGCATCTTACCCTTCCTTTATACTCCTCCTGATAATGCCACTTGACCAGTAAAAAGAGCATCTGTCGAGAAAAATGCACTGAAACAAAAAACCTTACAGTACAGGGAGCTTTGGGGTGTTAATTACACAAATTGCCCATCAACTCCATTGTTACTCTCTTTCCTTTGATAAATTAAAAAAACGTTGAGACTTCTAAGCATGAATGCAGTTGAGCCAAAAGTTTTCCTATAAATATGGATGGAAATCTTGGCTCCTTCATAATAGCCACAGTCAAGAGCTCTGGACAGTTGGCTCAGAGGCAGTGAGGGGTGTTGGGAAGTATGGGGCTGGGGGTCAGGAGACTGGGTTTTATACCAGAATTTCTATAACCTGGGGGATCTTGACTACTTCAGCCTGTTTGAGATTCAGATTCTTCTTTGGTAAAAATGGGGCTGTATTACTCATTTTCCAGGCCTAGTTGCTGTAATTATAAATAAAATAAAGACTCCCAAGCATGTGGAAATGTGTGTGTATGTGTGTGCATGTATTCAGACACATATGCACACATACCTAAAAGCCCTGTGTACTATAGTGAAAGGGATACTGGGGGCATCAGAACACCTGGGTGTTAGTCCTGGCTTCTTTGCTGTGTGAACCTGGACAAGTTTCTTAGGCTTCTGGGCTTCAGTTTCCTCATCTGTAAAAAAGACAACTTTGGACAAATGATTTCCAGTGTCCTTCCTGGGCCAAAGGCCTCTAATTCTAACTCAGACATGAAAGGGGCAAAGTCACAGCTCTACCACTGGCCAAGGCTGTCACCTGATAGTTGCGATGTGACAAGGATGCAGGGGGCAAAGAGAACTTCCTGGGTGGCGTCCTGCTCCAAAGATGACTGTGGGTGGAGAATGAGGGCCCAGGCCTAGAGTGACACGCCGGCTACAGGGTGTCCTTGCCCTTTCCTGTGACTTCCTTCTTTCCCTTTTCTCTTCACTCTCTCCCTTCTCATTCCTGTTTCCTCACCCTTAGACCTCAGCCCTGCCAGGGGGCTGGCCAAGGATTTCAGAAGTGGTTGGGAAAGAGCACTGCTAACTCTTCAAGCTGAATCAACCACTGGTTCACAAGCCTTTCACAAGCTATGGGGGTGGACTGAGAGTAATAATAATAAAAAAAACAGAACCCTTTCACTAGTGATGAAATTAACGGAAGGCAATTCAGGAAGGACATGGAGGAGGTTGTTAAGTCCTATGAACACAGGAAGTCCTTATGCCTGGGCACTCTGAGAGGCTTGAGCTCACTGATAACCAGGCTAATATTAACTCCTAGCTCAGGTAGAATGTTTCTTCTAAAGGTTCTGCATCTATCTAGCAATAATTTCATTCTCTTTGCCATTGCTCCTTACAAAGCTGTTTTTATTAGCACCAATTTGCATATGGGGAAACTGAGTCATGGAAAGGAGAAAGTCGCATAATGACTGGCATTGGTTCTCCTATGTTCTCAGAAGTTTATATCAAAATACAACAAAGAACAATGTAACTGCTAATGAAATATTTATTTAGGCTGTTCGAATAGTCCCTGAATGAAGAGGGGAGAAGACAGAGGTGTGCCATGGGACAGGGAGTCAGGGACTCCTGGTTCTGCACTCTCTACTCTCTCTGTCCTTCTCTTGCTTGTCTTGAGGGAGCTGGGGGGCTCTGGACAGGAACATAAGGGAAACTGAGGAACATGGAAAAACACTGCCAGACACAAGACACAGGGTAAGCAAGTAGCCAAGTCTGGACAAGCCAGCGGTCATTTGGATATAAATGACCTTCTCAGTAAGGTCAGTTCTCAATGGGCATCTTGACCCCCAGTTTGGATGCTCTTTTGTAAATGAAAAGATGAAGACTGAATAGGTGAAGACTGGATGCCCAGGGGGCAAAGAGTCAGGCTGTAGCATCCGGGGCTGCATTATGACTTCCAAGCCTGGGTACCTTTGCTGTCATGGGACCATTCCTCTGCAAAACGAATTAAAAATTCTGTTTTACTACTGCATTGATGTACAGATATATTGATATTATATATTAAAACACTTTATTCAAACTAAAGCCTCGTTTTCCTTCCTTCTGATTTTAAAAGAAAGTAATGACGAAGCTGAAACTCCAATACTTTGGCCACCTCATGAGAAGAGTTGACTCACTGGAAAAGACCCTAATGCTGGGAAGGATTGGGGGCAGGAGGAGAAGGGGACAACAGAGGATGAGATGGCTGGATGGCATCACCGACTCGATGGCCATGGGTTTGGGTAAACTCCGGGAGTTGGTGATGGACAGGGAGGCCTGGCGTGCTGCAATTCATGGGGTCACAAAGAGTCAGACATGACTGAGTGACTGAACTGACTGAAGTGAACTGAAGGACTTCTCTAGTGGCACAATGGATAGGAATCCACCTACCAATGCAGAGAACAGGTTCAATCCCTGGTCCAGGAAAATTCCATATGCCTGGGAGCAATAAAGCTTGTGTGCCACAACTGCTGAGCTTGTACTCTAGAGCCTGTGTGCTGCAACTAGTGAAGCCCGTGAATCTGGAGCCTGTGCTCTCCAACAAGAGAAGCCATCGCAATGAGAAGCACATGCACTGCAACAAAGAGTAGCTCCTGCTCACTGAAACTAGAGAAAGCCCTCGGTTCAGTTCAGTCGCTCAGTCATGTCCGACTCTTTGTGACCTCATGAACCACAGCAGGCCAGGCCTCCCTGTCCATCACCAACTCCCAGAGTTCACCCAAATTCATGTCCATTGAATTGGTGACACCATCCAGCCATCTCATCCTCTGTCGTCCCCTTCTCCTCCTGCCTTCAATCTTTCCCAACATCAGGGTCTTTTCCAGTGAGTCAGCTCTTTGCATCAGGTGGCCAAAGTATTGGAGTTTCAGCTTCAACATCAGTCCTTCCAATGAACACCCAGGACTGATTTCCTTTAGGATGGACTAGTTGGATCTCCTTGCAGTCCAAGGGACTCTCAAGAGTCTTCTATAACACCACAGTTCAAAAGCATCAATTCTTCTGTGCTCAGCTTTCTTTATACTCCAACTCTCACATCCATACATGACCACTGGAAAAACCATAGCCTTGACTAGACGGACCTTTGCTGACAAAGTAATGTCTCTGCTTTTTAATATGCTGTCTAGGTTGGTCATAACTTTCCTTCCAAGGAGTAAGCGTCTTTTAATTTCATGGGTGCAATCACCATCTGCAGTGATTTTGGAGCCCAGAAAATAAAGTCAGACACTGTTTCCACTGTTTCCCCTGTTTCCCCATCTATTGGCCATGAAGTGATGGGACCGTATGCCACACTCTTATAAAGCCCTCACAAAGCAAGGAAAACCCAGCACAGCCAAAAGAAAAAAGAAATTAGAATGTTTTCATGAGGCCCTAAGAGTAATGTGGGCCATAGGCACTGCATCAGCTGTGCTTCAGGGATTAATCAGCTGGCATGAGAGCATTCCTTGCCTCCTACAATGACCAGCTACAGTAGTTGACCCCTATGGTCTGCCCAAGCCCATCTGGGCCAGGCTCACTCAAATTCATAGAATCAGCCTCAAAGCATCAGTTTGAGCTTCTAGGAGGTGCAGATGCCTCATTGCTTTTACAGGTGAAGATACTGAAGCTCAAAGATGTCATGGTCGAGTTATCAAAGATGGAGGGGCCAGGTTTTGAACTTAACTCTCTCTCTCCCCAAAGCCCTTGATTTGACTCCTACTTCCCACAGTGTATATCTGAGCTGCTACTGAACACCACTCCCCAGACTAGACATTGTCCTGTCTGGGACCTACACCAGAAACATCTATATATCTACAGAGATGGATGTTTCTAAATAACTATCTACACCTTAGCAAATATGGAAATTAGTAATTAAGCAAGAGTAGATAGGTGATAGCAGAAAAGTCTGAAAATAAAGTCTACATAATGCAATGGAAAAGGTCCCACAGAGATACTCAGAGGGAAAAAGACATCATCCCCAGAGGATTAATGTTCCAGTAAACTGTAAGCTGCTTATATTTTCACCCCATTTCCATAACTTTCAAATAACTGTCTCAAACAATAAAAAGCCAGACAGCACAGGCTAGGCGGCACTGTCTCCGAGACATCCGGGGCTCTCTTGTAGTTTCCCAGTGGCAGTGTGGAGGCTAGAGAGGACACACTGGATTATCAGTGAATTGGCACATTTTGCCTCTCGTCAGGGGAACTCTGGATCAATCCTCAAAGCATCAAGCCTCTGAGGACCAAGAGGCCTAGATGTGGAATAAATCTCGGCATGACCTCTTACAACTGTGATACGAGCAAGTCACTTCACTTCTGTAATCCCCTTGCTAATGAGAAGTTCATAACAACCCCAGCCCTACCAAACACCCAGGTTTTTGTGAGGCTTAAAGGAAATAAAGGATATAAATTGGTTTTGTGAGCTACAGAGCACTGTCCAGATGCTTGAAACTTGACCCTGCCCTAGAGTCCCCTTTCTCAGACTTCTTTGTCGCTGTTGCCCCCTGCGGTGGTCAGAGCTTCCTAAAAGCTGGCCCCGTCACCACCAAGATCCCCAAGCTGGGCTGCCGTACAATGGCAGTAGATTACACTAATTTGTTTTATTTATTTGACATACTTGGAATTAAGGGTTTTTGAAAGCACTATGCAAATATATGTAAATGACTATATTTCATGCAAATAATGAGCAAACAATGTCCGTGTGTTTGCTTAGAAAAATCTGATGGCCAAAGGCTGTTTGTTCATATCCTCGAAAGAATCAGGAAGAATATTTTACACAACAGTCACTCTTCCAGGTGTTTAAAAACTATGGATGTTAAGGAACCTAGTGTTCAGTACGTGGCTTACCAGCTGGTTATGATCCTTTTTCAGTATTCATCAGGATATCTGACATCAGTTAAGCAGTCTCTCATTCATTAATCATTTAACAATGATGGTGCCAGGGATTTGATGATTAGCAGAGTAAGGTACGCATCCTTCCTCAAGGACTCTCTGGCCATGTGGATGCCAAAGTTGGCTCTTAAAACACAGCTGGGGCATCGGTTTCCTGACACATATTCATGGTTAGTACCTGACTGCATTCTGAATAAAGTCCAAGTAGCTGATCGCAGGGCACTCAAGACTCTTCGCAACCTAGACCAAATTGACTTTCTACCAGAATCTCTCCCCTGACCCTTCTTCACATAACCTCTGCTTTCATATGTTTAGTATGTAATATTCAGTATTCTTCCAAGTATATTTACCCCTCCCCTACTCTGTGTCTCTGATAATGCTTATTTTCTAAATACCAAAGTGCATTATTAGTATGTATCATTGCTTCTGTTCTGGTAACAGACAAACAGGAGTGTTTTGCTAACTTATGCTTCCAAAGCCAAAGAGAGTGCAGGTGAGTCTTCAGTGATCAACTGAATAATCCAACGCCCTTGTTCTACCAATGGGTAAACCAAGGCCAAGAAAATGGAAGGGGCTTAATCAAGGTGATAGAGCTGGAACAAGTACCCAAGTGTGCTCATCCAACTCCAGGACTCCATAACAACTGCATCATGGTCATGGCTCATAGACATAAGCACAAAAAATAATCAAGTTGACCTGCTTTCTAGGGGTCACCTTAACAAATCAGGCTATGTTAACCGAACACTTCCCAGGGTGGAAACTAGTGAGGAGACACAAGTTCTGGGACAAGGTCATCCCCTCCAGGTCATTACAATCCAGATGCTCCCTGGATGTGCAGCCAGCCTTTGTATTAACAATAATGGTAATGAGAGTAGGGCACTAAGCAACCTTCTTCTGCTCCTCCATAGTCTAGACAAAGGCTTTCAACCCTGGCTGCACACTAACACCACCTGGACAGATCTGAAACCTATCAGTGCTCACCCTCCACTTTGACCAGTTAAACGGAATCTCAGCAGTAAGGCCAAGGCATCAATACTTTTCATATACCTGGGTGAGCCATGCTGCAGAGAGGTGAAATGAGGCAGCTGCCTCCCTGTGCCCAGAGACGGGCTCTAGGCCCACTGATTCTGCCACCCACTTGGTTCATTCCCCATGGTGATGGCCCAGCTGCACTGACGTGTCATCCAGCCTCCTGCTCCCACCCATCCTGGGCTAACAGAGCAAGCAGGGCACAGACCTCTCTTAACCCCGACCGTCTGGGGCAAAACCATATTTACTGGTCATTTGCTGTTGGTTTTTTAGAGCAGTCTGTTATGATTTCTTGCAGAAACCACTCTAGCAGGTGCACTAGCACGGGGCAGGCAGCATTCAGATTAAGCCGCCACTACGTCTTGGCAGGATGAGGATGGAGAGGGCACGCAGAACAGGTCTGCTGACATGCAGTGCTTTTGTTAGCTCGGGAAATTATTTTGAGCAGCACAGGGAGCAGTGGCTTCAGGAGGGGGAGAAATCCTATGTGTTTATTATAATGCAGTCCAAGATGATTGCCCTGAATGAACGAAATAGAATAGAATTGGTCCTGGTTTGCTGAGCACACATAAAAGAAGAGAAAATGGAGGCAGGCCCTGTCCTTCTCTCCACAGTCTGTTTCTATTAGGAAATGACATGATTCAGTGGCACCTCTGGTGAAAAAGAGGGGGCTGGGGAGAAGGGCAGGATTTCCCCTTGAACACAGATGGCACTTTACATCTCAGATCAATCAGACAGGGTCAACAGTTCATCTCACTGGTCCTCCAGCTAAGTTCCTTCCTTTGCTTCCTAATCAGAACCCCCCACACACCTCTGGTCTTTGGGGTGCAGGGCCCTATCACTTTCATCTTCTCCCTATCTCTCAGCTGCTTGAATTTGGGTGGATTTTTCCACACAAGTGTATTGCCTAAGGGAGGGGTGGGGAGAGAGTGATGTTGCCTTTGATGCAATTTCAACACTTGGTGAAGTGAAAGGGTGAACGAAAAGGGATGAAGAGCCAGAAACCATTTTTTTAAAATGACAATGGAGAGTAACATTTTTAGTTTCTGGTATTATTGTTTTCTTTATAAATTTAAAGCCAGATGCAGCAATTTATGGTTTATTATTCTTTCCCGTGGCGCTTGCTAAAAATTTCAGTTATACCATACTGACTTTCTTTCCCTTTGTGTTTCGCTGCTAGCGGACACAGTTTGAATCAAATCTCTAACAAAGACAGAAGGCTCAGAGCCTGCTTGTTTGCTGAAACTGCTGGAAACCTTTTTGATTTTTCAAGAAGCCACGGAGGATGCAGGGGCTTCCGCAGTCCACAGACTTAATATACAAAGTAATTTAGGAGAAAGGCTGGCTTGGTTTTGCTGGTAATGTGAGTTCATTTGCAATTCTCTTCCCTTCTCAGCCGGATTGAAAATGAGTATTGAAATTCAGAAGAGGGTATGTGTGTGCCTCTTGAGTGTGTTAAGCCAGAGGGTGTGTGCTCTCTGTCTACACCCTGGGGAAGAGATGACTGGCCATGCATCATTTTTTAACAGCTGTATTTGCACAGGTGGGAAATAACAGTGTCATCTTGGAACAGCAGACACAATGATATATGTTTTGGGGGGCATCTATAGAGCACAGTGAATCATGCAACATGTGATTCAACCCTACCATAAGTCAATCCATGCTTCCCAACCAAAAGCTCCTTAGGTAAGTGGAGAGGCTGCCTTCAGATTACTTTGGAAGATGAAAAATATTCCCATATATATTCAGCCAATAAAGCAGCCATGCAGGTAAATAAAAACAAATTCAGAAATCAGAGTCTCAAGGTTGGAAGAAACTTGAAAGATGTCTAGATCAGCCACCTGTCCAGACACCCATGCCTGTGTCCTCTGAGCATCTCTGTGTATTCTCCTCCGGTTTCTGCTTTGAATCCCTTTCATGAAGGGGATCTCATTGCCTCCTCCACGGAGATTAACCCGTCTCAACTTCCCAGTGTCCAGATGGTTAAAAAACAAAACGAAACAAACCCCTCTACTTTATGTTGTTAAAATCACAGCATCTCCTGCTTGATCCTAGCTCTTGATCCTAGTTGCACAAAGGGCAAAAATAATCCCTTTTGGCATGACAATCTTCCAACAGTGACAGCCATGTTATTTATTTGTTCATTCATTAGCTAAACCATCTATTATGGACCAGAAAGCAGGGTCCAAGGCTACGAAGTGAAGACCATAGAACCTGCCATCACAATACAGTTGGGCACTTCTATAAGGTACCACTGGGCACCTTAAGGTACTACTGTAAGGTACCACTGGGTACCTTACCAAATGAATTGAATTTTCTGTGGTTAAGTGAAAGTCTAAACAATTTCCTGGGGGCTTAGGGGAAAGCACAGCTATTTGCCTAGTGGGAGGTTGGTGGGTGGAAGCACAGAAGGCCTCCCAAGGTGGTGGTTTTGGTCTTGGACTCCCAGGGCTATGTTTCCTACCTTCTCTTCAAGCTGCTTGCTAATTTCTCATGACAGGATTTGCACATCAGGGTCTGCCCAGCCATTGTGTTGGAGTCTCCATTAATGTAGACTCTGACAGTCTCAAGTGTTAGGTACTTTTCTGCTCACAGTCCAGACACAAGTTGCTTCACTTGTCTTGCAACCTGGAGGCACTGCATCTGGAGCAAGGAAGCCCTTGGAGAGGACGATGCTCCTGAGGATCTGGCTGTAGGACCCAAGGGCTCTTGAATGTTACTGGTCTCCCCTGTCACTTCCCTGCAGAAACTGTCTGTGCAGATGAGGCTCCTGTGTCAAAACCCCCATCTGTGTCACAGAGGCATGGGTTGCTGAGGGGAATCTTAAAGCATCTTCTGCAAGCAGTTTGTCTGCTTGTGACACATTTGGAAGAAAGGGGCAGAGTTAACTGTGAAAGTGCCTTACTTGTGTGGATTTGGAGGAAAGGTCTGTAATCATCACCCTCTGGACTCCCCAGGGAGTCCAGAATTGGGATTGAATTGGGAACGCTCCTCTTGAAGGTGGGCTAATGGAAGAACTGACTGTTAGGGCAGATGGTGCCTGGGTGCAAGGCACTGGAGAAATTGGAAAAGTACTAGAGGAAGTGAATGACAACAAGCAAAACCCTGAGGGCAAAAGGGAAGATGCTGTCACCCTCCCGCTCTCCCCTTGACAACAGGGCTCCTAGAACGCCACAGAAAAAACATCATCACCAAACAGCTATTTTCTCTGGGCCCATGTGGTGAAGGGTAAAACCAGGATGAGGATGCTGGGTTCAGAGACCTATGTTCAAAATCACTCAGTTAATTGCTGTGTGCCCATAAAGATGTCACTTAAACTCACTGAGATTGGGTAATCTCATCTGTAAAACAGCTTTGGTAGAGACTCTAGTTTGGCAGGGTTATTAGAAGCATTGTGGTACCAGCTGGGCTAGAGCTCTGAGGGTCCTACAAGTGTTAGCTGTGGTGATCCCAGCCAAGCCCTGCGAGGTTCATGGAAGTGACTTGAACAAAGTCCTAGTCCTCACAGAGTTTTTAGTGGTACAGGGCAGACAGGGCAATGCAAAAGTAATGTCACTATAAGGGAAGCATGGGAGAAGGGTGGATGATCAAGTTCTGGGAAATCAACACTTGGGATAAAAAGAGAAAATTGAAGGGATACTTCTTTAAACCTATTTAAAGTGGGTAAAATAAAAAGAAATTGTAAGGGGAAAAATATGTTACAGTTCTCTTAAATCTACTAGTTCATGGAGGTGGGAGAAAAAGGTATAATGAAACCTTTATTATTTCTTTTTTAATATCTGTAGGGCCATAGCCTATAAATAATAAGGGGAATCTGTTAACTGGAAGACAGAAAACTTCTAAGGAAATAGGACTGGCGATGTTTCTTGTGTGACTTCCCTCAGATTACTGCTTCTTTTGTTAAGATCCAGGTCTCCAGACCCCATCCCATATCTAAAACATCAGAACCTGAAATGTGGCCTGGCACTGTGCTGTAACAAGCTGCTCAGGTGACTTTTATGAAGTGTAATATTTAAACATATTGAACCTCTGATTTGGGTGAATAAACACACACAAAGAGCACCTGTTTATCAAATACCCAAATCAGATCCTGTGGGCTTTATAAGTTAATATTAATTTCATGGTTTCAGTATTTTTACTATGTTATGTAAGATATCTTCTTGCTACAATGAGTATTTTAAATACTCCTTATGGCAAAATAAAATAGTGTATTTTCAATTCTCAAAGTTTATTTCAGAATGTTGTATTTCAAGCAGTCTGACTTTATCTGCTTGAGAATGATTTTAGGTTTTAGAAAAATTATATATACACTGGGATAGGAACAATCTCACGTTTGCTCTACTGCAAATGGATTTCCAACATTCTCCCTGCAGTCTGTCTCTCCCCACCACAGTCCACCTTACATACCACAGACTGACCAGTCTTTCCGAAGCACAGTTTTGGTACGGTTACTCCTTTGGTGGAAAAAAAAAAAAAAAACAAAAAACCATGAATGGCTCCCCACTGCCTATGGGATAAAACTCCTTAGCCTGGCTTCCAGGTCTTTCACACTATATGGCCCACCTACCAGCTAATCTTTCTCTCACATTTTTCTACACATACACCCAAATGCCAGCCAATCTGGACTGCTCACCATCCTCATCTGCCACTTTATGTCTCCAAAACTTTAGCTCACACCAAACTTCCTCATCTCAACTCATCAGAATCTTACCATCCTTCTAGATCTCTAGACATCTAAGTGCTGGTCATCCAGTTGAAAGCACTTCATCCAAACTCTACAGCGCTTTTTTCTGTGCTACGCCCCTGCTCTTAATATACGATACCTGGTATTGGAGAAGGAAATGGCAACCCACTCCAGTGTTCTTGCCTGGAGAATCCCAGGGACGGGGGAGCCTGGTGGGCTGCCGTCTCTGGGGTCGCACAGAGTCAGACACGACTGAAGCGACTTAGCAGCAGCAGCAGGTATTGTACTTATTGCTTATTTGTCTACTAGACTTAAAGTTATGGAGAGCAGTCCCATAACTGGAGAAGAAAATGGCACCCCACTCCAGTACTATTGCTTGGAAAATCCCATGGATGGAGGAGCCTGGTAGGCTGCAGTCCATGGGGTCGCAAAGAGTTGGACACGACTGAGCGACTTCACTCACTCACTCAGTCAGTCCCATAACACACTCCACTCTGTATTGCCCATAGAAACAAACATGGTAAAATGACCTCCAGAAGGCGTATGTAAGAGTGCTGCCCAGTAGAACTTTCTGCCATGAGGTAAATTTTATATACCTGCATCATCCAACAGGGTGGTCATTGGCCACAATAGTGGCTCTTGACCACTTAAAATGTGGCTACGGTGACCAAGGAACTACATTTTCAATTTTATTTTATTTCAACTGATCAAAACTTATATTTAAGTAGCAGATGTGGATAATGAATAGACTATGGGACAGCACAGACAGAGAACATATTTAATGAAGGAGGATGCACTGTACTTAGAAAACTTTTAAACTTGCTACTCTACCCTCAGGGTTCACCTGATCTGGTCCTCCCTACCTCTGCATCCTTAGCTCAGCTCCCACCAGTTCCCCCCTTACTCCATCTAGCCATGCCTGGCTAGTTTCCTTTTCTTAAGTAGGCCTTGCTCGCTCTGGTTTCCAGGCTCTTGCTTTTGCCCTGTGCTCTGCTTGGAGTGCCTTCCTCTCTGATCTTATTCAGCTGGGTTGTCATTCAGGTCTCAACTCAAATGTCACTTCCTTAGAGAGAATGTCCCTGATGTGCCATCTGAAATAGACCTCTCTTTCTGTTACCCCACCTCCTTAGATTTTCTTTACAACCCTTTCACTATCTAGAATTTATTTTATTACTTCTTTACTGTCTAACTCTTCCGAATAAAAGATGAGCTTCTTGAGTAAGGAAGCACTCAAATACCAGTGTGTAATAAAATCAGTGAGTGAAAACATGATGAGAAGGAAGATATTTGCACAGTTTCAAACTGTCTCCCAACAAGATACTAATTAACTCTAAGGGAGAAAAGGCTATTTTTACTACAGAGAAGAAACATATTAGACACCACCTTTACCAAGTGCTAACCTGACAAGTGTAATCCAGGGTTAACAGCAGCAGTAACAAAACATTTGACATCACGTACCTCCTTGGTGTGACGACTGAGGATACATCACTTCTGTGGTATTGTCTCAATAATGAAGAATCTCACTTTAAGTGTGAGACATGAGACAATCTCAAATTGAGTGACACTGCACAGAATATCTGACCAGTTCTATTCAAAAGCATCAAGGTCATGACTGAAGGATTGTGAGACTGGAGAAAAATAAGAAATGATGTTTAAACATGATACAAGAACCTATATTGTTTCCTGGATCAGAAAAAAGAGTAGAAAAAGTTGAAAAAAAATACAATAATATTGGTGGGATTGCTAATAGAAATGTATCAATGTTAATTTCCTGGTTTCAATATTTACACTACCTTTATATAAGATGTTGGCGGAACGGGAAGTTAGGTGAAGGATATATAGGAACACTGTACTATTTTTACAGCTTTTATGTTGTCTAGAATTATCTCAAAATAAAACTTTTAAAAAAATACAAGCTTTTGAGAGGAGGGACTTACCTGTCTTGTTTTAGAACAGTCCCTTTTACATAGCAGGTATTAGCTAATCATTTGTGAATAGAAGGAAGGTGAGAAGGAAGAAAGAAGGATGAAACTGAGGAAAGGAAGAAATGGTGAAGGGAAAGAGGGAGGTGAGGAAGGGAGAAGAGCTGGAGGAAGTGTGGGAAGAAGGGAGTGAGTGGCTTTGGGAAGACTTCAGGTGTCTCTCGAAGAAGATGTGAACATAACAGCTCTGTTAAGGCCCTCAAGGGAAAGGCTCACCCACAGCATCTGTCATATATGTGTCCTCGGTACACAGAGGCTTGGGGATATTCCCCAAGCAGGGGCTGTGGCTATTTATCTTTGTGTTCTTGGGACCTAGTGCCTATGCCACATTCTAGGTGTTCATACAAATTTACTAAATTTGATTTAATTAAAGTAGTTAATGACTTGGATTAGATGCAATGGTTGGATTAACACATGTGATGCTTTCCCAAGAGAACTCTCCAGCTTTTGGTGGGCAGGTTAATAACTTTGGCTACTGAATGGAACTGGCACAGTCTGAGGCTTGGGTCCTGAGGGCTTGGGTAAATGAGTCTCTATAGATTATTGAAAATTGGAGCAAAATTAACTCAGTGAAAGAGCCTATCCCGGGGTGGCCTACAGAACTGAATTTATTTTCAAATGCAGGATGTATAAAATCATGTGCTGTGCTGTTTTCCAAATTTAAGGACATAAAAAGGGCTCAAAATCTGAAGTATCTTTCCAATAGAAGGGATGAAATGTCACTGAAGACCATTATTTTAATTCTCTGTATAAATGACTACCGATGTGCCTAGCATCTAGTTATATACTTCCTTAGTTCACAATAAAAACCCTTTGAAATTAAGTTAATATCTCTGCTTCACAGATAAGGAAAATCAAGTTGAGAGAGTGAGATGTGAAAGTGAAAGTTGCTCAGTCATGTCCGACTCTTTGTGACCCCACATACTATACAATCCATGGAATTCTTTAGGCCAGAATACTGGAGTGGGTAGCCTTTCCCTTCTTCAGGGGATCTTCCCAACCCAGGGATCGAACCGGGGTCTCCTTCATTGCAGGCAGATTCTTTACCAGCTGAGCTTTCAGCGAAGCTTGATCAGTCCTAATTTACACAGCACTAAAGTCTTGAAGTCATACATTTAGGCCCAGCTCCCTTTCATCCAAAGCTCTTGAAACGGGTCCTAGACATCATCTGCTCTGACTCCACACTGCTCTGCCCCATATTCCATGCTGCTAATGATAGGCATTAGCAGGTGAAACAGACTAGACTTTAAGAGAAAGGGGTCCCCCCTGTCACCGTCTTTCACAAGATGTCGAAGCAGGAGGCCAGTGGAACACAGTCCAGAAGCCCAGAGAAACTGCCAGCAAACTGGAGGCCTTTCTAGCCTTTCATATTGTTAGCAGTGGGATCTCAGACAAAGGCATTTGCTCTGTCCAAGCTTTGGCTGTGCCTTCTGTCAGATGACAAAGATATGGAAGCCTCTCCTACCCCAGGAAAGCTGCAAGGCGGGAGCCTTGTGTCTGGTCTGCAATTGGAGACTCCCATCATCCTGTATGCCAGGGACAGACACAGAAGTTGTTCAAGTGGCTGAAATGCTGTGCCATGCTAATTATACCAATCTCAGAATATGCTATCTTTTTCTTTCCCTACTGCTTCTGTTTCATAGTCTTTGTCTCTCTCACTCTGAATTTTCAAATAAGAACTGTGCGTTAGCTCCACAATCAGAACGATTGAATTGGCTGCAGAAAGGAACATGCATGATGTCCTCAGCAGGAACCTTGTTTGGAACAAGGTCAAAAGCCACTTGACTGACCAAGAGAAGTAAGAGAAATGAAAATTCAAAAGCCTCTATTTATAACTATGGAAACTGAAATTCCGAGTTGTGCTCTTGACCTGGCAATTACACCAGGAAACAGTCTGCCCATCCTTGGATGGCTATTGGAAATAAAAACAGACTCAACCAAGCTCTTCTTTTAAGTGGGACTCTGTTCTCTATGGTTCTCCTAAGGGCCCTCAGTTCCTAGCATGGTGCTTGTGCAAGGAATACAGCAAAAAGTTTGATGCCTAAGAGCTCTAGACTAGAACCGAGCCCCTTTTGCTTACTAACAGTTTGATGTTGAATAAGACACCCCAGATTTCTGACCTTCAGCTTCCTCACCTATACAATGGTAATGTCACTTCATGTCCATTAGGATGGCTATGATCACACAACAATAACAACCAGAAAATAACACGTGTTGGTGAGAATACAGAGAAATTGGAATCCTCATGTCTTGGTAGGAATATAAAATAATGTAGCCACTGTGGAAACGGTTTGGCAGTTCCTCAAAAAGTGAAATATGGAATTACCATATTACCTGGCAATTCTACTCCTAAATAAAAACCCAAGAGAACTGAAAGCAGGGACACAGATCTTGTACACCATTGTTCATAGAAACCTTTTCACAATAATCTACAAGTGGAAACAACCCAAGTGCCTTTCAACAGATGAATGGGTAAACAAAATGTGGTATGTACATAGAGTGAAATATTTTCAACCTTAAAAAGGAAGGAAATTCTGACATATACTACAACATACATGAACACTGAAGATATTATACTAAGTGAAATAAGTCAGACACAAAAGAACAAATGCTGTCCCCCATTCACATGGGGTACCTAGAATAGTCAAATTTAGAGACAGAAAATAGCATGGTAGTTGCCAGGGGCTGGGAAGAGAAGGGGATGAGGAGTTTGTGTTTAATGGGTACAGTGTTTCAGTTTGGGAAGATGAAAAAAGTTCTGGAGATGAATGGTGGTGATGGTTGTGCAACAATGTGAATGCCACTGAACTTCACACTTAAAATGGTTAATTTTTTGTATAGTTTACCATAGGAAAAAAATGGGAATATTACCACTAACTTGCTGGGTTATTTTAAAGATTTAAATAGATATCATATGCAAAATATCTAGAACAATGCCTGTCACATTGTAGTTGTTCCACATACAGGGATTTCCTTCTCCACAAGCATATTTAATTTACAGGGAGCCTCTCTTTGCGTTCTTAGAAGATTATAACTGAAAAGTGGCCACACAATGGAGATGGCATACAATAACATTTCTGCACAAAGATGATCATACTCAAAGAAGGAAGACATTAATTATAGGTCAGTCTGGAGACTGCTTCCTTCCATTTTATGCCTTAAGAATAATTTATTCCTTAAAGCAAACCGAATGCAGAAAGATGCACCAGAGGGACCATTGCAAATCTCTTTTGAGTTGAAAACAGGAAGGGAGAAATGTCTTTCTAGGTTTCAAAGCATTTTTACCTACCTAGTTCAGCAGGCCAACAAACAGCACCAGCTTGATTCGGATGTGGGAACCAGACTCTCATCCACCCTGCGGTATGGTGTTTCTGGGTGGGGAGTCACCACACCTGTCCATTTATGCTCAGGTGACCTTCAGAAACAGGATGAAGAAGTACAGTGAAGGCCAGTCCCTGCTGGAGGCAGGAGTGGCGAGGGGTTCTGCGCCTGGCCCAACCTGGACCTCTAAAGGACGATGCCAAAGAGTACTTTCCCAAGGCTCCTTCCAAATCCAACTTTGGTTGCGTCTGTGGCCTCCATGTTGGAGAACAGGTTGCAGCCTGTGGGTTTCATGGAGAACTCTTCCAACAGGCCAGGCCAGGCTGGGACTGCCCCTTTTTTTCTCAGGTGGTGCCTTTGAACACTATGAATCAGGGCGCTTAGGCTCAAATCACTTCCTCAAACCTATCGCCCTATAGAGGATAGTAAAAGTAAAACTAACAGTGGTTTACCAAGGGCTCACTATGTACTGGTGACTATCCTAGGTGCTTTATATTCATTATTCAGTTCAATCCCCATACGAGCCCTATGTTGTCAGTATTATCATTCTCATCCTATGAGTGCAAAAATGGGAGTTGAGAGAGGTTAGGTGACTCGTTCAAGGTAAAGATCCTCCTTATTTCCATCCTCTTCTCCTCCTGCTCCTTCCTAACTTTTCAGCACCTTGAAGGTACCATTGTCATGTTATTAATAGAAAGTTTAGGAAGTTCTCATATGCCATGCTTACAAATATCCTTCGTGCAAGCTCCAGAGGTATGTTAAGCTTGTAGGAAAAAGGCTCAAAGAATAACATATGAACATTTGGAACCTGCTTTTTTAAACCAATAACCATGGTCACCATGTGACCCCCACAGTATTTTTACCATGTGTGTATAAATGTACATGTATTATATATATGTATATATAGAGATGCACATTTAAATATATATGTATGTATGTGTATACATGTCTGCATATATATGTGTGCACGTGTGTATATACACACACATATAAACAAATATTTTTCAGATCCAGTTATGCAACTTGGGACATACAGCCTAAAACGATCACCTATAAACTTGATTAATTTGTTTTAAAATAAATGGAAAGGATCTGCTCAATCATACCCAGATATTTAGCTTCAGACATGCTATGATGTTATGTTATGTAAACCTTTTAAGCATTTCTGTCAAAGATTTTGTAATAATTTATCACCTGTCCTTCCCAACACTCTGAGCTAAGGAGATGGCACTAATCATTATGGCTTGAATTTGTTTTAGGCTGTCTTTCTTTTGAGGGACTCAAAAGATACTACATAAGTCTTGCAATACCTTCAAAACAATCCTGAGGCTCAAGATTTCTTATTGACTTATGGAAGGCATTGGAAACTTCCTACTGTTCCCTGTGGATTGAATTAGGAGACTTCAATGGTGTCTGCCGCTAGCAGGCTTGGGCAATAGTGACTTCATTTCACAGACGGTGACTAAGCAACTGAACCATGGCTGAGGTTTTCATTAAGATCTAGGTTTCCTGGTGCTGGAGAAAATTGTCAATAATAATAAAAGTTGCCAACATTATTGAGTGCTTACACTGTGTTTGGGGTTTAAGAGATGGTGTGGTTGCTATTCAGCAGTCTAGTCCTCTGTTTGGTGTTCCCCTTTCTTGGGCTTCAAAACACCCACAGCATGTGCATATCTACTCAAGAAAACCTGGTTATGCCTCACTGTTGTACTTGTCACGTGGGCCCATGAGCCTCCATTTTAAGGGGCATACGGATTACTTGAGAAATGTATTAAAATACAGGTTTCTGGGACCCATCTAAAGTTTAAGTACTCTGAAGTTATATTTTTACTTAATCTTTCTGATGCCTTCTAATATAGGCATCAGGGGAATAATCATTGATTCAGGACTTGCAAAGACATTCTTATTCGTTACCGAAATTTCCCCCTTCATTCACTTCTCAAACATTCACCAAGAAGTTAACATAATGGAGAATCTCATTTGGATGGTGCTTTTACAGTTGGAAAATAATTTCCACATACACCCTCGTTTGAAGCTCACAGTAGCCATCTAAACTCCATCATATAGGTATGGGAGCACATGTGGCAGACACCAGTGAGCTCTCTTCTTCTCCTCTGCCAGTTTGATTAATTTGGACTTGATTAATTTATTTTAAAAATCAACCGGGAAAGGATTTGCTCAATCATACCCAGATACTTAGCTTCAGACATGGTATGTTGCTATGTTGCATGGACCTTTTCAGTATTTCTGTCAAGGATTTTGTAGTAATTTATCCTCTGCATTCATCGGTCGGGCTGGAGATCCCATGAAACCTGGAAACATGGGTCCTCTATCCTACCCGGGGAAAACTTTTTGACAGGTCCAAACAAATTACTTTAGGAAACTGATTGGCAAAGAATGGGCATGTTGGGGCTACTGAGCTATAAAAAGAACTGTATTGGGGAGAATCTCCCTTTTTGAACTAAAAAACAGCCTCCTGAGGTGAATGCCTGCCCCTTCTTCTTTTCTGAAACTCATAAATGAATAGCTATCTCGTGACTATAATGCAACAAGCACAAGGATAAAAGCCAAAATGCTAAATACGATGGAGCAGAAAGAGAAAAAGACCTCCGACAACATCACTTAAATTGTGGCGGGCGGGGGTGGGGAACCACAGCAACTATATACATCTGAACTTGTTTTTAATTACAAAAAAGAAAAATCTTTGGGGTTTTTTTTGGGGGGTGGGGCAATCTAAATTAGATTTTCTCTGTCACCTTTAGCCAAAATCATCCCTAACTGATCCAGAGATGTTATAATTATTAAAATCCTATTTTATATAGAATAGCCAAAGAGAAGGTTAAGTTACTTGTTTAAAATCTCTGAACAAATAAATAATGAGTCCTTGACTTGAAACTCAGATGGACGAACTCCAAATCCTAAACTGTCTACCCTGGAGCCTCTCTGTACAATGAAGGGGCTCCAGTGACTCCCACGCAAGAGAAGTGGAAGGAAGCCAGTAATTGGGGGTCTGAGCTCCCTATCCCACGTCAACTAGAATAATTCTTATTGACCCATTTTATAAATTAGACTTTCACATAAAACATAATTTAAAGAAAGTGTTCTGTTGATTAAATATATAGTTTAAAATAAAATAGCATTATGCCATGCAGTTTTCCTCTGATACATAAGGCATTATAAAGAGTACAATACTTGATTTTTGATTTTAGCACACTGTTACCTAGTTGAGGAGATAAGACATACATGCATACCATGTTGAGGAGCAATGCAAGAGTTAAACTAAAGCTGTTTAAAGCAAAGGCTACTTTTGCTACAATATGTCTCTGAAAACAGTGTTATAAAGCAAATAATTATAAAATGATTCTTATTTTTCCCATAGGAATTATGTCATAAAAAGGGTTGTGCTCCTAACCAAAGACGTAGAATCCAATTAATTATAAATATAGCCAATAACAAGGCTCAAGAGCAAAATGTAACATCATTTGAAATAATAAAATGATGTTCCAACTCCTATAAAATGGGAATAAATATATTGAACACATTATAGCACATTTGGGCTTACTGTGTAATCAAAGTAGTCATATAATATGAACATAAAAATCTACACCATAAATATGACCTAAAACTAACATGCGATCAACAATAAACCAAAAACATGCAATGAGTGATAATTGTATTTGCTTCTTTGAGACTTTAGATGGAGTTTTACAGGATAATTTAAGTGCTCACTTCTCTTATAAGGTTGAAATATCCAAGGAAATTAGTACTTATGTGCTCCCTTATTTTGGATTGACTCCTGCAGCAAGCAGATGTATTCCAAAGATTCACTTGAAATACCATGAAAAATAATGATTGTTGTTTGGAGATCCACAATGGCAGGTTGTGGGATTTTCAATGCTGAAAAAATGTTTTAAATGTAAAAGTCTGCTATTGCTTTGGTTTATTCAAAGCTCCTCACAAGACTTCCACTTCTGCCTATGTGTATTAACTGCTACAGGGATTGGCCTCCTGTCATAAACAAATAGAAAACCAGAAATCCATACAAAGTGATGGGTTTCAGGTATTGAACAGCAGACATCACAAGACCGTGGTACAGGAGAGAAGGAAAAGAAATGAGATGAGCCTTATAATTTCCCCAGGTTGTTTCCTGGAAGCCGCTTCTAGGTTGCAATTCAGAGCAAGCAAACCTAAACAGAACGAGCTGACTTGAGACCAAAATGGGAGTTTGGGGGTGCCAAAGAAGCTATGGTTTTCAGGCAACACACCAAAGAGGAAGCTCGAGAGAAATAGAGAGAAAGGAAGCGAGAGAACACGAACAGAGGAAATCCCTTTGGTTGAATTTGAATTCATGCATGCATGTAAGAAAACCATTGCAGGACAAGAAAAGAACCAAGAATAAAGAGGCTAAACAATTTCTGGAGGCAAGACTGTGAATACAGTCTGTGTTCCAACCAGCCAGAGTGGACAGATCTAGTAATACCATTCAGTAAAGTACTGTGTACTTCAGTAAGGTACACAGAAAAATTGCACTTTAGTAGTAACAGAGTTAAATTAACCTCAGAATGGGAAAGACTGATAGCAGGAGGAGAATAGGGTGACAAAGGATGAGATGGCTGGATGGCACCATTGACTCGATGGACATGAGTTTGAGCAAACTCAGGGAGACAGTGAAGGACAAGGAAGCCTAGCATGCTGCAGTTTATGGGGTTGCAAAGAGTCAGACACGACTTAGCAACTGAACAACAAGCCTCAGAATAAAGGCTGCTCTGAATCTGACAGAGCAAAACTTAAAAGAAATCCCTGAAAGGATCAAATTGATCTGAAAGTTACTTAACTGCATGCCAGAATGAAATCCAGCACTCTTTAAGGGAATATAACAAATATTCACATCAACTATGTATAATAATATTCAAATATATGCTGATGTTCTAATAGTAAAAATTTATTTTAAAATATTACTAAATTGATGACTTGCTGTCATTATATTTTAATCAGTTAATGTTTATGACTAAAACAATTACTTCTACAATATGGGAGTCACTAAAAGGGTTCCTCAATTTTGAAATGGCCAAGAAACATGGAACCACTGTGTTGGATGAAAGAACTTAGCCTAAAGAGTTTGAGATCCTTTCTGAAAGGTAACAAGCAATCACTGATGGTTTATAAAGCAGGTGACACCTGACAGCAATGCTCTCACATCAAATTTTAGATTAGATGATGTGAGATAGAAAAAAGTCAAATAGTTTGTTCTGAAGCTCAGGGACTAAAACTAAATTGAATAATCATAAATCAATCACCCAGTGGTTAACTTGGCTGGCATACAGTTTTCTGGATCACTGAGTGACCAGACCACATATTGTACACCTGATAATTTGAGTTATGTGATTAGATAAGCCATTTGTTGATAGGTTATTACAGTATCTTTAGTAGACATCTGTAATTTTGTGTGATGTATGCTCAGTGCTCTTTCTTTTTAGGAATTACCACATATTCACTTGATTTGATTCTGGTGGAGCTGCTAATAATCCAGCCCCTCCCTTTCTAAGCTGGTAATACCCATTCCCCTCACATACAATAATTGATTCAGTTTGGGTTCATGGCCCAAGAAGGATCAATAATCTTTCTTTCTTGGGGATATGGATGCAATGTGAAGGAAAGGATGACTTCTTCTCTAAGATTCTGAGCACTGAGAACCATGTGTGACCAGAGCTTCTAGGGAGTCTTAGAGATAAGGGAAAGAAATAAGAGGCAAGTAGAGTTGAGGAATGGAAACAGAGTTCTGCTAACAATATTTAATCTATTGTTTAATTAATCAGCAAACATACATTATTATGTGTTTACTATGTACTTATTATGTGTTTAGCACTGCTCCTGGCCTTGAGTGGGTAACAGTGAACAAGACCTCTAAACACATTCTAGGGAATTCTTGAGCTACTTGACAGGGTGGAATCTGAAGCTTCAGTTCAGTTCAGTCGCTCAGTCGTGTCCGAGTCTTTGTGACCCCATGGACTGCAGCACACCAGGCCTCTCTGTCCATCACCAACTCCTGGAGTTTACTTAAACTCATGGCCATTGAGTCGGTGATGCCATCCAACCATCTCATTCTCTGTCGTCCTCTTCTTCTCCCACCTTCAATCTTTCCCAGCATCAGGGTCTTTTTAAATGAGTTAGTTCTTTGCAGCAGGTGGCCAAAGGATTGGAGTTTCAGCTTCAGCTGAAGCCTAGTTTTAGTATTTTAGACTTTCCAGTTACATGACCCAATTAATCTTTATTTTTCACTTAAATTAGTTTACCTTTAATTTCTGTTGCTTTAAAGAGTTGAAACACACTCTTAATTCTGATTTTTAAAATGGAGAGGATCATTTAAAAAGAAGATCCTGACTGAAGACAAGAACTTGGAATCCTCTCACTCAGTCTGGAGTAAAACTAATCAGCTAGACAAGCGCTTCTTCAATAGTGGTTCAGAGATCCCTGGGGGTTCCTGAGTGTCTTTCAGGGGATCCATAGGGTAAAACTATTTTCATAATCATGTTTAGATGTTATTTGCCTTTTTCACTCTCATTCTTTCATGACTATGTAGTCAAGTTTTCCAGAAACTACATGACTTCTATTAAACCAGACTTTAAAAAGATTTGCAAAATAATGTAAAACAATGCCACCCTTCTCAATACATTTGTTTTGGTTTTGGTAAAAATGGTTACTTTTCCTTAAACTATGTTATGTTTACTTGTAATGGATTTATTATTATTTGCAAATGAACTAGTAGATAAAATTTTTTAAATTTCTGAGTTTAATAATAATGCGATAAAGTCAACCTACTTAACCCACACAAACATTAATTTTTATGTTACTCTATGATATAATTTTATATCATTCTCAAGTGATCCTGGGACAAAATGTTTGAGACCTGCTAATTTGGGCCAGTGCTGAACAGTTGGTGGGTTAATATATTTTGTGGTGAAACTGAGGAGCCATGGTGATACAGACAAGAAGAATGCCAACTCACTGGAGGAATAAGTGCAATTTTAGTTCCTGAGCATACATTTCTCCCTTTTATCCTTATAGATGAAAAGTACTGGTTCACAGTGGTTTGGCACAAAACAAACTGCAATAATTGCTTCACTATTCATGGCACAGACAGATGTGTCTTGGAAGTAACCAGCCCTAGCAAAGACTGAGGAGATAAATATGGTGCTAAGAAGCTTTCCAAAAGAAGCTATTCTCATTGACACTCTGAATGAAGGAGGAAGTATCCTGTCAACAAGCTAATGAAAGGTTAAAATGTTCAATCTATCCACATCTGTGGAGTTATCCAAATTGGTGATCACTGGCCATTATCTTGTGCTAAAGTGACTTCTCAATATCCAGAACCTTTGATTTGACAGGGACTGAGAAGAGCCTGAACTGAGAAGAGCCAGTGATGACAACAAGAATATCAAGTAAGGAAGTAGCAGGTGGTCTTTACCAGCTGAGCCACAATGGAAGCCCTTTGGATATTACAGCTTTTATTAGCCTAAGTATTTTTTTTTTATATTTTATTTTATTTTTTAACTTTACAATATTGTATTGGTTTTGCCATATATCAACATGAATCCGCCATAGGTATATCCGTGCTCCCCATCCTGAACCCTCCTCCCTCCCCATACTATCCCTCTGGGTCGTCCCAGTGCACCAGCCCCAAGCATCCAGTATCGTGCATCGAACCTGGACTGGTGACTCGTTTCATATATGATATTATACATGTTTCAATGCCATTCTCCCAAATCATCCCACCCTCTGCCTCTCCCACAGAGTCCAAAGGACTGTTCTATACATCAGTGTCTCTTTTGCTGTCTCGTATAGAGGGTTATTGTTACCATCTTTCTAAATTCCTTATATATATGTTAGTATACTGTATTGGTGTTTTTCTTTCTGGCTTACTTCACTCTGTATAATAGGCTCCAGTTTCATTCACCTCATTACAACTGATTCAAATGTTTTCTTTTTAATGGCTGAGTAATATTCCATTGTGTATATGTACCACAGCTTTCTTATCCATTCCTCTGCTGATGGACATCTAGGTTGCTTCCATATCTTGGCTATTATAAACAGTGCTGTGATGAACATTGGGGTACATGTGTCTCTTTCAATTCTGGTTTCCTCAGTGTGTATGCCCAGCAGTGGGATTGATGGGTTGTATGGCAGTTCTATTTCCAGTTTTTTAAGGAATCTCCACACTGTTCTCCATAGTGGCTGTACTAGTTTGCATTCCCACCAACAGTGTAAGAGGGTTCCCTTTTCTCCACACCCTCTCCAGCATTTATTGCTTGTAGACTTTTGGATAGCAGCCATTCTGACTGGCGTGAAATGGTACTTCATAGTGGTTTTGATTTGCATTTCTCTGATAATGAGTGATGTTGAGCATCTTTTCATGTGTTTGTTAGCCATCTGTATGTCTTCTTTGGAGAAATGTCTATTGAGTTCTTTGGTCCATTTTTTGATTGGGTCATTTATTTTTCTGGAATTGAGCTGCAGGAGTTGCTTGTATATTTTTGAGATTAGTTGTTTGTCAGTTGCTTCATTTGCTATTATTTTCTCCCATCCTGAAGGCTGTCTTTTCACCTTGCTTATAGTTTCCTTTGTTGTGCGGAAGCTTTTAAGTTTAATTAGGTCCCATTTGTTTATTTTTACTTTTATTTCCAATATTTTGGGAGGTGGGTCATAGAGGATCCTGCTGTGATGTATGTTGGAGAGTGTTTTGCCTATGTTCTCCTCTAGGAGTTTTGTAGTTTCTGGTTTTCTGTTTAGATCTTTAATCCATTTTGAGTTTATTTTTGTGTATGGTGTTAGAAAGTGTTCTAGTTTCATTCTTTTACAAGTGGTTGACCAGTTTTCCTAGCACCACTTGTTAAAGGCATTGTCTTTTCTCCATTGTATACTCTTGCCTCCTTTGTCAAAGATAAGGTGTCCATAGGTGTGTGGATTTATCTCTGGGCTTTCTATCTTGTTCCATTGATCTATATTTCTGTCTTTGTGCCATACCATACTGTCTTGATGACTGTGGCTTTGTAGTAGAGCCTGAAGTCAGGCAGGTTGATTCCTCCAGTTCCATTCTTCTTTCTCAAGATTGCTTTGGCTATTCGAGGTTTTTTGTATTTCCATATAAATTGTGAAATTATTTGTTCTAGCTCTGTGAAGAATACCATTGGTAACTTGATAGGGATTGCATTGAATCTATAAATTGCTTTGGGTATTATACTCATTTTCGCTATATTGATTCTTCCAATCCATGAACATGGTATATTTCTCCATCTATTAGTGTCCTCTTTGATTTCTTTCACCAGTGTTTTATAGTTTTCTATATATAGGTCTTTAGTTTCTTTCAGTTCAGTTCAGTTGCTCAGTCGTGTCCGACTCTTTGCGACCCCATGAATCACAGCATGCCAGGCCTCCCTGTCCATCACCAACTCCCAGAGTTCACCCAGACTCACGTCCATTGAGTCAGTGGTGCCATCCAGCCATCTCATCCTCTGTCGTCCCCTTCTTCTCCTGCCTTCAATCTTTCCCAGCATCAGAGTCTTTTCCAATGAGTCAACTCTTCACATGAGGTGGCCAAAGTACTGGAGTTTCAGCTTTAGCATCATTCCTTCCAAAATCCCAGGGCTGATCTCCTTCAGAATGGACTGGTTGGATCTCCTTGCAGTCCAAGGGACTCTCAAGAGTCTTCTCCAACACCACAGTTCAAAAGCATCAATTCTTCGGTGCTCAGCCTTCTTCACAGTCCAACTCTCACATCCATACATGACCACAGGAAAAACCATAGCCATGACTAGACGAAACTTTGTTGGCAAAGTAATGTCTCTGCTTTTGAATATGCTATCTAGGTTGGTCATAACTTTCCTTCCAAGGAGTAAGCATCTTTTAATTTCATGGCTGCAGTCACCATCTGCAGTGATTTTGGAGCCCTCCCCAAAATAAAGTCTGACACTGTTTCCACTGTTTCCCCATCTATTTCCCATGAAGTGATAGGACCGGATGCTATGATCTTCATTTTCTGAATGTTGAGCTTTAAGCCAACTTTTTCACCCTCCACTTTCACTTTCATCAAGAGGCTTTTTAGTTCCTCTTCACTTTCTGCCATAAGGGTGGTGTCATCTGCATATCTGAGGTTATTGATATTTCTCCCGGCAATCTTGATTCCAGCTTGTGCTTCTTCCAGTCCAGCGTTTCTCATGATGTACGCTATATTCCTAAGTATTTTATTCTTTTCGTTGCAATGGTGAATGGAATTGTTTCTTTAATTTCTCTTTCTATTTTCTCATTATTAGTGTATAGGAATGCAAGGGATTTCTGTGTGTTGATTTTATATCCTGCAACTTTACTATATTCATTGATTAGTTCTAGTAATTTGCTGGTGGAGTCTTTAGGGTTTTCTATGTAGAGGATTATGTTATCTGCAAACAGTGAGAGTTTTACTTCTTCTTTTCCAATTTGGATTCCTTTTATTTCTTTTTCTGCTCTGATTGCTGTGGCCAAAACTATGTTGAATAGTAATGGTGAAAGTGGGCACCCTTATCATGTTCCTGACTTTAGGGGAAATGCTTTCAATTTTTCACCATTGAGGATAATGTTTGCTGTGGGTTTGTTATACATAGTTTTTATTATGTTGAGGTACGTTCCTTCTATTCCTGCTTTCTGGAGAGTTTTTATCATAAATGGATGTTGAATTTTGTCAAAGGCTTTCTCTGCATCTATTCAGATAATCATATGGTTTTTATTTTTCAATTTGTTAATGTGGTATATTACATTGATTGACTTGTGGATATTGAAGAATCTTACATCCCTGGGATAAAGCCCACTTGGTCATGGTGTATGATCTTTTTAATGTGTTTTTGGATTCTGATTGCTAGAATTTTGTTAAGGATTTTTGCATCTATTTTCATCAGTGATATTGATCTGTAGTTTTCTTTTTTTGTGGCATCTTTGTCAGGTTTTGGTATTAGGGTGATGGTGGCCTCATAGAATGAGTTTGGAAGTTTACCTTCCTCTGCAATTTTCTGGAAGAGTTTGAGCAGGATAGGTGTTAGCTCTTCTCTAAATTTTTGGTAGAATTCAGCTGTGAAGCCGTCTGGACCTGGGCTTTTGTTTGCTGGAAGATTTCTGATTACAGTTTCAATTTCCGTGCTTGTGATGGGTCTGTTAAGATTTTCTATTTCTTCCTGGTCCAGTTTTGGAAAGTTGTACTTTTCTAAGAATTTGCCCATTTCTTCCACATTGTCCATTTTATTGGCATATAATTGCTGATAGTAGTTTCTTATGATCCTTTGCATTTCTGTGTTGTCTGTTGTGATCTGTCCATTTTCATTTCTAATTTTATTGATTTGATTTTTCTCCCTTTGTTTCTTGATGAGTCTGGCTAATGGTTTGTCAATTTTATTTACCTTCTCAAAGAACCAGCTTTTGGCTTTGTTGATTTTTGCTATGGTCTCTTTTGTTTCTTTTGCATTTAGCCTAAGTATTTTAATAAGATCTCTCTCACTTTAAGTTTTGACTTGTATTTCAAGGCAGTTCTCTTCACATAGTTAAAATCACTATCTATTCAGCCCCAACATTGTTTCATAGGCATGCTCCAGCTCAACAATCAAATCCATCCCTGTTCTTTCCCAATTTTGATCTTCCTTGCAGCTCTCTTAATGGCATCATCCTCTTTGTTACTGAGGTTCTCAACTTAGGGTGTTTGACTTCTCCTCCTATCTTGCTAATCCTAATCACCCTCTTTGTTCCAGCCACCCTTATTTCTGTTTTTCAATAAGTTGCTGGTTTCTACCAATTCTACCAAGCCTTTATGGAGACCCCACAGCCCTGAATCATCTACTCCTGATTAGATCAATATGAATCTGCCTGTCAAAGAAAATAAAACTTCTCTGAAGAACAGTATCATCCAGAACTTCTGGCATTTCATAAAATATTACCACAAATGACAGGAAACAGAGCCAAAAGACCCAAAGCCCAGATAAAAAACAAACAGAAAAACAGACCTTGAAGCCTGGTACTGGAGTAATCAAATACATACTTAAAAATGATTTTCTGAAGAATATAGTTAAGAAAATCAATGAAATATAAAGTATTTCATCAGTGAACATGAATCTACGGAATAAGAATCAAGTGGAAATTCTAGAAGTGAAAAATATAACGTCTGAAATCAGTAATTCAATAGATGGACTTAACAGTTCATTGGACACAGCAGAAGAGAGAATTAGTAAACTAGAAGAGAGTTCAGTAGAAAATAACTATATTGAATCACAGGGAGGAAAAAAAAGGATGAAAAATGCGAGAGTCAAAGAGACATATGGGACACAATGAAAGGTGCAAGATATATGAATTTGATGTCCCAGAAAGAGAGGAGAAAGAGGAAAAGACAGAGGCAATATCTGAAGGAAAAGATTTTCTTTTAAAAATGGACAAACACATGTTTCTTTATAAGCCCCAAACAGAATAAATGTAAAACAAATTTATTCATATCATAATAAAGCTATTTAAAATCAAAGACAAAAAGACAATCTTCAAAATAGCATGACGGGTAAAATTATTACCTCTAAGGAAGCATCAATAAAGCTGAAAATTGACTTTTCAACAGAAGCAATGAAGGCCAGAAGAGAACTGAGTGATACACATTAAGCACAGAAAGGAAATAACTGCCAGCCAAGAATTATTTACCCAGTGATTGCTGTCTTCAAAGATAAAGGTAAAATAAAGACATTTTCAGTCAAAATAGCTTAACAGTTATTTCCAAGCAGATCTTCACTAAGAGAAATATTAAGAAGAGCTCTTGAGGCAATACAAAAATGGTCCCAGATAGAAGCTGAATAACATAAGGAGCTCAAGAGCATTGGAAAGACAAAAATATATATATTGTCATTTTGACACAGTAATAGTGTCTTGAGAGATTTTAAATATGTGTAGCAATAAAATATATAACAAAAAAGGACAAAAGATAGTGCTGGAGTAAATGGAATTTAAATAATCTAAGGTCTTTGCCTTGTTTGGGAATGGTAAGCATACTAATTTAAGATATACCCTAGTGATCTCCAGGGTAACAATTAACAGCACAGTAAAATGATAATTGGGCTTCCCAAGTAACTCAATGGTAAAGAATCTGCCTGCCAATGCAGGAGAAATGGGTTCTATTCCTGGTCCAGGAAGATCCCCTGGAGAAGGAAATGGCAACTCACTCCAGTATTGTTGCCTAGAAAAACTCCATGGACAGAGAGCTATAGTCCAAGAGCCTGAATAGTCCAAAGAGTCTAAGTCTAAGCTGCATAGTCCTAAGAGTCTATAGTCCAAAGAGTCTAACATGACTTAGCCACTGAACAACAACAACAATATGATACATAATTAAGTACCTTCCCACAAAGGTCATTCTAGGCCAAGATGGCTTTACCAGTGAATTCTTGCAGATATTTAAATATGTGGTAAAACCAATTTCATATGAAGTCAGCAGCAATAAAAATATTAAGGGAGACTTCCAATTTTGTTTTATAAGGTTAGCATAAGTTTGAAAACAGAAGCTTTGAAGGCTTACATGAAGTAAAAAGTATAGACCATTCTCTCTCATGAACATAGATGTAAAATTCTAAATAAAATATTAGCAAAACAATATGAGTTACATATAAAGTATATAATCCATCACAACAAATTGAGCTTATTCTAAGATATAAGATTAGTTTAATTCTCAAAATTCAATCAGTGTAATTCACTACTTTTTTAATAGAAAAAACAATAAACATTCTATAAATGACTTGATAGTATCAGAAAAAGAATTTGATACAGTTCATCACCCAATCATGATTAAAACCCTTAGCACATTAGATTTAAAAGTCTGGCAGACTGTACTTTAATGGCCACAGCCATATTGCATCTCTCCATGCTGTTCCAGAACTTGCAGGACTCTATGACTATCTTGTTAAATACAATACAGTAGAAATGTTGCTGTGTGACTTTTGAGGCTAGACTATAAAAGGCAGTACAGTTTCCACTCTGACCTCTTGCAGGACACTTGCTATCGGAAACTCTTCACCGTGCTATAAGAAAGTTCAAATTAGCCTGTATGGAGAGACTGCATGGAGAAAACCCAAGTAAAGAGGCCCCCAGCCAAGAGCTAGCATCGAACATCAGATGTGAGGGAACACTCTTCCTAATGATTCCACCCACTCAGCTTCAAGTCTTCCAACTCCAGCACATTGTGAAGCAGAGATAAGCCTTCCTTACTGCTCTCTGTCTAAATTCTTGATTCTCAGAATCTACAAGCATAATAAATGGTCATTTTTTTGCCAATAAGTTTTGTGATGCAACCATAGGAACTAGAACAGAAGGAATCTTCCTCAATCTGATGTAAGACATTTGTGAAAACTCTACAGCTAATGTGATATCTAATGATGAGATACTAAAATCTTTCCTCTGACCTAAGGAATGAAACGATACTCATTATCACCACTTCAAATATATATTTTATTGGCTCCTTTAGCCAATATAATAAAGCAAGGAAAAGAAAAAAATAACTAGAAAAGAAAGATAAAACTGTCAACTTTGACAGATAACAGGATAGAAAATCCAAAATGATCTATCAGCTTTTAGAATCAATATGTAAATTTAGCATGGTCTTTGGATCTGTGGACTTCCCTGGTGGCTCAGACGGTAAAGCGTCTGTCTACCGTGTGGGAGACCCAGGTTCGAGCCCTGGGTTGGGAAGATCCCCTGGAGAAGGAAATTACAATCCACTCCAGTACTATTGCCTGGAAAAATCCCATGGACAGAGGAGCCTGGTAGGCTACAGTCTATGGGGTCGCAAAGAGTTGGACACAACTTCACTTTCACTTTCACTTCACTTTGGATCTGTATCCAAAGACCATCAATACACAATAAAAATTATATTGTAAAAAACTAGTCATAAAAGAAAAATAAAAATTTTAAACAACTTTTACAAAAGTATTTAAAGATCACAAAGGAATAAATCTAAAGAAATATTGGCAAGAACACAAGGAAAGCTACAAAATATTACTGAGAGAAATTAAGGAAGACCTACATAAATGGAAGGCTTTATCATGCAAATGGATTAGAAGACTCAATATTGTAAGCATATCAATTCACCTCAAGTTAATATATAGATTCAATGCAATCTCGATCAAAATCTCAGCAGGTTTTGTTTGTGTGTGTGTGTTTGTGTGTTTAAGATGATTCTAAAATGTATATGTAAATATAAAAGGCTAAGCATGGCAAGAACTATGGATGGAGGTTCATGACCTTGTACAGGAGGCAGTGATCAAGACCATCCCAAAGAAAAAGAAAGGCAAAAAGGCAAAACGGTCATCTGAGGAGGCCTTACAAATAGCTGTGAGAAGAAAACAAGTGAAAGGCAAAGGAGAAAAGGAAAGATATAAGCATCTGAATGCAGACTTCCAAAGAATAGCAAGGAGAGATAAGAAAGCCTTCCTCAGTGATCAATGCAAAGAAATAGAGGAAAACAATAGAATGGGAAAGACTAGAGATGGCTTCAAGAAAATTAGAGATACCAAGGGGACATTTCATGCAAACATGGGTACAATAACGGACAGAAATGGTATGGACCTAAAAGAAGAAGATACTAAGAAGAGGTGGCAAGAATACACAGAAGAACTATACAAAAAAGATCTCCATGACCCAGATAATCATGATGGTGTGATCACTCACCTAGAGCCAGACATCCTGGAATGTGAAGTCAAGTGGGCATTAGGAAGCATCACTACGAACAAAGCTACTGGAGGTGATGGAATTCCAGTTGAGCTATTTCAAATCCTAAAAGATGATGCTGTGAAAATGCTGCACTCAATATGCCAGCAAATTTGGAAAACTTAGCAGTGGCCACAGGACTAGAAAAGGTCAGTTTTCATTCCAATCCCAAAGAAAGGCAATGCCAAAGAATGTTCAAACTACTGCACAGTTGCACTCATTTCACACACTAGCAAAGTGATGCTCAAAATTCTTCAAGCCAGGCTTCAATAGTACATGAACTGTGAACTTCCAGCTGTTCAAGCTGGATTTAGAAAAGGCAGAGGAACCAGAGATCAGATTGCCAAAATCTGTTGGATCATCAAAAAGTGAGAGAGTTCCGGAAAAACATCTTATGCTTTATTGACTATGTCAAAGCCTTTCACTGTGTGGAACACAACAAACTGTGGAAAATTCTTCAGGAGATGGGAATACCAGACCACCTGACCTGCCTCCTGAGAAATCTGTATGCAGGTCAAGAAGCAACAGTTAGAACTGGACATGGAACAACAGACTGGTTCCAAATTGGGAAAGGAGTACATCAAGGCTGTATATTGTCACCCTGCTTATTTAACTTATATGCAGAGTATATCATGAGAAATGCTGGACTGGATAAAGCACAAGCTGGAATCAAGATTGCTGGGAGAAGTATCAATAACCTCAGATAGGCAGATGACACCACCCTTATGGCAGAAAGTGAAGAAGAACTAAAGATCCTCTTGATGAAAGTGAGCAAGGAGAGTTAAAAAGTTAGCTTAAAGCTCAACATTCAGAAAACTAAGATCATGGCATCTGGTCCCATCACTTCATGGCAAATAGATGGGGAAACAATGGAAACAGAGATAGACTGTATTTTTGGGGGCTCCAAAATCAACTGCAGATGGTGACTGCACCCATGAAATTAAAAGATGCTTGCTTCTTGGAAGAAAAGTTATGACCAACCTAGATAGCATATTAAAAAGCAGAGACATTACTTCGCCAGCAAAGGTCCGTCTAGTCAAAGCTATGGTTTTTCCAGTAGTCAGGTATGAATGTGAGAGTTGGACTATAAAGAAAGCTGAGCACTGAAGAATTGATGCTTTTGAACTGTGGTGTTGGAGAAGACTCTTGAGAGTCCCTTGGACTGCAAGGAGATACAACCAGTCCATCCTAAAGGAGATTAGTGTTGAATATTCATTGGAAAGACTGAAGTTGAAGCTGAAACTCCAATATTTTGGCCACCTGATGGGAAGAGCTGACTCATTTGAAAAGATCTTGATGCTGGGAACGATTGAAGGCAGGAGGAGAAGGGAACAACAGAGGATGAGATGGTTGGATAGCACCACCGACTCACTGGACATGAGTTTGAGTAAACTCCAGGAGTTGGTGATGGACAGGGAGGCCTGGTGTGCTGCAGTTCATGGAGTCGCAAAGAGTTGGACACAACTGAGCGACTGAACTGAACAGAAGCATGGCAAAGACAATCTTGAAGAAGAACAAAGTTGGAGCACTTAGAATACCATATATAAAGACAGATTTTATAAAGCTACATGAATGAAAATGAAATGGTACTGACACAAAGATGGACACATAGCTACCAACTGAAGAGAATAGAGTTCAGGAACAAACCTATAATCACCTCATTTATAACAAAGATGCCATTGACATGCAATGACAAGAAGATAATCTTTTCAACAAATAGTGCTGGATCAACGGACTATGAAAAAGCAAGTTTGCATCTCTACTTCATGCCATACATAAAAATCCACTTAAATAAATTATAATCCTAAAATATGAAAGGCAAAACAACACAGCTTCTAGAAGATAACACAGGAGAATATTAAACATGACATTGGCATAGGTAAAGAAGTCTTCAACAGGACCTAAAAAGCACTAATCATAATTCCAAATTGGTAAGTGGGAGTTCACAAAAACTTAAGACTTCTTCTGATTAGAAGACATTGTTAACTAATTGGAAAGGCAAGTCACGAACTGGGAGAAAATATGAGAAATATCCATAAGGCATACATCTTAAAAAGGACTTCTGTTCAAAATATAGAAGGAACTCCTAATATAAATAAGAAAACAAAATCTTCAGTATAAGAACATCAAAAAGAGCAAAAGATTTGCAGAGGTTCAATAAGCATATGAAAAGCATCAAAGAATTGCAAATTTAAACAACAATGAAATACTACTTCACCCAGCGGAATGGCTAAGGACAAAGAGAACAGAGCAAAATAAACAAAAACCAGACCCTACCAAGTTGAGAATATGGAGCAGCTGGAAGTCTCATATATTGCTGGAGGGAGTGTAAATTGGTATCACAACTTTGGCAAAATGCTTAGCAATATCTTCTAAGGCTAAATGAACACACGCTTTTGACCCTCCTAGTAAATATCCAAAATGAGATGTATACATATGTGCAATAAAAGCCCTGTACATGTACAATCTAATTCACTGGATAAACTGGTACACATTGATAAAATGGAATATTATTACACAATGAAAATTGAATTAGTACATACAACTAAATGGAAATCACTCACAGACAAAAAACAGTTACTACTATTCATATGCTCATTCATATAAAATTATATATATTTTAAAAGCAGGAAAACCTAATCGATAGGGAAAGAAGCCTAAATAATCTGTAATGACTAGAAGAGGCATAGGGAGGCTTCTCACGTGCTGGGAAATGTGTGGTAATTATTCATTAAAAAATATAATCACATTTTGTAATAATTCATGCATTCATATATGGTTTTTAGTGTATGTATATCATATTTCATTTAAAACATTCAAAGAACAAAAAGAAGAAAAAACATAAGTGGTAGCTGGGAATGCTGATGACAACAATGATGACATTCTGTTCTTCAGAAGAACTGTGTTTCTTTTCCCAAACGCCCAAGAAGTGGGCACCACACAAGCCTCACGTACAGAATTTCAGTTACCACTGTGTAACCAACTCTGCGACAGCAATACCTGAATATTTTGCCTCTGGGGGAAAAAAAATTTGTGAACTCAGAAATACGCTCTCTTTCACAAGATGGCATTGCAGCATAGAAACTTACTCCTGAATTCATTTCTTATTCTGTTGGATTTGGGGAAGTTTAGTTTAGGCTGGTCTTCTAGAGGAATAAAAGTCAGTCAGGGCGGGAGGAGAAAGATGGGCGTGGGGAGGAGTGATTCATAGATCAAGTTGAAAGGCAAAGACAGAGGAGCACAAAAGCCTGAACTAATTATCTACTCAAAGTGCTCTGCCAGTCAGGCCCGTCTGCCACTCCTGCCACTTGTCAGCGTCCAGGCTTTGGTGTCACTTTGAAGGGAGACCTTAGGGGACCCTTGAAGTTCCTGCAGAAGAAGCTGCCTCGGCTCCTCTGTCTAATCTGATATCCTCTCCCATCTCCCCGTCTCAGCATCAACCCTCCCTCCAACGGTTCAGCTCGCCTTCTGGAGCAGCAGTGAGCGAGGCGAGTGGAGAGCAGTGAGCCAGGCAGCTGGCAGGTGAGCCGCCGGTCCTGGAGGAATCCCTTCCTTGCTGGACAAGAGGCACATTTCAGAGGACAACGGGGCCATGGGGAATCCAAAGGCAACAATGAAAGAGGAGAGCTTTCCTTTCTGCATGTCTCCTCGTGCTCCACGTGATCTCAGCTCACACCATTCCCATTTGACTGATGAGGAAATAGGCTCAGAGATGTGAAAGGCCCTGCCCAAGGCCACATACTTTGTAGGTGGTAGAATCTGCTTTTCCTTCCAGCATATCCCAGATGCCCTCCCTACTCTGCAGGGCTTCCCTCCTCCAAGCCCTCACACTGGTGAACATTCGGGGCATCTCAGGTTAGCTGCACGAGATGACATGAGGCAGATGTCACCATCCTCACTCCCTCCCATTAGCGAGTGGCCGAATCCCGGCCGGCTCTGTGGAGATACTGGCAACCCCTGAAGCCAGTCTCCACTTGGCCCTGGCCTCTCAGTTAAAGGTTTGAGAATTCTGGCTGAAAATTTAAGCTGTGCCGAGGGCACAGCTAGCTCCCACAGAGTAAACAGCACTGAGCCCCGATAAAGGCTCATTCATCTCCAGGAGCTTCATGCTTGAAAGACTCTGAGTGCCTGAAGAGAAGCTGTGCAAACTGCCATCACAATAAACAGAGAAAGGATGTCTATAAAATCCCAGACAGGTGGCAATGCGACTGGTGACATCAAGTTCCACAACTGCAATGGAAGGGGAGTCTCAGTTGTGCCACGTAGGGTAACTTCAGACAGAAGGGTGGGCACAGCGGACCAGAGAGCCCAGGGAGCTGCAAGCCCACCAGCACTTGCTCTGGGAAACAGTCAAGAGACTCCCCGGGAATGATCTATTAATTTATGATGCTGACACCAATGGGAATTGTTATTTACTTTCTTGATTAACCTGAGGTTCAGATTCATGTCTTTAGTTGCCAACTCAGTTGCTACCCTCTTCTCTCCATCCATCCATCCATCCATCCATCTGACATATAATGAGCACACAATAGGTTCTAAGCTTTGAAAACAAAACAAAAAAGACCTGATTTCTGGCCTTGATGATATTGCAGAAGTGACAGACATAAAATAACAACAATCTTTAAAAAATACCAGCAGTTTTTTCCTCCATTTATAAAAAAAATAATTGTAGGAAAGATACGTTGTAGAAAAAATGGAAAATATCTGGAAGTATCCAGGACGAAATAAAAACCAGACTTAATCCCACTATAGAGAAGTAACTAATGCACTTATTTAGGGATATAGCTCATGGGCCTTCCCAGGGGGCACTAGTGGTAAAGAACCCGCCTGCCAGTGCAGGAGTTTGATCCCTGGGTCAGGAAAATCCCCTGGAGGAGGGCATGGCAACCCACTCCAGTATTCTTGCCTGGAGAATCGCATGGACAGAGGAGCCTGGAGGGCTACAGTCCATAGTGTTGCAAAGCGTCAGACATGACTGAAGCGACTTAGCACACATGAATGCACATATAGCTCATGACCAAGGCCGTGGTGGAAGAGGCAGAAAGTGGGGAGGAGCACAGAAGAGAGAGGGAGTTGGAGGCCCAGGCAGTCAGGAGGGCTTTTCAGGTAGAGGAAGGGGTGCTTACCTGAGGGGGAGTACAGCAAGGGGCGGGAAAACATGGTGTGGGCTGGGATTCAGGGTATGTGTAGGCACTCAGGGGAAAGAGGTGAGAGGAGAGAAGAGACAGGTCAAGGAAAGTGAAAGCAAAGTGAAGTGGCTCAGGCGTGTCCGACTCTTTGCAACTCCATGGACTGTAGCCTACCACGCTTCTCCGTCCATGGGATTTTCCAGGCAAGACTACTGGAGTGGGTTGCCATTTCCTTCTCCAGGGGATCTTCCTGATGCAGGGATCAAACCGGGGTCTCCCGCATTGTAGGCAGATGCTTTACCATCTGAGCCAGCAGGGAAGTCCCTAGAGACAGGTCAGACAGGCTGCAAAAGAGCCCCTCTTCCAGAAAGAACTTGGATCTCATCCTCAGCCTTTTTCACTGTAGTTTTGCATGTAGAAATTAGTTGAGATGCATTGCTAGTAATTCCTTAATAATGATTCCTCAATACTGACTGACATGCCTTTTTATAGTTGTTTTTCCTTAGAGCAGTCACTGTGCACCACACTCTGACTCACTTGCATTCTCATCAGTTTCAAGAGTAGACGGGAAAGGGATAGAGCAGAGCCAGGATGGTGCCCCCACCCATTCCCCTGGAAATGAGCATCAGCATCATAGTTCTGCCCCCTTGATAACTGTCTCCTTTCTCTCCCCTTCCTGCCCTGAGTAAGTTCTCTGAGGGTGGAATCCATATCAGTCTTATCATTTGCTATATCCCCAGCCCCTAGCACATTTCGTTCATTCATTTATTGCTTTAATAAGTATTTATTGAATGTCTACTCTGCACTGGACAACCAACTCACTTCACTCTGTTGAACACGCCCAGATTCGTGGAATTTAAAGTTTAATCGGGGCGGGAGGGGCAGTTTTAAGTGAATAAACACACCAATAAATGTTTCATTACAAATGGTGACAAGTTCTATCGAGGAACAGCACAGGGGTTCTGCATGGGAGGAATAATTAGACTGGGAGCAATGAAGAAATCAGTGAGGAAATTACACTTCACTTGGTTCCTAAAGGGGCTGGAATATACTAGGCACCAAATAATTATATACTGAAGAGAAGTCAAAATCTGCATATGCCAATAGACGTGCGTCCTTCATGAAGTCTGTCTCTATCCAAACCTGGCTGCTGTGGCCGACAGCTGAATGGCTTGCCGAGTGCCAGTGGCACAGTCAGATGTGTGTTTTCAAAAGATGACCGCTACTTCTGTTGGACCTTAGCTTCTTTTTTTTTTAATTACTGGTAACAGGCGTAGATGATCCCTAAGAATTCTACTTCTCCCATTCCAGAATCCTTGACTGATCAGCCAACAACTCTCTGGCCCTTAGGCAAACTTGGCAGGGGAGTGAGGTTATCTTAGTCTCCTGTCATCCCTCTCCCACCTAATCTTCTTCTCAATCGCTTTTCTTAATTGTCCTTGAGCAACTTCAATGGGCTTATTAATATTCTCTTCTTATCAAAACTGCCTTCATAAAGTGAAATCAAAGAATGATATAAATGCCTAATAAGGCTTAGTGCATTATTACCTCCCCAATTCGCAATGATAAATTCTGAAGCCAAATAATGGAATGTTAATAATGGAATTCCAGCCACACAGAGGGACCCCAGATGGCTGTTCTGGGCCCTGCACTATACCTTCAGGGACTTGACTGGATCATGGGGAGGTGGGATTCCCATTTACCATTTGATCGGTGGAGGATACGGTATAGAGTGGGACATCAGGCTAGAAAGGCTGTGGATCTACAGGAAGAGGTGTGCCATCAGACAGAGCTGAGCTGAGCAGTGCTGGCTAGGTTAGGTTTGGGTTAACTGAAGAGGAATAGGGAAATGACGCCTGGCATAGAAGGTCTGAATAGCTTACAGAGATCAGAATGAACCAGGGGGCCTGGAAATTATATGCCCATACCAACATGCTTGGGCTTCCCTGATGGCTCAGTGGGAAAGAATCAGCCTGCCAATGCAGGAGATACAGGTTCAATTCCTGAGTCAAGAAGACCCCCTGGAGGAGGAAATGACAACTCATTCCAGTATTCTTGCCTGGAAAATCCCACGGACAGAGGAGCCTCATGGGCTATGGTCCATTGGGTGGCAAAAGGGTTGAACACAACTGAGAGACTAAACAAAAATCAACATGCTTAGTACCACCTTATCCCACAGGCCAGAGGTGCACCACACAACACAGAAAGCTGCTCTCTTACTTACCAGCTGTGTGGTCTGGGACACAATATTCACCTTTCTGAGATTCTGTGTTATAAAGTAAACTACAATACTTGCCTCTCTAGTTGTGGTGAGGCTTTAAGAGGGAAACTATGAAATTGCCTAGGAGAGTGCCTAGTACACAACGTGTATTCAATGATGATTGATATTTTCCTTCCCAGCTAAGGGCTTCCCTGGTGGCTCAGCTGCACCTGCAGCTTCAATGTGGGATAAAGAATCCGCCTGCAATGTGGGAGACCTGGGTTCGATCCCTGGGTTGGGAAGATCCCCTGGAGAAGCAACTGGCTACCCACTCCAGTATTTTGGTCTGGAGAATTCCATGGACTATATATTCTATGGGGTTGCAGAGTTGGACACAACTGAGCGACTTTCACTTCACTTCATTTCTCTTCCCAGCGAAGAAAGTCAGTAAGTTCCTACCCTCAGGTTCAGGCTGCTTCATCAGAGACATTATATGATTCTTAATAACAGAATGGTTTCCAGATTCTGAAGGTCATAGACAAAAGAGGGTAACATCTGGGGTAACATCTTGAAATTTCTAGCTCTTTTGCTCTGGGAGACAGCGGTTCAGAGGGTGATAGATGCTACCAGCAGGGATGGCAAACACTGGGAGTGTGGAGAGATGCAAAGGAAAGCGGGGTCCCAGTACAGTGAGGGGCACTGAGAAAGGCGGGGACTTAGGGCAGAGTGCTCACCCAGCCAGCACGAAGTCAGTGGTCAGGAAATGTGAGCTTCTTCTGAGTGTGACTTAGAATCTGACAGCACGGGTCCTCACTTGGAGGTGCCATGTGAGAGCATAGAGGCAAGGCGAGTCAAGATCTTTTGCTAGCAGATAACACATTGATTTAAACAAAAAAGAAAAAAGGCTATTTTCCCAAGTCTGAGCTCAATATTGATAAGCTGTGCAAAGCACTGCCCCACGTGGTGTATGCTTTTCCATCCATCAGAAATGAAGAGACTGCCTCGCTTTCAGCTTCCGAGAGTTCCCCCCAGGCTCCCTGCTTTTGGCTCCCCATCAAATAAATAGAAATATGAATATTAACAAAATCACAAATATGAATATAAACATACATGTGAACATAAATATGTTCATACATATAAAACACGATCATATGAATAAATGTGGTCTACCTTTCCCTTCTGTAACTTCCTTTTAGGGTCAATCAACAAACCATCCTGTTCTGTGGACATGACTGACTATCATGACCTTATCTTGTATAAAGGGCACTGTAGCCTCAAACAGCCCTCACATCCATTGTCTGCCTCAAGTCACACAAGCTCCTTCCAAGAAAGGTGGGAGGGTGCGGTCTGCTGCGTATGCACCTGGAAACAGCCGGGGCAGGTGGAGGACTTATTTCCCTGATGGTCGCCGCTTTCTTTCCACTACTCCTTACTGTGTGCTTTTATAGGAGAGCTTTGAAGTAAAGGACTTCTGTGCTCTCCAGGCTTCTACAGACCGACGAGGAACAAGCTTTGCATATGCAAATCAACCCACACAACCTGGTTACTTAGGGGAAAGTTTCCACCCTGAGCTTTCTAGGCTCCAGGCCTGCCTGAGAGTGCTGTAGGATTTGAGGTCACAAGGATAGGTTTCTGGGAGCACCGCTTGGTCACCAAGACCTAGGAGGGAGCTAATAAGAAGGCTAGGGGATGCTTGAACACATGGATCTGAAACTCACTTTTTATCCATGTGGTGATTTTGGAATTAATTAAATATCCCATTTAACCAAAGCTTCAGGGTGTTTTTGCTCTAGATAGCTTCTTTTCTCTTAACTAAATTGAGGCCCATAAATGAGAAATACAGTACATGAAATCTCTGGATGTCATACCATAAATCTCAGGCGTGCGGCTTTGCAAATCTCCTTTAGGATAAATTGTAGTGATAAAGTATTTGCATTTTTTCCATGTATCACTGGGTGAAGGGAGCTGAGCCTTTCCCAGTCATGGACACTTAGATTGCAGACCACAGGGTAAAACAGGGTGCCATGAGGCAGCTTGACCCCTGGGACTGTGAGCCCCAGGGGTTGCTGGTTCTCTGTCCTTCTGACATCACCTAGAGACATGAGTAATTCTGTTCTGGAAGTGGCCTTGGGAGAAGTTAGGAAAATGTAGGAGAGAGCATTCATTCAAGTCAGGGGTGGAAAGCACAAGTTTAGACCAGGAAAAGGAGCATACGATTCTTGGAATCTGGTACAGAATTTCTATATCAGACCTAAAATATACTAGATAAAGCATTAGAATTTGTTAAGTTTTTCTTTTTTCATTCCTTTAACCTGTGACTCACTGTTGTATTCATTCAATTAAATGCTAAAAACAGCTTAAAAAGAATGAACAAACTCCCTATATATCAACACAGAAAAATCCCCCAATGTGGAGTGAAGAAATACAAGTTCTGAAAGATATATAGTGTCATCAGAACAGAATATGCATTGACTTTGGACACACTCATATGTAGAAAAAGTACCAAGTCACACATGGAATAACACCCAGCAACTTCAGGAGAGTGATGGAGGAGGTAAAAGAGAGTGGAGTGATGCTTTAGTTTATCTTTATCAATTAAAAAGGAGGAGGAAAGTATATAGGGCAAAATGTTAATATCCATTCTAAGCAGTGGGTACACGGGCGTTTGTTATATTATTTTCTGTATTTCTGTAATATTTCATAATTAAAAGCAAAGTATTATTTTAAAAAAGAATAACAGGCATATTGTTTCCATTTGGAGAGATGCTGAAATGGTATCCTGTTGCTTTAATTTGAATTCCCTGAGGTTGAGCATAGTTTCATGGATTTACTGACCAATCTACTTCTATTTTGTGAACTGCCTATTCATATTCTTATTTTTCTTTTATTTGTCTATTGTGCTTTTTATTCTTGACCTAGAAAACCTTGTCTAACAACTCCTTAAATAGATATAGCTTATATTGTAAGTATTTTTCAGAGTTGGTTGAGTTGTCTGGGACTGTTTATCTCTGAACTCAGTGGTTCCAAGTTGTCTGTTTATATTTCTTGTCTCTGCTTTTTTGTTGTCCCCCTGCCCCAGGGACATGTTGACCTTGCTGTTGTCTGTCAATCGACTCACTTATTTCACACACCAGCCTGGAGGAGAGGTCAGTGAGACAGAGGGAAGGGAGCAGAACTGGGGGTTGCTAGGTCAGCTAGAGCACCACAGGCAGGTCAACACATAGGTGATGCTAAAGTGGGCACTGAGGAAGGTCCAGGAAAAGCCAGTTATCATTTGGGAAGCTGGACAAAGTATCCTAAGCCAGTGCTTCTCCATGTGCATATGAATCTTCTAGAGATCTTGTTAGAATGCAGATTGCAATTTGGCAGGTCTGGGTGAGGCCTGAGATTCTGCATTTCTAATGAACTCCCAGGTGATGTTTTGCTGCTGGTGAGAAGGATCACACATTGATCGAAATCTTAAACCAGGAAAAAGACTGAATGTGGTCCTTTGAGTTACTGCATGCAGCAACTGAGTGTATTCTTCTACTGGGAATCGTGCCTGAGGATGGGCATCAGATTAAGGGAAGGAAAATATTAGAGATTATTCTAGAACAGCTGGTGAGGAAATAGCTGCATATGGAGGTTCAGTTTCGCATCCAAGCCCACATAACTTGTTAGGGGTAGAGCAGGACTAGAATTTGGATTTCTGACCTGTAGTTCATCGCTTTAACTATTTTACCATTTCATCATTTTCATCTTAGTAAGAAAACAAACTCAACAGTAAGAACTCATTAACTTGCCAATATATTGGGCTTTAAGCAACTCTCCTATGGACAAACCCAGATTAAAAATAAAAGAGCAATGGGGAAGGGAAAAATTGTTTTGCAATCTTTATCATAGGACTCCTATAAACTACAAGCTCCTATAATAAACTTTGCTTATAATTTGATTTTACTAGAATCAATTTATGTATACTATTTTGTTAACATACATAAATAAAGGCCCATCTTAACTGATTCTGTGTCTGCCAGACCCTAGGTCCCTGTCTTTCTTTAGTTTTCTACAGTCTCTGATTTTGGCAAGGCTACTTCTTTAGGCTTCAATTTCTTCAATGATGTTGGACTCATACTCTCTAAGTCTTTTCATTTTTAATAATTTTGAGTCTAAAGTTTTCTTTTTTGTATATCTTAAATACAGTTTTTTGGGACTCCTCTCTGCAGCTGTCATTTTTCTCTTTACATGGTTCATAGCTTTCCTGCCCAGGAAAGTGATAAGTAAAAGGAAGGACTATTGATACAGTGGTTACTTTATATTCAGGAAAGAGGGTCAAGGTACTATTTAAGACCCAGCAACAGAATGACTTATGCATTGATTTTCAAAAGCTCTTAAACCTCAATTCTCACACACATGCAAAAAAAAAGTAATTGCCCCACAGACTATTTGCTTTAGAAGAAAGAATATGGTCAGTTCAGTGGGCCTGTTAGAAACCCTAATTAAGCCAACTGTGCCTTTCCCTCTGTATCTATGACCATAGATCTCAAATGGACAAACTATAAACCTTTAGTGTAACCCCTGGGTGAATTCTAACCAGTCATTACCTTTTTCCCCTGAGACAGTTCTGGTATAAGACCAATATTAGAAATGAAAACTCCATTAGTGTTGGAACCATAAGGCTCTCTCTGGGCTTGGAAAGGTATTGCTTTCCAAGGTGTAGGATACAGCTGTTCAGTATGAGATATACCACTGGACAGCATGCCATGAGTAGGAGTAAGTTACTCCATAGCTAAGGTTTTTAATTTGCAAGATTTTCTAGTTTCTAAACTCTAATAGTCTATAGTTCTAAGTATTTTGTATCTGAAGGTGGAGTTGAAGTCCAGGCATAAATCCTACTTGTTTAAGGTCAAGGAGAAGTGAGGGTGAATACTGTCAATGTGTACATCTGAGGACGGGTTATCAAATCAGGGTGGATTAGTAAGGAAAAATAGAGATTAAGGCTAGAAGAAAAGAATGAAAGCTGGGAACATTTGGGAAAAGTTCACCTAACATTTTGAAACTGTGTTGAGCTCATGGTGTGACATGAGGTCACGCACTAAGGCATAGGATACACCCATGGATCTCGTAGGTGCTTTGGACATAAACGTTACTGGTACAGTGGAATGACTGCAGTGTTGTTCACTTCAGCTGATGAGAGAGCAGGAGAGTGCTGTGCAAGAGGAAAAAAGCAAAACAAAACAAAAACAGAAAAACTTGGGAGAAGAAAGTTCTTCACTCTTTCATGATGTCACTTACTCAAATCCAAGGCAAGAACTTCCCCAAGAGTGTTTCCTTTTATGCCTGGAGGGGGCAGTGGATGGGAAGGGAGGTAGCTGAAGAATGCCACTGGCAGCCTGTCTTGCTTTATGACTATCGTACCCAGTTATTGGGCTTCCCAGGTGGAATAGTGGTAAAGAATCTGCATGTCAATGCAGGAGATGCAGGAGACATGGGTTCCATCCCTGGGTTGGGAAGATACCCTGGAGTAGGAAATGCCAACAAGTCTGGTGGGCTACAGTCCATGGGGTTGCCAAGAGTCAGACACAACTGAGCACTCATGCACCCAGGAATTGTGCTAAGAGGGAATGAGCAACAGGCACCTGAAAACCTGAAGGGCAGAAACTTGGAAGAGATTGAAGCAAAATTTTTGTTCCTGGAAAGAGAACTGGAGTGGGAATTGCAAAAGTAGAATCTAGTGGCCAGCAATCTGTGCGATGTGTTCCGCCTCTCCTGAGTCAGTTTCCTTAGCTACAAAATGAGCTGCATTCAACTAAACCACGTTTGCATGCTAGGATCACTTAGAAGCTTTCTCAAAGTACCATTGTCTAGGCATTACCACCCCAAGCCAACTGAATCAGAATCCCTGGGGCTGGGGCTGGGGCATAAACGTTAGGTTCTCTTTGAAGCTCCCCATCCAACTCTATGTATGTCCAGGTTTGAGAACTACTCTTTCTACCCAAAGGGTATTCATGTACCAATAGCATCATATCACCTGGGAACTTTTTAGAATTACAGAATCTCAGGCCCCAGTCCAGGAACCTACCCACTGGGCACCTGAAGTTTAATAAGATTCTCATATGATTTACATGCACATCCAAGCTTGAGAAGCCCCAAGACAAGTGATGCCTGGTGTGCTGTAGTCCATGGGATCGCAAGGAGTCGGACATGACTGAGCAACTGAATTGAACTGAGCTGAAGACAGATCTCTAAGTAATATTTTACTTTAAATTGTGTAATATTTTTGACACATGGAAACCCTTAAAGAATAATTTAAGTAACACCCATGCACCCAACTCAGCTTCATCAAATCATTAGTTTTTCACCATTTTGATTTAGGTTTTGTCTAATGTAATAATACATATTTTATCTCAAAGCCCCTCTATTTATCCTCCTGAATCCCATTTTTTTCCTGTCTTCATAGATGTAGTCACTATCTTGAATTTGGTACTTTTTAATTTCACGAATGTTTTTATATTATTATTACATAGGTGGGTAATTACATAGGTAGATAAAATGATTTTGTCTATTTAATAGGTTTTCTGCTATTGATCCATCTCTGCATTCCGGGGACAAATCATAATGGGTTATGATATGTATACTTTAGAAATATACTGATGGATTTGGTTGCTTGTATTTTATTTAGGCCTTATTAAGGGGGCTTCCCTGGTAGCTCAGCTGGTAAAGAATCCGCCTACAGTGCAGGAGACACTGGGTTCGATCCCTGGGTTGGGAAGATCCCCTGGAGAAGGGAAAGGCTACCCACTCCAGTTTTCTGGCCTGGAGAATTCTGTGGACCAGTCCATGGGATTGCTAAGAGTCGGACACGACTGGGCAACTTTCACTATGGTATTAAATGAGATTCGTCTGAAGTGTTCCTTTAGTGTTAGTTTTGTTATCAAGAGTATGCTGGTTGTATTAAGTGAGTTTGGTAGTATTATCTTTTTTTCTATTCTTTGAAATACTTTGTAAACCATTAGGTTTATTTATCTGTTTCTGGGGAGTTAGAAAGGTTTTCCTAAAACCATCTGTATCTTGCATCTTTGGGGGGTGTTCAAGGAGCTGATTATTGATTCACTTTTTTAATAGTGAAATAATATTTGATGAAATAATATTCATTTGTTTATATCAGTTTATTTGGAGTTTCTATTTCTTTTTGAGTCAATGTTGGCAATTTATCTGTTTCCAGAAAACTGTGTTTCATCTGAGTTTTCAAATTTATTAACATAAAATTGTTTATTGAATTTATTTATTTACAAAAAAAGTTCTACTTTATCTGTAGCTATTGTCTGATTTTTTTTTTCTCTTTTGCTTGATTTGTTCATGTTTTTTTCAAAGAACCAGCTTTGTTAACCACTCTTTATTATCTTTTTTCTTATATTTTCTCTGTTTTATTAGGTTTTATATTTGTGTCTTGTTGAGTTGAATATTATAAATTTTTTGGGAAAATGTACATAATGTTATAAATTTGACCTCAAAATTCACTGTAGTTTCATTTCACCAATTTTCCTTAGTACTGTCTTTCATTCTTATATATTTAGTCATTTCCACTATGGTTGTCTCTTTAATCTATGAGTCATTTTTGACATGTTTATGTTTTCAAACATATTTTGGTATTGCTTTTAACTATCTTTTATTATTATATTTACTTTTAATTTAACTGCACTGTGATCAGAGTACGTGATTTCTATGGCATCAGTCCTGGGTGAGAAGTCTGATACTCTGATTGTAGCTAATCCCTTTAAAAATATTCTACTTGGACAATGTATACAAATATTGAATCATTATGTTATATTCCTGAAATAAATATAATGTTACATGTCACTTATGCTTCATTAAGGATATTCTACTAATTTTTAAAGGTTTTTCTCTTTATTATCCTTGATAATTTGAACATATAGGTGTATATATATTCCTTAATTGTGCTACATACTTGGAGTGGACTTTTTATCTAAATAATTCTGCCTTTCTTCATGTCTGTAAAATTCTTATAATATTTTTCCAAGTATCAATTCTCCTCTATTTCCTCTACTCTCTCCTGACATCTGTTTGACTATGTAAGACCCTCTCTGTCTTCCATATCTTCAACTGCTTTTCAAAGACTTGAGAAAATCTCTTTGTCTCTCTCTGCTGTATTCTGGGTGAATTTTTTAATGTAATCATAAATTCCACTAATTTTCCATTGGAAGAAGACCACTCCAGAGTTTATCTTATCTACAAAGCTGTTAAATTTTACTTAAATTTTTATTTTTATTCTATTTTTAATGACTTTTTATTTCTAATATTTAAAATTGGTTCCTTTTCATATCTCCCTGTTTTCATTTCATGTCAGCCTGTTTTTTTTTCATAACTTGGTTCCTAACGTTTTAAACAGAAGTTCCCTTTATGTATCTATTTGAGTATATACTAAATGTACTCATATTAAAACCAGTTCAGACTGGTACATAAATTTCTTTTCATCTGAAGAACATTCATATCCTGATCATTGATTTTAGGCTGTCTTCTTGGCATGATTTCACATTTCGGAACTTTGACTTGAAGCTAAGCTCATCTGGAGTGGTTTGTTTGTTTACAAGTCTTCCTCCTCCCAGCCAGGCTCAACCCTCCTTGTGTAGCTGTTTGCATTGCACTTGCAACTCTCTAAAGGCCAGAATCAGATCCAACCACTGACAATTTGGTTCAATCTCACGTCAGAAGACATTGTCCATAGGACTACAGCTTGCTAAAAACACTAGTCTAGGCTCCCGGTATGCCTGGGGAAGCTTATCCCATTGTCAACCCCGGCTGTAAGCACTGACTGCTGAACTCACATCCTGGTAGTCGCCCTGAGAACTGCTTACCAGTAGTGGCCAAATTCCTAGCTGAATGGACTGCTTCTCCACCCAGAACCCTGGACACCTGCAGCAGCTTGATCTAGTCACTCTGTTTTCTACTTCTGATCTGGATTTGAGAGGTGGTATCTGTCTGTCCTTTGGAACTCAGCTAAGCTGTTCTGTGCTTTTCATTATAAAATATTTAGTGGAGGATAGTGCAAAACACATGATCTTGCTCAAAGTCTAGACTTGAAGAGAATGGCCCAGGCTTTGTCAGGAGGTTAATGGGAGTCCTGTCTTCTTGGAGGGTTGGAGTCAGTGCATATTATGTTGTCTCCTATGCTTTAGAATACAAGTACCAGAAGGACAAGGTCTGTGGTCTTCTATCATGCCATATATTACCAGGACCCCAGGAGACTGTTTAGCATGAAATAAGTGCCTGACAAATGTTTTAGAAAAAACTACAGATAAATAAGCTTCTCTGGACATTTTTCTGAACCTTTCTGATAATGTTCTTAGACTTAAATTCAAACATCTACCCCCTGGACCATATCTTCAGTGTTGCACATAAAGTCAGCACATTTTTAAGATCAATGATGTCTTGAAGTCAGCCATTAACTGCAAAAGTCAGAGCTGCTTAAGAGAGATATGAGCATGCCCCATTTTATCACTGAGGAGCAACATGGAAAAATATCCCTTGATAAATATCCTACCAGTAAATTAAAAACAATAAGCAAATACCTTTAAATTGCTTCACAGTGTGCTTTGTTCGTCTTTCTCTTTGAATATTATTTATGAGGGATAATTTACTGATATTGTTGTTACCCCAAATTATATACCAAAGAAAATTAAAAGCACTACACAGGAGGAAATAATGAATAGTAGCATTTAATTAAAACCAAAGTGAGTACAATCAATGCCTGTCTAATACAATAATGAGCTTAATTTAATTTTCACTTAATGGAAAAAAAATGAAGCTTAAATCAACTGCCTATGGAATTAAATGACAGCCATTCCAAAAATGCAAGTTTTTCTAAAGTAGAGTTTTAAGAGAAAAATAATGACCCCAAACAATACCAACGAACAGGTCCATATCCATTTTCCAGAAGAGTTAGAGGGGGTCACTGCTAGCAGCACTATGCTTTTCCAGCTCCTAGAAGGTAGAATTAATTAAAAAGCAATACTCTTAACTTCCTGAACTCCAGAGTCATCAAAAAAGTAGACAAAAATTGGATTTCTCAGGATTGTCAGTTTGGGATCATGGTCCAAAAGGACTGAACTATTAATAAACAGAGTAGATGTGGGGGAGATTGACTGGATGCTTCTCTCAGCTCTCTGCTGTATGTAGAACAGCAGCCAAGCATGAGGAGGGGGAGCTGTGTGGGAGGGAACTGCTGAGCCCCCAAACATGGTCTGTGGCTCTGACCGAATCGAAAGCTAAGGGAACAGGATTCTGGTTAAAAAAAAATCAGGTGAGGAGTGTTCTTCTAAGTCCCAGCCTGGATTTTGAGGAAAGGTGGTTGCCTCTGATTAGAATGATGCTGTTTATGAACTCTAAGGTCAGCTGAAGAAAGGACTCGACATTAGATGGTTTAATCCATGAACATGTGAAATGGAGACAGCATGGTACAGCGTCCAGAGCACCAGATTTAACAGCTCTGTGACCCTGGGCAGCAGACTTAACCTGTTGGAAGCTGTTTCCCAATCTGTAAAACGGGGATAATGGTAGATGATTCAGGAGATGGGAGACACTTCCTCAAAGCGTTCTCTGTCCCAGTCACCTTACTAGGTATTAAACATTATTTCATTGGATTTTCTGCTCGTTTACTGATCTGTCATTTTATGAGACAGAGACAGAATCATAGACAGAGCCGGACCCAGCACTCACATCTCGTGTGTCTGACCCCCTCCCCACAGGCTGTGTGTTATCCTGGGCTTGTTCCTGAATCTCAGCCCACATTCAAAGGCAAGAGGGACTCATGTGGCTGGAGTTATTTTGATCTTCTCTGCTCAGCATCTTTTCTTGGATTGTTATTTTTGTTTCTTTTGGACTCTTCCATAATAGTTATGCACACATGCGTGCATACATAGACACACCAACAGCCTTCGACACTGCCTGTCCTACTTAGAGTTCATAGCAGTGGGGATCACCTCACAAGCAGGTCGAGGTAATCCCAGGACAGTTCTCTGCACAAAGCAAGTGCTATTAATATACACCTATGTAAATGATTAAACTTCTTGCATTCTCTTAGCTTTACAGGCTGCTTTTTGGGCAACTGATAGGCTCCTGTTATTTACTCCTTGATAATTTGTCACTGTGCTCTACCAGGTGCCTACTTCCTATTATATAAGTCTGCTGTTATATTCAGCAGAATGCTGGGGTCACTTCCTAAACTGATATTCAAACACTGGTGACTCCACCAGCTCTCCTAATTAATCACAGCAGCATTGGAGCAGTTCAGGGGGTGTCAAGCAGTTTCCCCAGCATGACTGATTGCATTGGAGCTGTAGGGTTGGTTTAGGTCAGATAATATTGGTAAGGGTCCATATAGCCTTCATGGTCTTATTTCAAAAATTACACTGGGGTTAGTTGAAAAAGCAAAGGATGGGGGAAAAAATGACATCTAATTTTCTTTTCCTCATAATTTACTCATGATCTCCACCTCTCATTTAGTAACTATGGTCTATGGGGATAACATAAGATTTTTCAGATCCAGTAGAGCCCCATAATCATGGTGTATCTTCAAAGGGAGATGAGGGCACTGGAAGTGCGAATATCAGGTAGACTTAGCAAGGAAGTTAGAAGTTAGTTGAACAACTTTTAGTCACAGCCTGGTCCTCCTCCATCTGGGAAAGCCCATGACTTTGGTTTCGTGGAGCAAAAGAGAGGGATATCACTTTATTAGCCCCAACACAACAGCAGTGATCACTGGGATCACTGGGGTGGTGAATGGACTATAGAAGCTCTGAGAAGAAAGCAAAGGACTAAAAGCTTACCAAAGGAGAATTCATAACCACTCATCTTTAGGACTGGAAAGAAAAAACAAACTCCTCTTAAAATAGAATTAGAGATGAACTATTAATTAGAGCAGAACAATGCAAATGAATATGCAAAGGAGATGAAAAGACACCATAATTATTTATTTATATGTTTACATTTCATATTATTCTGTGCATTTCTTAAATCAAGGTCTGAATTGGAGTTTTTCTTATTTATACCCCAAGGCTTGGCATGATACCTAGTACTTAATAGATGCTCAATAAATGATTAATTGAGCTAAATATTCCACAGGCATAAGCACCTCCAAAGGTGTTATATTAATCTCTGGGGCTTGATATTGCCTCAAATCACAAAGCATGGCTAATGTGTTATCTGGGGCATGATAGGTTATGTCACAATGAACTCCAGAAGGATAGGTTAACTGAAGAGGCAGAACCTGGGCCAGGAAGCTTATTCCAAAATGAGGAGCTGTTTCAGGTGCTGAAGGAAAGGTATAGCTGGTTATGCAGGTATTCTGAAGAGGACACAGACCCACAGAAGACAGAAACATGTTAAAAAGAAGACAATAGAAGGCAATGCTTAAAAAATGCAGGAAGACTGGAATTCCAGAAGGTAACAGGGACTCAGTAATTGCATTATCCAGACTAGGACTACAAACTCTAGCACGAGGGCAGGCATGGCACTTGTCTAATAGGGGCTAGGGCATGAGTCAAGAATTTACGTACCATGGAATAAAGGAGAAGCCATGTATCATCCCTACATACAAGGGCTGGCGAAGCTGTGTATATGAGTTGATGCTGAATCCCAGAACATTGAGTGCTTCTTAAATTGCCCCTGCCTAAACCAGAATTGGAGCGAGAGGCAAAAGAAGGGCTCAGCTTACAATGAGTAGGGTCACAAGACCTTGGCCAGGGGCAGAGGGGAGGCTAAAGCTCAGCATGGCCTGACTAGCAGAGTCAAAGGGTGTGTTCCTGTATCGCTCTGAATCATTGGCTAGCACTCCAGTGCCCTGAAATTGTTCATGTGCCAGGTCAAGTGGGGAAGAAACATGTCATTCTTAGTGTGTGCTAGGCCAGGGCTCTCGCATTGTGGTCCCTGTGCAACATCAGCCTTGCCTTACCCCAGGCCTCTTGAGTCAGAAATCTGGGGGTAGTAGACAATGGTTTCTGTTTTAACAAAGCCTCTAAGAGATTTTGACACAGATCAATGTTCAAAATCACTGTAGTAGACACTATCTAAGTCAATGTTCTTCCCTTTTCACAAAGACCCCTTTGACAGTCTGATGAAACTACGGACCCCTTCTTAGAGTAATGTTTCCAAATTCCAAACACATAAAATAAAATACATAGCATTACAAAGGAAACCAATTAAACTGAAATATAGTTATCAATATCTAAAAAGTTATGATATAGTAATCTGTACACTTCTTTATTAACACATTTAATAACAGTATCTCATGGCAGATCTAATAACATCTGTCAATTTGAAGTAGTGATGAGCTTCAATAGTATTTCATGATGTCTGCCACAGTTGTAATGAGATTTGTATTTGTGACAAAGTCACATATACTACTACAGTAGTAGCAGATTTATCTCCTATATTCACAATTGTAGAAACACTAAATTTCTGTCACAAGTTCTAAAAATAAAGATGTAATTTTTCCCTTCCAAGTTCATAGGCATTTCAGTTATATCCACAGTTCTCTAAGGATCCCTGGACCCAGGATTGCAACTTCTGCTTATTAAGCACTTAATAAATATAATTTTATTCTCTGAACAATATTATCCTTAATATTCCCATTTTGTGTGTGAGGAGATTGAGGCTCAGAGAATTGAAGAAATATATCCAGTGTCTTCCACAGCAAGCAAGACACAGAGTGCAGGGTCAGAGTCCCTGTGAAATGCAGCTTTCCGTGTTTCTTCCCAATTCCCAGAAGAGGGCCAGGTTCCCAATATGTGCTCAATAAGTATTCCCTGAATGAATGAATGAACTGCACCAGACTGGCTGAAAGCCAAGCCTACCTACCTCAAAAGTCCATTCTTTCTACTCCCCAACCACACTATGCTACTATTAAGATGGGACATGTTCTTCATATTTATCCAGAAGTCAGGAAAAGGTAAGTTCAGTTCCCTAATCTGCTAGACTCGACTGCTGAGCTCTGATTCTAAAATTCATGTTGAATACACAGATTATGAGCAACATTATACCATCAAAATTGGAAAACAATTCAACAAATTGAGGAGAGGAGCATCTCAGCAAGGAACATGAGTCCCTCTGCTTTCTCTTGGAAGCCGCTGAGCTTGTTTATGAAGCCGGGTGTTTCTTTCACTCAACATGTGTCCTTCTTTAACTGGCAAATTAGTTGGAGCCAGCAGGAAAGAAGGAAGATGGAAGGGGACACAGAGGACCCAGAATCTGGGAGAAAAACAAAACGAGGGTACAGAAACAGAGAAGGCTGCCTTCTCACCTGAACAAACCAAATTTTTGTCAGGCGCTTTTCATAGAAGTCTAGTGCTCTTAACTAACCACACTTAATTTGATTACCTTAAAGGTGAACTGGATGCTGAAAAATTCATTAACATAACAGCAATTAAATCCTTAAGAACAAACATATAGGCTGTAAATGAAGTATCAATCAAAAGATTAATCAAAAGCTAATCATGGAAAATATCACTCTTGGCCTGACTGGAAGAATATGCCATGGTTACCATTCCAAATTATAGTATTGCAAGATCTGTCATATTAATTGGCAACATTATAGTTAATGTTTTACTTCTTTTACTTCTGAATCAGAAATTAAATTATCTTTAGGTTGTATCTTCTTTCCCCAACCCATCAGCAACATTGTTATCCTTGTCACAAGAGTGCATTGAGTGTTTTCCATAGAAGACATGGGGCTCTCCACTGGGGAGGCATGGAGAAATAAAAAAGATTCTGCCCTTGAGGAAAGAAGAAACAATAGTCCTTGGTGGTTCAGATCAGAGCTGCTTAAAAAGAGTGAGAGAGGCATTAGGAGAGGCACAAAGAATTAGGGCCTTAATATGAGACTTGGCATTTGCCTGGCCTGCACCCTATTCAGCTCTGGCTTCTCCAGGGCCTGGCTCAGTGTCTGGCACAAAGTAGGCACTTAGCAGAAACTCTTGTCTTTACTTTGGCCCAGTGGTTCTGCTAACAAGAATAAAACTGAGAGTACAGATGGGGGAACTTCCTTCTGTTCATAAAGATCTTTAAAGGTGATTTCTGAGGCTGGATATAACATCAAGGGTGTGGTCATCTAAGCCATGGAGGTAACTCAAGGCTGTCTTGGTTACACAGATGCTATTGAAGATTAGATGTAGGTAAGTGTTCTGAACGAAAAAACTAACTTTATAGTGGGAATACCAGCATAGAAACCTGGCCAACTTTTAATCCAACCAGATGGTTTGGGAGCATTTAGAAAAGAACACAGGGATCACCGAAGAGCTACCAAGGGTAAACTCAGAATTAGGCATGCAAACCAACCGCGTTTTCTCACTGTTAGGCTTGGCACAGGTTGGGGAGTAATGCAGTAGAGAACATGCATCTCATTTCAGCTTTTGATGAAATCTCTCTTGCTGTGCTTTCAAGTAATATGATAGATGTGGATTAGTTGATAACAGCATTAAGTGGATTTACAGTTACTTGAGCTTCAACAGCAAAGGAGTATGGATTAACATCTCTCTGTCCTCTGCCCTGTCCTGTTGGAGGTTTTTATCCAACACTGGGATGAAGACTGGAAGGATAGCTGATCAGATTTTCAATGACTCTGCTGGGTAACTCACTCCTACAACTCTGGATTTCCAGTTTTCTAAGGGAATCCTCTAGTCCAGGCCCTAACCTCCCCTCACTCTAAGACTCTGTCCCCCAACCCAGTCAAAGACCAAAGAAAGGTATATTATATCAGAGAATGTTTTCTCCAGTCATCCCATAGCAGAATGAGCTGCCTTTTAGGAGGTCCCTACATCGGTGACAGGTCAATCCAGGTGACCTCTGAAGCTTTCCTGTCTTCCCTTTTGTCTCTCATTATCTGAGGGGACAGTGTGTAATGAAAAGAGTATTTGCTCAGAACTGACTTCTCTTTATATTCTTTTGGTAAATCTCAGTTTCCTCATCTGTACAATGGAAATAATTTCTATTTCCTAAGGTTGTGGAAAGAGTAAGTCACGTGGACTACCTGAAGCACAGAGCACAGAGTAGCTAATACTTATCCTGGATAAACATTAGCTCCCTCCATATCCCAGCACCCAGGTCTAGGACAGGCATGTGGTAAAGAGGTTGAACAAGGCTCCCTGAGAAGTGCCCTGCAGAGCCCTTGGGGTTTGTTTAGTGACAGAGCCCACAGAATCCCTCTTTGTGGGGCCATTGCCAGGGTAAAATGTCCCCAAACACTGAAGTAGCAGGTTCTTCCTACCCTGGAAGATCTTTGATTCTGGCAGAGCAGGGGGAGACAATGGAGAGAGTCCAGTGAGATACATTAAGTCTCTCTCTGACTTGGCAGGCAGGCTGCTCAGCATCTAGGGAAACTGTCCCAGTGTCCTCAAATGAAGATAAGAAGCAGAATCCCCAACTTGATGGGTCTGGGAAGGGCCAGTTGAGATAAAGAATGTGAGATTGTCTGGATCAGAGCCTGGAGCCCAGGAAGTGCTGAATAAATGGCAGGGCTTTTGGTAATATTAGTATCAAGAACAACTTAAGACTTTAGGTTTTCAGACCTGGTACTAGTCCACTTCAGGCTTCCCTTGGGGCTCAGCTGGTAAAAGAATCCACCTGCAATGCAGGAGACCTCAGTTCGATCCCTAGGTTGGGAAGATCTCCTGGAGAAGGGAAAGGCTACCCACTCCAGTATTCTGGCCTGGAGAATTCCATGGACTGTATAGTCCACAGGGTTGCAAAGAGTCGGACACGACTGAGCAACTTTCACTGGCTTGGCTAATGGTGAGGGGGAGTGCAGCTAAGACAACTTGGGCAGAAGCTGTGGGAAAATAGTGATGAGAGGTGAATTTTGGCAAAGATTTTGGCGAAAGAGAGGGTGTTTAGAAGGCCCATGAAGCTTGGAGCTCTGAGATCTTTTAAGATATTAAGGATTTTTAACCAGAAACCTTTCCCACACTCACGAGAACTGCCACACTAGAGTGAGACATTGAGTCCTAAAGGGGGCTGGTGGGGAGAGGGGGCTGGGCATGGCTCCAACACAGGCTCTGCCCCATCCAGGTGGGTATCTGACAGCCAGACCCTTCTACAGTTCAAGGAACCTACCCTGCAACAGGAAGGGGGCAGGTTGGACTAGCTGTTCCCTCAAGTCCTTCCAGGACCTAAAATCCTGGAATTCCAGGTCTGCCCAGTCTTGTGACATAGATAGCAATAAACCTTTAAGGTACCTCAATAATTCTGTCTCAAGGCTTGGATCTCAGAAGTGACTCCCTGCGTAGTAAATTCCATGCTACTGTGAGATGCTCAAAGCCTTTCGAGGCTATTAGTGCCTGTGCACGCGGTATGTGTGTGCATGTGTGTGTATGTGTAGAGGGTCATAGTTCTTTGTGGTTAGACTTCAGTTAGAGCTATTTCCTTTCTTTCGTGTATTTATTCATTCTGTAAATGTATTCTGCTCTCCTTTTGTGGCAGACTCCATGCTTTTTGCCATGTTCTCCTAAGTTTCCAGCACATTCTCTACTCAAAAAAAAAAAAAAAAAAACACAAAAAAAAAAAAAAAAT
>NW_011494717.1:11132208-11154725 GCF_000754665.1 Bison bison bison
AAAACACATTCTTCTAACGTGTTTTCATTAGGCATGTTTAAGAGGACAGGGTGTTTGATGTACATTAAGTGCGTTCACATTGAGTGGACTTCAGGTGAGTGCTGGGCATCTCCTGCCCACCCCTAGGTCCCCTCTCTGCCCTTCTCTTCCCTGGTTTCTGCTACATGGGGCTGAGCTGCATGGAATATATCCCCAGCCCCCTTGAATTCTGTCTTCTGGTTAGGTTCGGCCAATGCAGAGCGTCGCAGGAGATTAGAGGGAGGGAGAAGGAGAGTAGCATTGGGGAATTTACTTCTCTATTTCCTTCACTGTTGCACACCTGTCTATCCCTCAGCAGTGGTCACTGCCCTTCTCAAGGCAGCCTTCTCTCCACAACTCTGTCCCTCTGGATTTTCATAGTGCTAGAAGTGTCCTCTTCTCCTTCAGGACTGGGGTAGCAGTGGCCAGTGGTTACTGGCCCCTGGGCTACTGCTTTATCCCTGGTAGTTTCCTTACTTTGCCTACACCTTTATAAAGAATCTTCTCTCTTCAACTCACTTCAAATTATCTAATTTGAATATATCATCTCATTTCCACCTTGAATGATAAAAATCATCTACTCCCATCTCATTTTCACAGGGGAGGAAACTCAGGAGGTGACTTGCTAAGTGTCACTCAATTACAGAAAGCCAGGACTCACATGGAAGAAGTCCATGATGAATATACAGAAAGTTGACCCAGATTATCCTACTTCCTTGTGTTTAGTCTTTTTTTTTTTCCCCTCAGTCCCTGGAAAATGCTGTCAGGAGGATTCACAGTGTAATTAATTATGCTGGCACATCCAATGAATGGAGCTATGATTTAGCAAGTCTACTCGAGATGCTGATGAATCAAATAATGAAATGCACATTTCAGCCTCAGCTAAGAGAATCCAAACCTAGTTTAAGAAAGAAGCACAACTTTACATGCCTTTTTTTTTAAAAAATGGAAGCTTTTTATAACTTCTGCTCTAAGATCCACCTACCTCCTCCCACTTCCTGACAACTGATGACAATTCTTTGCCAAGAAATCTACTGTAGTTCCACATGTAGAGATCAAATGAAATAAACTATTCAAAGTATTTTTAAAAGTATAACATACCTCACAAAATGTGAAACATTATAGGTACTCAACCTATAAATGTCTGATTTAAGGAGAGCATATGCATACAAACAGCCCTTTTGCACATTCACCTATTACATCAGATCCAAGCTCTTTAGGCAAAATTTTAAGGCCCTTTAAAAACTTATTGCCTTTCCTCTACAATTGCCTCACTTTTTCATTACGGCAGTATGGGGCAGGGGAACTAATACAGATCATCTCAATTCAAATCTTGGTTCAGGGTCATCATGTATAGCTGTGCAGACAGGGTCCTGAACAAGGATGCCACATCTAACATTCACATCACAGATGCTGTAGATCTTTATGTGTTTTATGACAATTTTCCAGGAGATGATAGTAGAGTGGCTTGCCCTGTTAAAGTTGTTATATTATGGCAATTTTACAACATAAAGTAAAATGTCTTGAAAAAAGGATGCCTTTTCCTAATATGCTTCACAAAAAGCAACTATATGACTTTATGAAATTTCTTTACCTTAATCCTTGTTTCCTAATCTAATCAGTGGGCATTTCTTAGAATAGAGATGGCAAATATTTGCCATGGGTACCACATCACTGTCAGCCAATGGCAGACCTCAGCAGCCCATCAGGACTCCTTTTCTCACCAAGCCTGGATGCCACCCACTTCATGTCCCAGGCAACTGCTACCAACCAACTGGGGGTTGGCGTGTTGGCTGATGCCATTTGCCATCACTACATGAGGGAATAGTTGTGAGGATTTCAAGATGATGAATCTACAGTGCCTGGGATATGATGATGACTGTTGCTGTCGGAGAATATAAAACTTCCACCAGAGCTCTAGGAATGTCGTTCATGGCTTGGATATCATTCTCTCTACAATACCTGGTGCTTGCCTCTCCACCAATCTATGCTCTGCTTCAAACACTGATCGAGTATGAATGAAGCCTGGTCTGTGTCAGACATTGTGCTTGTGACCCAGAGTGACCTAGATTCTCAGCTCTATGCATATCCTCACCAAGCTCAGCTCACTCAGGGTCCTTTTCTCTTCTATAAGCTCCACACAGGCCCGTGCTCTGTTGTTCACTACTAATCAGCACTTGGTGGTGATTTGTAAGTCTCTGTGAAACTAATTGTAACTCTTTTATGTGTCGAGGCCTTGTATTCTCACCAAGAAGGCAGGTCCCTTAAAGACAGAATCTCTTCCTTCCACTTGGGTTCAATACTCTGCTTTCATGGGAACTCTATAAACCCTATTTTGGGCATGTAAGGTGCCTTGACAAATAAAGCATGATCATTTGTTATAACTAGTCCCCGGTCACCTTTTTCATCCGAGGCTAAGAAAATGAATATACATAGTCATAAAAGGATTATTACTCTCCTGGTCCAGAAAGTAAATTGAGATTTCTTTTCTCTCTTTTTAAGTCCAAAAAACACAGAACTAATTGAAAGCACCTGAGATCTTTATAATACTATCACTTATAATAAGCAATAATAGTATAAGTCAAAATACAATTTCTTCATGCCATCACTATTAACTTCTATAGGATTAATGTCTCTCTCTCCCCTTCTCATTTGGCCAAATGCATTTTAGTAAGTGCGTATGGGAACTGAGAGGATGATAAAGAGTTATGGGTTTCAGAATTTATTCTCTGCTCTCCTAATATTGCAGCCATATTCCTTCCAGATTAGATGGCATTTTGACTGTGGGTGACGGGATTAATGTCCAAATATGGTTTGGAAAATGGACACGGAGGCATGGTGACTGGGTTGTGGGGTGTGGAGAAGATAATGTCCATGAAGTGTTGAGCTATTTTGACAAGGAAATACTCATTGATACACTCAGTCACTCAGCTGTGTCCGACTCTTTGTGACCCAATGGACTAGCCTGCCAGGCTCCTCTGTCCATGGGATTTTCCAGGCAAGAATGCTGGAGTGGGATGCCATTTCCTCCTTCAGGGGATCTTCCCAATCCAAGGATTGAACCCACATCTCCTGTGTCTCCTGCATTGGGAGGTAGATTCTTTGCTGCTGAGCCACTCATTGACTACAATATGGAAAAAGCAGAAGAGTTCTGAAATGTGACCATTTTCAGGACTCCAAAGCAGTAGAGTTGGGGTATACGTGTGGAGGGACCACAAGATGCAGGAGAAATTACTGAAGCTTTCCAGTTTCTGATTTCTTCCTCTGTGAAATGGGAGTACTGACTTGCCAATCAGTGACACTTCTGTTGTCACAAGAATCAAAGTCAGTTGCAGCTGTGCAGGTTGGGGCTGAGGGGAGGAGAAGGGCCTGGCTCCAGTCCAATCCAGCCTGGCTCCACCTGCCAAGCCTCAGCCTTTTGCTCATTTGTCTCCAAAGAGCTGGGGGGCTGCTTCTAGTTTGGAAGAAGGAGCTGTTTGTGCTCACAGCCACCCGGATTAAGTATGTAATGACATCATTATTCAGCCAAGGGCTTCTACTTTTTCCTAATGAGCATCTGTCTCTCCCACCAGTGGACAGAGTGTGGAATTGCATCATTACAACTGAACACAGGCTAAAGTGGTGGAAGGAGAAGACCAAGGACACAGGTTCACAGCACTGCAGCATTTTGAAGCTGGAAGATCACCTACTCCAAACACCCCCATTCTGCAGAAAAGGAGTCCAGGACACAGTAACTTCTCTCACCCTCAAAGGGTGAGGGGGAAAGGTTTATTACTTAGGTTCATAAAGCTGGCTGGTGGTGGTTGGAATGAGAACCCTCATGTCCTGACTGGCAGGCCTGCATATTAGAAGGAGTCCTCTAGTTCCAAGATATATGCTTGTCACCGTGGTCTTGAGGCACTTGAGAATTCACCCCTGGGCCCTGCTCTGGCCTTCCTTCCTGGGGGTCCTCTTGGTCAGGTTGAGGGCTTGCTGGTTTTATAGACACTTGGAGTTTGAGTGCTTTCCTCACCACACATCTCCCTGAGCCCTCCGTCTGCAATTCCCTCCCACCCCTCTAGTTCCTCTAGCCTGACTCCTCATCCAGCTCATTCACAATTATTGCTCAGGCTATAAACTGCAAACACCAACACCTTCCCCATTTGGCCCGCCTTTCTTCATGGGTAGCCTCAGCGTCTCACAGTGAACCCTCTTCAGTGGAAGCAGACTTAGGCCCTCAGCCTGTTTCTTCCTGACTGACTGGCGCCCTCAGCTCCCACCCCCGACGGTGGTGCCTCTGTCTTTCAACAAGTTCTTCCTCTCCCTGTCCTAGCCAGCCAAGTAAACTTTCCTTGCACTATCTTCCCTCCCCGTGGTTGGTTTTCTCATTCATTTAACACTTGTTCCCACCTCATCACCCTGTCACTGTCCCTGGGGACATTGCAACATACCACAAATACATGGACCTCGCAGTCCCTGTACTGGGATGGTGTCCACAACTTGTCAGCACGTCTCACCTGGGTGCTGCCCTCCCACACAGATGCTCCTCAACCAGGATTTCAGACTCCAAAATTCCTTCTTTTTCTTCCAGAACCATCTCCTCACCTTCATCAGGAACTTCAGTCCCTACCTTCATGCCTTCCTAGCTCCTTGGATCCTGATTTACTTGCCATCCAGTCCAGACCTGGTGGACGTCAGCTTTATCCATGCTCTTGGCCATCCTGGGAAGCCTGTCTCTCTGGTCTGTTGCTGATTCTGTCTCCCCGGCTGGGAAATGCTCCATGCGCTCTCTTCCTTCAGCTAACAGAGGTTCCCCACTTGCACAGGGGCTCTAATCTCAGCTGGATCCAAGTTCACACGCACTACAATATCGTCTCCAACTTGGTTTTGTTTCCTGCCTCCCCGAGGAGACGTGAACCCTTCAGCTCCCCCTTTTCTGCCTTATCTCCTCCTGGTACCTTCTGCATCTCCTTATCCTGTTCCCTTGTTTCAAAAGGAGAGGGAATCCCCCAAGGCATCTCTCCCAACCATTCCAGATCCTTCCAGAACCTCTCTCTTTTACTTTCAGTCCCCGTGTCCCTTGCTAAATCTTTCTTCTCTCCCATCCACTGATCTCTTCAAGTTTCTGCCATCATTCTCCTTCCTTTCCTATCAAACGTCTTATTCTCCATTCATGTGGCATTTAACCTTTTGCAGCCTCATTGCCACATTCACAGTTCTTTGAAGAAGCTCTACTAAGGGCTGCATGTTCCCTTCTTCTTGTCAAAAGCAGAGGTTTTGGTCAATGACTGCCGTGCAATCTCCTTGGAACTCTCTGATCCTTCACTTCCACATCCCTAACTGGCCCACTGCTCCTGGAAGTTCCAACCACACTGCCCTTAGCCTACTTTCTTCTCTGGAGTGAGTCCTCAGCATAATGCTATGTCCTCTTCTTCTCTCCCTGGGAAAGCACATGTCCTCCCAATGATTCCCTTCTCATGGAACATTCTGTCGCATCTCCAGCCTCAAGCTCTCTCTGGACATCTGATATTCTTTCAAAATTTGTTGTTGTTTTTGTGGTAAAATGTACACAACACAAAATTTAGGATCTTAACCATTTTAAATGTATAGTTCACTGGCATTAAGTACATTTACTATGATCTACAACCATCATTACCATCTGTCTCTAGAATATTTTTTATCTTGCAAAACTGAAACTCTATACCCATCAAACTATAACTCCCCATTCCCTCCAACCTCCAGCGTCTGGCAACTACCATTCTACTTTCTGTCTCTATGAACCTGACTTTCTTGGGTTTCTCATATAAGTGGACTTATATAGTATTCATACTTTTGTGGCTGGCTTATTTCACTGAACATAATGTCTTCAGGGTTTGTCTAGGTTGTAGCATTGTCAGAATTTCCTTCCTTTTTAAGACTGAATAATATTCCATTGTGTGTATGTGCCACACTGTCATATGACAGATTTTTAATGAGCTTTTCTGTGATAGGCACTGCTGTCCACCAGAGCTTGCTGTCCATATGGTGCCCTCATTATTGGGTATGAGTTGCATACTCCCTTATGGGGGTCCCCCAAGGGTACAGGCCATAGCTGGTTTCTTTGGCAGCTTCAAATCCCCTAACAGAGCCTCTTGCAGAAATAAATACCCAGAAAAAATGTGTTGGATGAGTGAATGAATGAACTCAGTAAGCATTTGTGAATAAATCAGTTTTATAATACCAACTTTGAAATCTTTCTCTTGAAGTTTCATCCCCAGAGAGTGTTTGCAGTTGAAATTACCTCCAAACTCAGCATGGACCGCTCAAGTTTTTATTACTGAGAGAATCTTGTTACTATGTCTTGCATTCCCCCAATGTAAACTGCCATTGAACAAGCAGAACAATGGCACGTGCACTCTCTTTATCAAGGGCCTAGTATTAAGACAGATTAACTTGAAGGGAATAGCTCCGGCCCGGGTATCTGCCCCATCCCTCATTCTTATTGTGATTAATGAGATGAGGCACATATTTTTTTTTGCATTTTGCCTGAAAACATATTGAGTTTATGCTTCATCCCACAATGTTAAATATTGTCTTAGAATTGCATTATCTCATACACAGATGGATGGGCTTGGTGCTGTGTGTACCGCTGACAGTTTTCCTAAAGTGGAACCGGGATGGGTTAGGGGATCGTTCAGCCATGATTATAGACGGAAAGCAAGCAGAGACCTTCAGTAAAACTAGACTATACTGATATGCAGTGAATCCAGAACCAAAGGGTTAATGCAGACAGAAAGATGCAACAGACCAGGAACCAAGTCAGGAAGAGGCAGACTCATCTTTACAGTGGGCAATTAATGCCATCTTGAAGAAGTAGAACCCTTTAAGGGGTCATGTCTCTATTTGTATAACTTGAGTGTCTCAACACTAAGGAAGGACTCAATATATATATTTTAAATGAATAAGTTTATATTTTTCAAACTGTTTTGCATTTACTATTTTATTTTATTCTTAAGCTAGCCTATGGAATAGATAGGTAATGATTTATTATTCCCAATTTACAGGTGGAACCTGAGACATAATGTGGCATTATCAGTTACCTGGTCACCAGGGAGCAGAGATGAGTAACCTGGCCTACTGAGTTTACATGCAGGGACTACTCTTCCACTTCATTCAGCCGTCTTTCAACGAATGTTGGTGGAGCAACTGAAGTGTCCCAGGTTCTGGATTTGATCATGGATGAAAGTTGGGGAAATGGAGACGTGCTCTATTTCCTCAGGGACTACAGAGTTTACAGAGGATGCAGATATGAAAATGAATCATTACTACCAAGTTGCTGAGAGCAAGAACAAAGGTCTGGGCACCACATTGTGGCACATGCAGGTCCTTGCTTGTGAGGCTGGAAAGGCTTAGGAGAAGAGATGACATTTCAATCGCAGGAGTCTTCTAGACACACACAGTGCATCAAGAGTCCCAGCCCAGAGGCGTGTGCAAAGGCACAGAGAGGGAAAGCAGCGTGCGTCTTCGGGGAGTTCCAATCAGCATGGCTGGAATATGGGTATAAGGGTGAGGAGTGGCAAAGGAGAAAGACTGAAGGAGCAGCAGGGGCTGGATTCATTTAGCATTTCATGGACAAAATTTATAGAGAGCCTACCACATGCTATGAGCTGTATTCAATATAGCTGATCCAGTGCATATAGTGAAAGAGAGAGGTTCTTGCCCTGATGATGCTTTCTTTTTAGTAAGAGAATCAGGTCAGACAACAGGCAAGAAACTGAGTATACTAATTAGTTACAGATTGTGAATAGCATTAAAACAAACTAAAGAAGGTGGGAGAATAGAGAAAAACAGGTCATATCAAGCATTCCTGAGGTGGTGATGTTTCAGCTGAGACCTAGAAGATGAGCACCAGATGAGAGTACAGATCAAGAAAGGGTGTTCCATGTTGGAGATGTAGGAAGTGCAAAGGGCCTGTGGTTGGTAGAGACAGATGGACAGTGACTATAGAGAATGGTATGAGAGGTGGTCAGATATGTGGGCAAAGCCAGGTTATACAGAGCTTTTGGTCAAGATTTTATTCTAAGACCAATGAAAAGCCATTCAACTATTTCATAGTGAAATGATGTAATTTGAATTATATATATATATAAAATGTATACATATACATGTATATGTATATATGTATGCATGTATTTGGCTATGCTGCTCAGTGGCACCCGGGATCTTAGTTTCCCAACCAGAGATCAAACCCATGGCCCCAGGAGTGGAAGTGTGGAGCCTTAACCACTGGACCATCAGGGAAATCCCTGAATCATATTTTTAAAGTTTATTTTGACATTTATGTAAAGAATGAATTAGAAGGGTACAAAAGCGGAAGTGGGAAGATCAGTTCGGTGGCTACTGCTGTCACCTGTTGAGAGATGATGGTGGCGTGGACCAGAGTGGTGGGAGACAGGGATAAGTGGCTAAGTATGTATTTTGTAGCCAGAATGAATGGGACTTGCTCTCAGCGTGGGTATGGGTGAGGGTGAAGGAGGAGACAAGAAAGCATTGCAGGCTTGGGTAATGCTGAGATGGAGTGGAGGAAGCAGCCAAGGTGGACCAACCCGGAGAACTGAAGTGACCTAAAGGTTTGGCAGTAAGATCGGGCTTGATTTCATTAAAGATGGATGCCCTGATGCTGAGCAGAATAACATGGTCAGACTGGCATTTCAGAAGGTTGTTTTGACAACTGAGTAGAGAGGAGGCAATGAGCCTCGAGACAGAGAGGTGAGTTGAGGGTGACTGTAATCATCAGACAAGAGGTGATGGGGGCTTAAAGTAGGACAGAGACCCCAGGCTGCTTATGGTCTGCTGACAACCCCAGGTGTACAGCTGTTTGGACTATGAAAGAAAATGTGGTTCCCACTGGGCTGTGTATGCTAAATTGCTTCAGTCATGTCTGACTGTGCAACCCTATGGACTATAGTCTGCCAGGCTCCTCTGTCCATGGGACTCTCCAGGCAAGAATACTGGAGTGGGTTGCCATGCCTTCCTCCAGTGGGTCTTCCTGATCCAGGGATCAAACCTGTGTCTTTTATTTTCCTGCATTGGCAGGCGGCTTCTTTACCACCAGTGCCACCTGGGAAGCCCCTCCCTTCGGGGAGTGGTTAGTAATTGAACCACAGTAAGGAAAGTCAGCTGGGTTGAGAATAACTCCAAAACCTCTGGGGCTTCTCGATGATGCATAACTTGGGAGCAGCTGGGATGCTCTGTGGTTCTCAGGGCAGGAAGGCTTATGAATTCCCTACTGGATGATACCTGCTGATGGCAGTTTTATAACCATCCAGGGCACCCAGGCCTCACACCATCCTCAACATAGCTTTCCCAGGGCTACCGGGAAGGGAACGGGTGTTCAGGGATTGGCTCTTACCCCAGAGCTGGGCAGGGGACTGCTCCTGCGTACACACCAGCTCCTTCTCAGTAGACTCTTGGGGCCTCAACAGCTCCAGAACAAAAGTGCTGTCTAGAGATGACTGAATTGTCTTGGGGGCAGTGAGTTCCCTGTTACGAAGTTCAAGTAGACTGACAGCCCCTTAGCAGGGGCTTCAAATACCAGCTGGAAGTTGTCTTGAATGTCTTAAAGGTCTCCCTCCTGGCAGAGCTTCTAGCTCCCCTCTGGTTCTGAGAGCTTGGGAGATGTGTGTTGGGCCAAGCACTCTTGACATGACTGAAATTCCGTTCTGGGTGGAAGAGCTTGAAGGGACATTGGAACCTAGCCCTCTGCAGCCTGTGTTATTAGTGATGGCTGGGGCTTCAGGGAATTGCTTCACGCTGTTAAATGGGTACAGGGCAAGCCCTGGACAGCAGAGGCCACATCACATATCAGAGCATTCAGGTGATGGCAGAAAAATCATCGTTCCAAGAGGCCAGCCCCAGCACTGCTCAGCTCTTTCTGTAACATAGGCAGCCAAGGGTTTCTATCGCACCCCTAAAGAGAACAAATGAAAGGTTGAGAAGATTTCAAACTCAAAAGGGGGCAGATAAATTGGGAAAAAAGTAAGGTTTGTTTGGTTTGGCAGCAACAGCCCTACTGGGACTGTTTGCTGGCATCCAGCACAGGGTAAGATGTGGAAAAAAACCCCGCTCTTGTGTAATGTAGATGGCTGCAGATATTGTAATAAAATTCATGCGGACTTCTACAGCAATCCCCTGAACTATGAATTCTGGCCTGTTATGATCGGTGGTTAGCACTTCCAGAGCCAGTTCTCCTCTGAGAAGCCTCTCTCCTCTACTGGTGATGCTAGGCTCAGTGCTCTCCCAGGTCACTGTGGCCGGGGGACGGGGGCTGGGGGAGGATGTCTGATGAGACAGAGCAAAGGCTTTCAGTAAGCCTCCACCAGAGACAGTGTTTTGGGGCAACAGGACTCAGTCTCTTTGTTCCGTGTAGAGTTCTCAGATCAGGAATCAAGCTTTGTGCACTTCATCCCTTTTTGTTGGCATACATTTTGCTTTTCATATATTATTCTACTGAATGGGCTATAACAAATGCCAACTGAAAGCAGTGAGCACAGAACACGACTTGAAGTAAGGAGGTGATTAGAGAATGAGATACTAATCATCGAGAGAAAACAGGGTCCCAGATGAAGATGGAGTGAGTTCATCAGAGGCTGATGTCATTGGACTTTTTAGAGAACATGGGAGTTATCTTTAGAGACTGAGCAAAATTTGGAGGGGACGGGGAAGACTGAGAGAGTAATTTGAGTGGGACATTGTTGCAATGGCCCAGATTATAGCTAAGGAAGTGGCCTGATGTAAGAGGCAGAAGTATTGGCAAGGATATTGGAACCCTGTGCACTGCTGATGGGAACATAAAATGATGCAACCACCATGGCAGTAGAATGGTAGTTCCTCAAAGAATTAAAACCAGGAATTAGCACATGATCCAACAATTCAACTTCTGTATATACCTAAAAGAACTGAAAGCGGGTCTCAAAGGTTTCAGTTCAGTTCAGTTGCTCAGTTGTGTCTGACTCTTTGTGACCCCATGGACTGCAGCACACCAGGCTTCCCTGTCCATCGCCAACTCCTGGAGCTTGCTCAAACTCATGTCTATTGAGTCGGTGATGCCATCCAACCATCTCATCCTCTGTCGTCCCCTTCTCTTCCTGCCTTCAATCTTGCCCAGCAAGATTTTCCAATGAGTCAGTTCTTTGCATCAGGTAGCCAAAGTATTGGAGCTTCAGCTTCAGCATCAGTCCTTCCAATGAATATTCAGGACTGATTTCCCTTAGGATTGACTGGTTTGATCTACCTGCAATCGAAGGTATATGTACACACATGTTCATAGCAGTGTTTGGCAGATTAATGGATTAATAAAATACAGTATAAAGATGCATGGAAAAAAGAGGCAGTGGAATATTATTCAGCCTTAAAAAGGAAGGAATTCTGATGCATGCTACATCATGGATAAATCTTGAGGACATTATGCTAAGTGAAATAAGTCAGTCACGAAAAGACAACTAGTGTAGATTCTACTTATATTTGAGGTACCTAGAGTAGTCAGATTCATAGAGACAGAAAGTAGAATAGTGGTTGCCAGGGACTAGGGGCAGAGGGAATAGGGAGTCATTGTTAAATGGATACAGAGTTTCAATTTGGGGATGAAAAATTCTGCAGATGAATAGTTAGTAACAGTTGCACAACACTGTAAATGTACTTAACACAACTGAACTTAAAAATCCTTAATACACATTTTGCCAGTATTAAATTTTTTAGATAAAAATTATTTTTAACCAGTAAGAGATATGAAAGCTTCCAGATGCAAATCAGGAGGAACAGGCTCAATTTTCACTAATATTTCTATGACTCAGTGCCCAGTACAATACCTTGAGGGATGAAGGAATGAGTGGAACAAAAACACTTCATATGGACCTTTATGGTCAAAGTAATGTCTCTGTTTTTCAATACGCTGTCTAGGTTTGTCATTGCTTCTTTTCCAAGGAGCAAGCATCTTTTAATTTCATGGCTGCAGTTACCATTTGCAGTGATTTTGGAGCCCAAGAAAATAGTCTCTCACTGTTTCCATTGTTTCCCCATCAATTTGCCATGAAGTGATGGGACTGGATGCCATGACCTTCATTTTTTGAATGTTGAGTTTTAAGCCAGCTTTTTCACTCTCCTCTTTCACAGTCATCAAGATGCTTTTTAGTTCTTTGCTTTCTGCCATAAGTGTGGTATCATCTGCATATCTGAGGTTATTGATCTCTCTCCTGGCAATCTTGATTCCAGCTTGTGCTTCTTCCAGCCCAGCATTTCACATGATGTACTCTGCATAGCAGTTAAATAAGCAGGGTGACAATATACAGGCTTGATGCACTCCTTTTCCAATTTGGAACCAGTCTGTTGTTCCATGTCTGGTTCTAACTGTTGCTTCTTGACCTGCATACAGATTTCTCAAGAGGTAGGTCAGGTGGTCTGGTATCTCCATCTCTGTGAGATTTTTCTACAGTTTGTTGTATGAGCCACACAGTCAAAGGCTTTAGCATGGTCAATGAAGCAGGAGTAGATGTTTTTCTGGAATTCAAGTGCTTTTTCAATGATCCAATGGATGTTGGCAATTTGATCTCTGGTTCCTCTACATTTTCTAAATCTAGCTTGAACAACTGGAAGTTCTCCATTCTACTGTTGAAAGCTGGCCTGGAGAATTTTGAGCATTACTTTGCTAGTATATGATATGAGTGCAATTGTGTAGTAGTTTGGCATTGCATTTCTTTGGGATTAGAATGAAAACTGACCTTTTCCAGTCCTGTGGCCACTGCTGAGTTTTCCAAATTTGCTGGCATATTGAGTGCAGCACTTTCGCAGCATTATCTCTTAGGATTTGAAATAGCTCAACTGGAATTCCATCACCTCTGCTAGCTTTGTTTGTAGTGATGCTTCCTAAGACCCACTTGACTTCACACTCCAAGATGTCTGGCTCTAGGTAAGTAATCACACCATCGTGGTTATCTGGGTCATTAAGATATTTTTTGTATAGTTCTTCTGTGAAGAGTGAAGTGAAGTGAAAGTCACTCAGTTGTATCTGATTCTTTGCGATCCTTGGACTATACAGTCCATGGGATTCTTCAGGCCAGAATACTGAAGTGGGTAGCCTTTCCCTTCTCCAGGGCATCTTTCCAGTCCAGGGATCAAATCAAGGTCTCCCACATTGCAGACAGATTCTTTACCAGCTAAGCCATGAGGGAAGCCCAAGAATACTGGAGTGGGTATCCTATCTCTTCTCCAGTGGATCTTTCCAACCCAGGAATTGAACCAGGGTCTCCTGCATTGCAGGAGACCAACTCAGCTATCAAGGAAGCCCAGCTCTTCTGTAACTCACCCTTAATTATGCAAAAATCAAGGCCATCTAACTGGAATCTATTGCAATATATTTCTAACAGAATGCCTTTTTATAACAACAAAGAAAATCTTCTGGATAAGCATTTGTAATGGAGACTTGTTTGGGCTTTAAAAGAGAGCCAGGAGGAAAGACAGAAAGAAAGAAACTAGTGTTACAGAAAAAGAGAGAAGGAGAGATTAGGAGATTATAAGTAAAGGAGTTTTACTTGCAAGGTACTTGTTAACTGCCTGTATTCACATTTGGGATTTGTCACCTTGCAATCAGAAGACGAAACAGTGGCTATAGTCACCACTCCCTGCTCTAGAATTCCTTATGGAGTCATGGATGTAGTGGAAGTTCTTCCATTGGTTCTGGGTCAAGGTGACCAGTCAATCCCTTGACATTTCTGTGGCTTTTCTTGAAGGAAAGAGAAATCCCAAAGGAGGTGGAAAGGTAGCTGGAATGAGGAGACAGAAGGAAGACACTCTTTATCTTGTCTCACCAAGGCAGTAACAAGAAGCCTGGAGCTCCTTTAATTAATTTCTTCATCTGCTTTGGCAAAGATGATGTGTACCTAATAACTGACATCCTTAAAACCCCTTAGGAGCCCCTCATGGCAGATGGTTGCTATTTCAAAGCATAAAAATATTAGTTGAGGAAATCAATCAATATTTCTTTAGCATCTGCCATGTGCTTAGCACCATAACAGTCACAGAGGTATGCAAAGTAAGTATAAAATGAGGTCCACGTCTCCAGTCTTACAAACCTTGTCTTACAATCCACGTCTTACAAACAGGATTTAGAACTCAGAACAGAGAATTCAGAACTCACAAAGACCAAAGTTCAAATCTCGTTATGCTGCTTTGGGAAGTTACTTGATTTCTCTCCTTAGCCTTAGTGTTTTCCCTGAAAACTGAGGTTAGTAATATTTACTTCACATACTGTTCAATATGAATTGAAAGTACTCAATATGTACAATATTTGTAAAGTGCTTAACTTAGGCAAAAACGTTCGATAACTAGTAGCAAAAAACCAGTAAGAACAGTTGCATCAGGGAAACCAGAAACACCTACACAAAATGATTTGTGAACAAAGAGAGCACCGGATGTTGACAGACTAAGTAAATACACAGCTGAGTATAGCAACCTGCAGGCATTCTCTGATGGGATGGGACACCACAGTGCATTGAGTTTCGATAGTTGTATGGAACTGAGAAATAAAGAGAACAGAGTGGGCTGACGTCTCCTGGAAGCAGAACAGAGTGGGTTGATGTCTCCCGGAAGCTTCATGAGGGTAGGGGTTCCATCTTGATTAGCTGTATCTGAGCCTTGCTTGGGGCACAGTAAGTGGTCTTGGCTCCTCTGCCCCTCCATCCGCCATCTCTCACCAGCCCCAAGTTAACTGACTGCACACCCACTTCCTCACCTATCAGTGCCATTTATATATCTGCTTTGTGTAGTGTCAATGAAAGTCTTTTGACCATTTCTTAATTGAGTGGTACAAGCCTTTTGTCATAGATAAAAGTATGAAAAATGAAAGTGAAAGTCACTTAGCTGTGTCTAACTCTTTGCAACCCCATAAAGTGTAGCCTGTCAGGCTTCTGTCCATGGGATTCTCCAGGCCAGAATACTGGAGTGGGTAACTGTTCCCTTCTCCAGGGGATCTTCCCGACCCAGGGATCGAAGCCAGGTCTCCCACATTGCAGGTGGACTCTTTACCAGCTGAACCACCAAGGAAGCCCTGATATAGATAAAATCTTAAATATTATATTTCTCCTATTCTGATTTTTCATTTTTAAATGGAATCCTTTGAAAATGAAAAGTTTTTAATTTTGATAAATTCCAAACAATCAATATTTTGTTTTATAGTTTATGCCTTTTGTGTGCTATTCAAGAAATCTTTGCTTACCTAAGTTTGCTAAAATTTTCTCTATCTTTTCCTCCAGAAATTTCATAGTTCTAGATTTTACATTTAGGTCAATGATTCACTACCAGCTAATTTCCTAAGCATTTTTATACATTCCCATTGGCTTCAAAGTCAAGCCAACACGTTAACAATTCCGAAATTTACTTTTTGTATCCCAGCCCAGATCTTTTTTCTGAGCTTCAGATTCCCCTGTTCACCTGCATATCCACTTAGGTGTTTATAAGTTTCTAAAAAGTCCATGTCCAAACTGATTTCTACTCCTCTCCACATGTGTGCCTCCTTCTCTTTTGCCTGTTTTAATGAATCTTTCCATCCACCCAACTGATCAAGGCAAGAATACCTTCCTCTCTTTCTCACCTGTATCCACTTCAGAACTAATCTTGTCCATTGTACCTGGTACATACACATGTACACACCTGTTCACATCTCTCTATACCTCACTTTCTGACTACAGGACTACCATCCCTGGTCTCTGGACCACTGAAGATGTCTGGAGTCTCCAGACACTTCTGTCCTACCTCCAATTCACTCACAGTTCTCTCCTTAAAACTCTATATTAGGGCCTACCTGGTGGTCCAGGGCTTAAGAGTGCAATGCAGGGGACACTGGTAAGATGCCTGGTCTGGGAAGATCACACATGGCTTGGAGCAACTAAGCCTGTGTGCCACAACTACTGAGCCCGTGAGCCACACTACTGAAGCTCACTCGTGTAGAGTCTGTGCTCCACAATAAGTGAAATCACTGCAATGAGAAGCCTGCAACCACAACGAAGAGTAGCCCCTCTCACCATATACATAAAACTCTACATTAGCTTTCCTTAGCTCTTAAGTAAAGACTGTGAGCTTTATGGCTGATGGCTCCTCTGCCTTTCTCCCCCTCCTTTACCCCAGCAGGGTCTCTCTTTATTTTCATGCCCGGATGCATCAGTTTTCCTTGATTTCTTCAAAAATATCTCACCTTCAGGACCTTCATATGCTTTTTCCCCTCCCAGAAAGAATCTCCTCACTTGTCATACTATAGCTCTTTCTTCAGATTCAGTTCAAAGGCCACTTCCTCTGGAAGGCTCATCTGATCCCCTGGTCGGGGTCACGTCCCGTTTTAAGAGTTCACGGAAGTCTATACTCCTTTGTGGTGGTGGTTCAGTCGCCAAGTCGTGTCCAACTCTTGCAACCCCATGGACTGTAGCCTGCCAGGCTCCTCCATCCATGGGATTTTTCCAGGCAACAATATTGGAGTGGGTTGCCATTTCCTTCTCCAATATACTCCTATACCATGTATCATGATGGTAATTGCATGATTATACATGTAATTAGTAATAATGTTAATTTCCTCCTTTAGAATGCAAACTTCATGAGGACAGCAATTGTTTCTGCTGGTTCTCAGTCTTTTTTCCCACCATCCATTTCCCTTCATGCAGTAGAGGAACACTTATTGAGGTAAATATTTAGTAAATAAATGAAAATGAATGAATAAGTGAATGAATGAAGACAAAGAGAAAGGCATCTGGACCGGAAGAGGGGTGGAGGTGGGCCATGGGGCAAGATTGCACCAAGATGGGGGTTAGAATGGAATTATGTGCTTATGGGAAACCTGTTTGTTGAATTTTCTTTTGGAACTGGGAATCAATAGATAATTTTCTTTCCCCAATCATGTAAGCAGGCAACTAATTATAGCAAGACTGGTGAGACCTACATTGTTCCCATCAAAATCAACCTATACAGCTTTAGGAGCATATGGTAAAATAGTTTCAGCACAAAAGATCCAGATGTAACTCTGAATTCTCTGATCACAGTGGCTTCCTGTTTAAAAGCAATTAAGTGCAGGCATCAAAAGGCATTAGTAAAAGGGGAAAGTTCAGTTTGAGGAAGATATTTTCATAAGCCAATTGGAAAAGAGATTTTTTTTCACTTTTCCTCTAGAGCTTTTGGGAACCCTATTCACACAGATGCAAAAAGTTCAGTTCAAGCCTGACTGAGCAGGGCTGAGGCGGGCAGGGTCCAGTGATTTGAGTCAGGGCTAGGGCAGTGAGGCAACAGGAGTCTGGGGCAGCGGTGCGGGGGGTGGGGGGGCGTCCATCTCAGCGGGGATTCGCATACAGCAGCAGCATGCATGCAGACTTCCTTATCTCCATCCCGCCTTGGTTCATCCAATAAGAAGTCATGGATCTGTCCCTTCCCTTAGTGGTCTGTTACTCAGTTTCGCCTGCAAATAAAAGGGAAGGACCAAGGGCACTGCTGGGGACTTGGTAGAAGCGCAGATCTGATTCTTTCCCACTCCATCTCTATGCGCTCTGGAGTAAGACTCTGGGGTTCAAATCCCAGCTCTGATCATTCCTAGTGGGACTAAATGGGGATAATAATAATGTCACCTCACAGGACTATGGTGAAGGTTACATGGGTAGATGCAGGCAGAGGCTATTGGAATGATACCCACCATATATTAATAATAAGTGCCAGCAAGTGGCAGCAGTGTTTTCTGTACATGATGCTCTATCTCTGGTCAGAGATTCTACTGTTCTCTGCCTCCTGGTACAGAGGCACATACCCTTATCATCTGCTTCAACTCAGAGGTTAGCATGACAATATGTTTTAGTTCCTTTTGGAAATATTTCTCAGTCAGTAAGTATTTACTGAATGTGTGTTGTGTGTCAGGCACTGTTTTGGACCTGGTAGACACCAAAGATGAAAGCCTGCATGAAGTTCGGGCTCTACTGTGCGAAATTGGCAGAAACACATATAGCTGGTGAGTTTCCATGAGACTGGAGCCATTACTTACAAGGGGCCCTAGGGGCTGAGAGAGAAGGACACACAGGGACAGAGCTGTCCGGGCAGATTTCCCTGAGAAGGTGCCATCCTCACAATCCTCACAGTTGTTCATATCAGGCTTTGAGACCTTAATGGTGGCATTATAAAATTGATATTTTCTCTTGTGTTACCTAATGCATCATCATATCTCTGAACATAGAATTAAAAGACTGAATAGATTCAACATCCTTTCACTGAGGAACTGCGCTAAGGGCTTTCATACGCATTATATCATTTAGCCAATTCTCTACGAGGACGTCCGGATTTCTTCAAAAACCAGGATGCCAGATGGGATAATTTTTTGATGGATGAAGTCCATTACCAGTTTAGGCCACAAGCCCAGGTGATTGAAAAAGCATAAATCAGGCAGTTGTCCTGGTGATGCCACTCTCTCCAATTGTTAAACCTTCTGCTAATAATGGAGATATTACCTGGCCCTCTCAATGATAAAAGAATTAGTTCATCGAATCACCACCTGATCACATGGATGGCAGCTCCTCTTTTTCAGCAGTTTCCATAGCATTGTTTAATTTTTACACTAGAGAGGGCTACTGATGTCTTTTGTTTCTTTGTGTGTGCTTTGCTTTACCGCCAAGGGCTTTGGCAGTCTGGTTTGCGCTTAAACCTAGATGTCGTATGTGTGCCTGATGGGTGATGAGAGAGGGAGAGATGCTTGCCTCTCATCGTCTCCAACTCCCGGCTGTGTTTCATTCTGAGATCATCAAGTCAAACTCAGTTTGTCAATCAAGTTCCCAAATCTGAGCTCTTAAAAGATCTCACCTAGTTCAAGCCTTCCCTAGAGGGATGGAGAGTAAGACAGGGCTAGTGGTGGGTTACAGGGTTCCGCAGTTCCTTTTTGTGAAGTCCAGCCACAGAGAATGAGTCAGAATAGTCAGGAGGCTGTCCTTCTGGCACTAACCCCAGACCCGTTTTAAATAACGCATCTAAATGTTAATGCACACTTAAGACAACAGTGCAGCTCATACTCTTTCCAAATTGATTCATTTTGCAGTGAGCCTGATGCAATTTACTCAGTATAAAAATGTCTCTGGCAATTAGGGGAACAAAGGGGCAAAGCTGGCAGACCACAAGGATGACAAACAAAGCAAGATGACATGAAAGCTGGGGCTGGAATTAAATTTCTTTTTGAATCAGACATTTTTGGGAATGTCAATAGTAAACAAAAGCATTCTTTTTAAGAGAAACATGAGGATTCTCCATTGGCAAAAACTAATGCAAATAGTCTGAGACGTGATTTTGATGGACTGCTCCGGAGCCTCCCTGGTTCCTAATGGTGTCAACTTCAGTGTGTCTGGGCTTCAAACAGCAGATGCAGAGAGTGGAAGAGAGAGCCAAGTGTCCCCTACAGTGGCAGGTGGGGTTTTCCAGATCACTGAAGAATAGGTCCCTGACCCCTTCACTGGTCACATTGGAAGAATGTGGCTCTGAAAAATATGCTACAGAAGAAAGTAAAATTGTTTAGCCTGGGGAGAAAAAAGTTAAAAAGAGACATGAAAACTATCCTCAAATGAAAAGTTGCTATGTAAGGAGAAATTAGGCTTGTTCTGTTCAATTTTAGAGGAGAAAAAGAGGACTGGCAAGATAATGGTGAAACAGGAGATGGGACTAAGAGATATTGTCTACTCAAATGACCCTAGGTGCGTTGTATACATTATCATAGTACTACTTCATAGGGAAATCATGGTATTAAATGTAATTGTATGCCTTGCTGCTAAGACCATGGTGCGCACTCAGTATATATTAGCTATCATTGTTACAAGCAATAATCCTCAAAGATCCCACAAGGTAGGTATTACTATTCTCATTTTATGGATGAGACACCAGATGTTTGAAGAAATTAAATAATTTTCTAGAGACATTCAGTAACTTTACAAGGTTACAAATCCAGTGAATGGGCCCTAAATAAGTTGTTCCTAGCAGCTCTAGCTGCCCCACGGTGGGGTGGTCTGCTGGGCTGTGATGAGTGTTCTACTGCTTGGAGCAAGGTACGGTGAAGTAGAAGAGCTTAGGAAGAGGCTCTTGCGTTGGTTTGAACTAGTAAAGGGGTTGAGTTGAATAATTTTAAGGTTGTTTAATGCTCGATAATTCTATGACTGAAATATTTTCCAAGCTCTGCTGGCTGGCTAGACCATGCCTTTAACTTATCTTAGCATAAATGGCTCAGTGGGAATGTGAACTTGGAGAGGCAGCCAGAGAAGAAGGCCAAGGACCCAAGGACCATGCATGCATAGGGAAATCCAGAGTTTTTATTCCTATCTGAATTCTGACTTTGTCAACCACCAAATTTCCTGGCTCACATTCCATACACAATGAATCTGCTGTCACTGGCTCCCCAAACTTCAGAGGCCAGTGAGACAACTTAGACAAAGTAGCAGAAGGTTAATCAAGAAAGATAACAGCCAAGTGGGGATTTTTAGAAACGGAAGTCATCTAGGTCTATTGCGAGGATGACCCCAAAGAGCATCAAGATACTCCCTAGGGAAAGTGACCAGGGTGGAAAACTCCAGACAGAGAAGTCTCTCTGAGGCCTGCAGGTAGATATCCGATAGAATAATAAGCAAAATTTCATGCAGTCAGGGAGGAATGGTAGTCCTGGGAGAGAAAAACAAGATAAATGGAGGGAATATTCAAGGAACACTGAAGAGAATGCAACTGGAATTCACCCTGGCTTATGTGAAAAGATAAAAAACTCAACAGGAGCCAGTGTGCTTAAGTGGGGATGTAAAGACTAGTAGTAAACTAAGGAAAGGGAGAAACCAGGAGGAAAGTACCAAGTAGAAGTCTCTTGTGGAAGATGAGGAAACATATAGAAAGAATATGTAGGAAATTACTTAGAAAATTGGAGAGGATGAAAGGATCACAGAGCGGGTAATCAGAAAACATCAGAACCACCTATTTCCAAGGCTGATATATGTCAGCCTTTGCTTAGCAGTGTGGGATGGTTAGGGCTACAGAGGAAGATGACTCAGGCTGAGGACAGTCAATATATCTGAGGTGGGTAGAAGGAAGTAAGCTGTTGTATAAGACAGAGGTAGAATTTTGGTCAAGAGCTTTCTAGATGTGTTCCCCACCCCCTCCCCCCCAAAAAAACCCACCATATTTCAAGTTCTTGAAGAGTTCCTGGCCCGATTCATTTGCGAATTTGTTCCTATAGTTAGCACTTTCTTTTTCTTTCTTTCTTTGCCATGTGGAGTGTGTGTGGAGGTGGACAAGAGGGCTTGAAACAACTTGCTTTACTCAGCAGGGTAACTGAACAGTTTGATATAAATGAAGTATGGGTCCAAAGGAATGGGGTGATCTAGGCCTAAGAGGGGTGCAGCCCAGTTGGGTTGGTGCCATGCTAAGGAGCTCAGACTTGATCTTGGGTTGGACATGGTTTCATTGAAGGGTTTGAAGTAGAAGATTAACAGCCTGCAATTTTCATCTGTCCGTTCTCTCCTCAAAGTCTTCATGTGCTTCATTTGGGACTTCCTAATACCCAGGAAGAGTCACTGAGCTTATCATCCTCAGAGGCTTCACGCAGCATTCCACAGAATTAACGGAACAACACAGAATAACAATTTGGCTCTGGCCTCTCCCTCACACTCCTTCAGAGAGACTGAAAATCTGAGTCACAGAGCTGAGCCAAAGATGAACAGCACAGCACACAGCTGTCTCTCCTCGGAGGCCCACTGCTCAGCAGTCATGTGAGCAAAGCTGCCCTGTGGGGTGGAGGAAGGCTCCGGACCCTCAGGTAACCTGGCGCCCTGGAGGGAACAGTCTCAAGGACCTTCCAAGCCACTGGGGATGCTAGTTCTCATGCCTGGGCTCGGCCTGCTCTGCTGCAAGCTGTGGCTTTCCTTCCATGGCCTCCCTTTTCTTGCCACCACAAGACTTATAGGGAAAGCTATCAGTAATTTGAAAGCGGTGGGAACTCTCCTCTTGGAGTTCAGTGATGTAAGAATCTCTCAGGAATAGACATTGCACCAAATCCCTGAGCAGATTTTGTAAAGCCTTTTAAATGCCAAATCCCATGGTTGATCAGCTCTTAACTAAGGCTCTGAACCATAAGAGAATGCATTTCTGTTCTAACAGCAAGGAATTTAGTTAGACATGTGAGTGTGGAACTACAAACAAAACAGAAAGGGAAAAGGAAAACTCAGGAGCAGGCCAGGTAATGAAAAACAGGGAGCTTTATTTTGAGACCTGGAGCAAACGCAGGCTGACCTGGGAGATCATGCAGGTGGTGGTGTTTCTTTACTCATCAGCACTGGCTACCTAACCTTTTTCCATTACAATTAAAAGAACTGATGATTCCATCACCTATTTCTGCTACTTTACCACAGAAAGAGACCTGAAACCAGCAAGCAGTGAGGGGTAGGATTGGAGGAGAGCTTCACAAATCAGCAATCACAGGAATCTAAGACCACATTCTTTTTTTTTTTTTTTTT